>NC_060908.1:13575000-14175000 GCF_014805685.1 Silurus meridionalis | reverse complement strand
TAAAAAAAAAGGAAAATCATAGTTCCTTTGTAAAAGATTATGGAATGAAAAAGCTAGTAAGAGATGTTTCATTATTATGATTATATTATTCAAAGCAGAAGAATCCAAGAACTCTAATCAATCACTTTTAATCCCTTTAAGGAAATCGAGTCTTCCTTCTTAAATTGGCACATCAGAATATTTCCAATCCCCGAAAACGATCCTTTTTTTTAGTTTGGACTGCTATGTGATTGGATTTGTAGGTCTGTTTGAATAGATTTTGAAGTCCTTTGAGGAATCATCTCTCTACAGTCGGGTGAACAGGCTTGTTATCTAAGTGATGATTTATGAAGGCGAAGGCTTTGAGCGTAGGGGATTAAAAAAAATCGGTAAAAGAAAAAAAAAAAATCTGCTGTGATGTTCAGGAATCAGAGGACCCTAAGAAGGTCAAATGGACGTTTGTGTCTCAAATAAAGAGAATTTAACAGAAAAGAAACCTAGAGAACCACAAGCACTTTAAGTATTTTACTACTAACGCGAACAGCACGTTGTCATTCTAGAATAAAAGAAACGCTGTGGTATAAGAAGAATAAAACATTATTGATGATAGCATCCTGTCAGGTTCCATCAAACCTCATCTTTTTTGGCAGAAAATCTGCTTTCCTCTCTATACCCTGATGCTTATTATGTGTCATTATGAGTGTTCTGTATCAAGGTGTTCTGACCTGATATGTCACGTCATATGATAAGTGAATAGAAATATCATTAAGAAGATGACGTGTTTCACACTGTCACGTGAAGACGCAGTTGAGCTAAGCTGCTTTGGAAATGTTAATATGACATAATAGAACATGAATAACATTCAAAACTGTATACTAGGTGGGTTTTCACACTTTTAGGTAGACAGGATGGGAGACGAGGCTGAACTGTGAAGAACTTATCAGACTTTTGCAAATAAGGGCGACTCATCAACTGTGAGGAATCCAGACTTCGTTTCCAAACTTATTTTAGTGTTAAAAGAATGATTGCAGGGTCAATAACAATTCAATATTGTGGAAATTCATAGCACAGAACAGTAAAGGGATAATTATTAGTTTTCATTTCCAACATCCAAGATAATGACCTGCATGTACAAGAAACTGGACTCACCTAGGTAGGAGAATATGGATAGCCAAAAGGACCAAAACAATGGTGACAAAGTGCTACATTTCAACTAAATGCTTTGTCTGGGTAACACTTTATTTTAGGGATCTAAAATAAAACTGCTTTTGCTAATGTCTAGTTATAGACGTGTTTGCTATTACAAACTACTTATAAGGCATTTATTGGATATTCTCTTATTTTTGTCTTTGAAAATCATTAGATTTAAACAGGTAGAATCGGGTGTGTATTTGCTTGGTTGGACTGCACCCACACCGGCCCCTTGTGGAAAAGATTGGACACCCCTGGTCTGAAGAATACAGTCTTTCAGGATTCTCCACAGACAGGTGACAAGTCTGAATTGTCTGACTGCAGTATAAACCCAATTAAACACCTGACATCCTGGAATGCTCAGCAGCACGCGTAACAAAGCCGAGCAGATCCATTTGATTTCGATTTTGGATCAAGACTGCATGAAGGGAAGCTCGAAGTGACTTTGAAAAAGGGTTCATTATCCAGGCGTCAGTCACAAAGACTGCTCACATGTCCTGTGTTTCAATAAACTCAGTGAGACGTCCGCATTCAAATGAGTAGAAATGCGATCAAAAAGAGGGGTTCGAAATCGCGCTCGATTGAATGCATATCGAATGGGCGAAAAACCAGCGTATTAGCGCGAAGGCGCGTAAAGAAAAGTGGCGAGAACGCCGAAGACGGCTTTTCGTTTCACAGTCATTTCAGCATGCCAACCAAAAAAGATAATACCAGTTATTCTTATGCCTCACACGACACACTACAAAACAACATCTGTCCTTCAGAAAAGCACTTCATGTCATTGCGTACCTGTCAAATAAATAATCTTTGCTGCCAGTGGGTTGCATTTGTTCAATCAAAGACTAAGCGTCTCTGCCTGCCAGGTGGTGATGACCCATCCAGGCTGCTTTTTATGTTCCCACCCTGGGACTTGATGCTCATTGATTTCTCATTGCTCTTTATTTGATGCCTCCATTTTTTTTAATGTAGTCTGTTCAGACTAAATTTCATTACGCTTTATTACATGCATGTACCTCTGAGAATTACAGCCCGGAGGCAGAAAAATAAAAGCCTCGAAAGCAACGCAAAGACAGAGAACGACTTTTTTTTTGTTATTCATAATGTTGATTCTATATTGCTTCATTTGGTTTTTCCCACTGAAGTCCTTCATCCATCCATCGAGGTCAGGGTCGCAATAATTAATAATTATTATTATTAGTACTTTAATTAGAATACCAAGAACTACAGTTTGAACTTATAGCAAAACACCTCCAACATGTATATACACCGTACAAAATAATTGCAAATCTTGCACACTGCTGCACTTACTTAAAAATACTCGCAATAAGTCATACAGCTCCTGGCTTCTGGAATGTAAATGTTGTTTCTGTATGTACATCTTTTATATTCTCCTTTTTTATCGTTTTTTTTCACCAAAATTCATGTTTTTATTGTCTTTTTATATTCTATTTCTTCTTATACTTCTTATACCTTTTGTACACAATTATTTTACATTAATAATTATTCATTACTACAACTCCAATTCGAAAAAAAGTTAAAACACTGTGCATCATGTAAATAAAACCATGTTTAAACTAAGAAAAAATAAAGTCATTTTAAATTGAACGACTGTAACACGTCTCAAAAAAGTTGGGACAGGTCCATGTTTTCCACGGTGTAGCATCACTTCTTCTGTCCGTATACATCTGGGAACTGAGGAGACCAGTCGCTGAAGTTTTGGAAGAGGAATGTCATCCCATACGTGTCTGATACAGGATTCTAGCTGCTCAACAGTTCTGGGTGTTCTTTGTTGTGTTTTTCGTTTCATGATGCAAATGTTTTCAAATAATGAAAAGGACTGCAGGCAGGCCAGTTTAGCACCTGGATTCTTCTACTATGAAGTCATGACTATCCAGAGGATGTGGTGTTTATGGTTTCAATTCTAAATTGCCTCACAATAGAACAGTTTTCCACTTTGCTTGAGTACATTTTAAATGATCTTTGGCCCAGAGATGATGGCAGCATTTCTGGATCATGTTCACTCATCCCTTCTTTTTTTGCATGATAGAGATTTGCATTTGTGGATGACATTGCAAACTGTCAATGATTTCTGAAGGTGTTAATAAACTTGTGCAGTCATTTTAATTACAGAATCATGACTGTTTTAAATGCAGTACCACCTGAGAGCCCAAAGATCACTGGCAGCTAATATTAATTTTTCATTGTTCCTTTTGCAGAGATTTCACCAAATTCTTTAAAAACTAAAATGATTTTTGGTAAAACTATGAACTGTAAGTAATGAAATATTCAACTGTTGGTGAAGCTCTGACCTGACCATCTTTACCTCTAAGAGACTCTGCCTCCATAATCATCTCACTGACCTGTTGTCAAATTAAAAAAATTCTAATAAAAATTTGAATTATTAGTCACATCTCAAGTATTAAAGTTTTACAGACCGAGCTGTAGGTTGTACAGACATGCCGAAAAAAAAAAAAACGCACTATTTATGAAAAGTACTTCGACCCAACAGATGTTGTTTATTTATCGAAATATGCCGTCATACATTTTTTAACGTGCAAATTTTATATTTATTTTTTTTCACAACCAGTACCAGACGAGCTTCAAGACAGCCCATGTCCTACTCCTCAGAATGATTAAGGTGATTAATATTAATACACTTTTCCAAGCGAACATATTTTTTGCAAACAGCAATGAGCTGCACATGTATATTTCATTGCGTGTAGCTACGCGGCTGGAATTCTTTTCCCCCAATACACTACACAGCTCCAAACTCTCACGATCCTCAGCCAACCCGACCTTATCATATGACCTCCAGGCAATTCCCTTCCCAGCTCAAAGTCAGCTCATTACCAAAGGCAGCACAAAATAAGCCAGACCCCGTGGTGTTCCTTCATGGCGACGTTCCTTGTGCACGTGTATACCGATTCCGAGCCTTTGTTAACTGCCTGTTTTGATTAGTGTTTTGACTGGAGTCTGCTTCGCTCCGTGTTTACTGATGCAACCTTGTCTTGTTTATGCCTCACTTTTTCCGCACGCGCCTTTTGTTTGTCTGGAGTTAATCAAAGCATCCGGCTGTCCACTTCACACACAGAAGCTCCAATTAGTATCATATTAATATTAATGAGGCCCTTAAATAAGGTCGGTGATGTACGGAAAAACTCGATTTTTATTTGTATAGCGCTTTTAACAATGTGTCTCAAAGCAGCTTTACAGGGATAAAGTGGTTATAACGTTGTATAAAAGAATCTATCAATTTCTATAATCGTCCGATGCGGAAAGCGACGAATTTACTCGCTTTACTGCATTTGAGTCGTTTTTTTGCGTACTTGAACTTTATAAAAAGTTTTTCAAATCTGTAATTTTACTTTTACTTAAGTTTCTTTGTTTGAAGTATTATACTGAATTACATTTGAAATCGTATGCAAACCGTAGCCCCAGAAACCACTGCACTAACGCTTTAAACTCATTAAAAAAGATGGAGACGGACAAAACAGACGGCAGCGATGCAGACTCAGCCCAAAGCGCGATGCCGTCAAATCGAAAATCGTTCAATGCGTGCGTTCGCTTTCTGAAATCTGAATTTTCATTATCATAAATGACATTAGAACAGAAGATTTTTTTTTCTGCAAAATAATCAGACTGAGGTCAATGTTTTTTTATTGTTTTTTGCACTTTAGTTTGAAATTGTGAACCTTTAATTCAAACAGCTAGAGATTTGTATCTCCTTGTCCTTTTTGAACTACACTAGAATGCCCCACTCGACCCAAAGCGACCCCCCACCGGCTGTTAAAAAAAGTTGTTAAATTTGAACAGGGCTCCTTTTCTCTTTTACTTAAGTAGATTTTTAGACCTGTAACATTCCTTACGTATTTAAGTCAAATTTCATTTAAGTAATGAATGAGTATTTATTCAGTACTTTTACTTAAAGTATAATAAGTAGAATATTTTATAACTCTTTCCTCTTCTGCCTTTAAGTTTGTTCCTTATATTTGTAAGGTCGATCCTTAAAAATCGAGCCAGTGATGAAAAACTCCCTGAGATGGCATCAGGTACAAACCTTTAGAGGAACTGGGCTCAAAAGGAAACCTGTCCTCATCTGGGTGCACCAAATGTCCATTCATTACAGTTCCGTCATTGTTGAGATGTGCAGTGATAAGAGACTAAAAGCCATTCCAGTCGATTAATTACAATCCAAATCCATCCTCAAAGTTCTTGAGTTGCTCAGTAACTTCATGGATTTTTGGGCTGTTTATGTGGAACCATCCTCAGATGCTCAGAGTGTCTCCAGTTGAAGAGAGAGCATCAGGGATGAATCAGGTGGATCTGAAGAGAAGAAAAACAGGAACACTGGTCAAGAGAATGGAGAGAGAGACGAGAGAGAGTAGAGTGGTTACAGAGGAAAAGTGATATTCCCTTTAGATAAATCTGTTACCATGAGTCATCACAAAAACCTATAATATAACTTGATTTGTGCCGAACGCTAATCTCCTCAGTTCTTTTTTTTTTTTAGGCTGAATCCTGCCGAAATTTCAATTAGACGCATAATGAACCTGACCCGAGTGCAATTCGTTTTGGCTCCTTCGAAAGAAAATCTCTTTTGTATATAATGAAAACCCTGAGGATGGACATGCTCGATGAGGATTAAAGTCTAAAGCAGTTTCAGAATAAGAAAATACATATGCGTTATAATGTTTTATGCATCAAAAATCTACTCACAGCCACGGAAAAAGAATTCACGGTCCCATTTGAACTAATTAAGTTAAGCACAAATATGTGATTAGGAAACAATACTAATACTTATAATTACAATAAGGACAAATATTCATGTTAAAAATTCATGTTAAATCTATATATCCTGCACTTGCTGTTATTGCACTCTGGTTAGACCCAAACTGCATTTCGTTGCATTGTACTTGTACATGTGTAATGACAATAAAGTTGAATCTAATCTAATCTAATCTAAATATGTTCTCGCGTCAGTGTTTGTCCAATCAGATTTATCCATGGTAGTTTTGTGTGTGGTGGGGTGCTGACGCGGCATGTTTCGAAAGCACTCAATTTCCATATTAATGGAGTCAAACTCCGAACCCGGAATGTGGTTATTCCTAATTTGCACTGGGAAATTGAATCATTTCGGTTTCTGTAAATGTGCAGGGAATGTTCTGAATGTTTACTTACTTGCGAAGGAAAAGTGAATAATGAATAAAACTAATAGAAAATTCATCTCCAGAGCATGTGGGATTGTGGGCCAACCAGACGCAAGTGACCAGAGATGAGAGTTTTATATGCAGAAATTTATTGTCGTTATTGGTTTACATACTAATCCCAGTGTGTACATACACAAACCGCAATATGTTTAATTCAGTGTTCAGTGCGGTTGAGGTCAGAGCTTTGTTCAGGCACAGTAATGTCAAGAAGCTCACAAGCTTTGTTCCTCTTTTATTACTCTATTTCAGTATTGTTCCTATACTCTGTGCTGTTTCGATTTCAGTGCTTTTTCTATGTTAATGCTGTTCCGATTTCTTTACGCTTCCAATTCCAATCTGTTTCTATTTCAGCACTGGTACTATTTCAGTACTGTATTTATTCAGTAATGAATCTATTCATGACTGTCTTAAACCAGTCATGTTCCAATTTCAGAACTGTTTCTTTGTTGGTACTGTTCTTAATTTCAGTATGTTTTTTCATTTTAGTATTGATTCTATTTCAGTACTGTTTCAGTTCTGTTAATATTCCATTACTTTTTCTATTTAATGCACAGCTGTCTGTAATTTCTTAAAAAATTATTTAAAATAACAGTAAATAATAAAATAATATTACAAGTCGCAAGTATTGTTACTGTTTCAGTACTTTTTATAATTCAGCACCAGTCCAATTTCAATTCTGTTCCTATTTTAATGCAGTTCTATATTAGTGCTGCTCCTGTTCCAGTACTGGTTCTATTAACTACATTTATTTTAGTACTGTGAGCAATTAAACAATATATAATAAAACAATTAATATTGTATCTGTTTCAGAACCAGTTCTATTCAGAACTGTTCCTATTGCATTACTGTTTCTATTCAGAACTGTCCCTATTTTATTACTGATTCTATTTCAGTACTGTTTCTTTTCACTATTCAGAACTGTCCCTATTTTATTACTGTTTCTATTCAGAACAGTCCAAATTTCAGTACTGTTTCTATTCAGATCTGTCCATAATTTATTACTGATTCTATTTCAGTACTGTTTCTCTTCAGAACTGTCCAAATTTCAGTACTGGTTTTTATTGAGAACTGTCCAAATTTCAGTACTGTTTCTATTCAGAACTGTCCAAATTTTAGTACTGTCTCTATTCAGAACTGTCCAAATTTCAGTACTGTTTCCATTCAGAACTGTCCCTATTTTATTACTAATTCTATTTCAGTACTGTTTCTATTCAGAACTGTCCAAATTTCAGTACTGTTTCTATTCAGAACTGTCCAAATTTCAGTACTGTTTCTATTCAGAACTGTCCAAATTTCAGTACTGTTTCTATTCAGAACTGTCTAAATTTCAGTACTGTTTCTATTCAGAACTGTCCCAATTTCATTAATGTTCCTATCTGGTACTGTTTCATTTTAGTATTCTTCCTATTTCAGTACTATTTCATTTCAGTACTGTCCCTATTTCAGTACTGTTCTTTTTCAGAACTGTTTCTATTTCAGTACTGTTTTCATTCCATGTTTGAATAAATTTGGTCCAAATCAACAAAAGAACTGCTGAAAATGTTGGAACCATCAGGAACCAAATATGTACAGGTATAAGGAAAAAGAAACGACACTCTATTTCAGTTCTTGGTTACTATTTATTTTTAATAATTATATTTTATTAATAATAATAATTATTTATTTTATTTTATACTATTTTTATTTGATTCTTTTATATTTTGCTACTTTTGAAGGTTAGATTTTAAATTATCTTTTTTTATTATACAGGCATTCAGATGGATTTTGCTTCATCTTTGAGACACAATTTGCATAAATACACACTCAAAACAACAAACAGAACACAAGCAGCATAGGGATTATGGGAAAACTTTTTTTAACAACAAAAAAAAAACCCACGATAAGCAAAAATTCCGCTTATTAGACACACTGACAAAAAAAATGATATATCAGATGCTGAGTGGTGTGATCAACAAGAATCTGATCTTTGAGTAGGTGTTATTTTCCATATTTTCCTGAGGAAGTATGTTTTTTGGTGTCAAAAATTTTGGTGACCTAAATAGACAAGCATAAAGAACAAGTGAATAAGTGTGAGTTATAAAATAAGCTTTTCTGTAACAGCGCTGAGATCAGTGCCGGCTGTAAGACGAATCTCGATTGTATATGAACGCGTTCGTTCTATTATGATCTCGTTTCTATAGTAACAATTGCACAAGAAATCTCCCCCTGCATTCCTCTACACTCCTCTCGATAGTTGACAGAATATTAACTAGTAGTTTGTATTACATCCTTTGTTCACAGGAACATCTTCACTCTAACAACCTGCAAAGATTTCGATTTTTGGTTTCATAGCATTGGCAATTTGATGCATATTTAATTCAACCTAATCAAACCCCAAACCATGATTTCCATTAACACATGATAATGACTGATATCATTTATAATGAAAAATGACTGTACAATATGTACACTGTACTGATACTTTCCTGATTCTCCTGCAGTAATCATCATGCAGTTCTGCTCCACTCTGCACATTCTATATCATTCTGGACAATTATTCTGTATATAATAGAATCATTCTTTCAATCATTCTGTATAAAATTCATTGTTTTTCCTAGACTATATTACATATCAACTGTAAATACACTGGGTATAACTTTTGTACAGTTGTAAATATATTGTACATTTTCCATTTTGTAAATTATTATATTCCACATTCTCTACACTCTATATTATTATATTATTGCTTAAAGGCTCTGGCATGGAGAAGCTGTTGCTGGATCTGTGATGATCACAAAGGTTGAGCTCAGTAGCTCCTACTTTTATACCAAAGACTGTTGAAAGAACATTTACTTATAATCTTATACTCCAGTGCTCATGTTAGTTCTCACTCTCCAGTGTTCTGTATTGTTAAAAGATTTATGTTCTAACTCTTGATGTGACCCAAATGAGGATGGGTTCCCCTTTTGAGTCTGGTTCCTCTCAAGGTTTCTTCCTTATAACATCTAAGGTAGTTTTTCCTGGCCACAGTCGCCATGGCTGCTCATCAGGGATAAATACACACTGTTCACCTTAACTGTTGATTTCTGTAAAGCTGCTTTGAGACAATGTCTGTTGTGAAAAGCACAATAGAAATAGACTTGACTTGATCCATCCATCCATCCATCCATCCATCCATCCATCCATCCATCCATCCATCCATCCATCCATCCATCCATCCATCCAACCATCAAGAATGTGGCTCTTTGTTTTTCTGGTTTTCTTCACAGCTCCTAATTTTACCATGAATTCTCTGTTAAAAAATAAAGAGCCCTTTAAAAGAGCTGAACAGGATCTGGATTCAGGTACTTATCAGCACACGCCTTTCCAACAATACCTTCGACAGGGTCATATCTGTACCCTGTAATTTGTAAATGATGATTCTGAGAACTAGATCCTCTCCAGTCCTTGACAATACAATGGTTCCGCTTTATCAAGACGCAGCTTGTAGGGTTACAGGCATTTTATCTGGAAGTGAAGGTCGTTCCCGGTCGAAAGGAGACAATGTTATCATTTTTCACGTTCGTTTTCTGCTGGCCGTCTGCTACGCCGAGATTCCTCTCGTTTCGCTGAAATTAGACCTATCCTGAAGACGGAAATGTCAGTCAGGACTCCCTGCCAAGGCAGATGCGGTTTCGCGGATGACCTCCTTCTTCCGCACGCTAGATCAGGGGAAGAAAAAAAGAAGAATGGAATTCACATCTTTGATTCTCGGAGTATCGTGGTAAGGATCTTGCATTCTTGACTAACATGGGAGAAACAGATTATTTTTTAATCTGGCAACCTGCAGGAACCGCAATTTAGATTAAGAAATTAAAAAGATTTCAAAGCATCTGTAAATATGAATAGCACAGAAGCAATCAAGAAATTGATGTTAATATGTGAAAAAGAATTATCACACAAAAGCTACAACTGTTCTACAATATTTAAAATGTTCAATACTTAAATCACTTCCAATGTTCTGCAATGTAATTGAACTCCTGCTCGTATATTTTGTCCCTTAGACAATTGAAAAATTATTTCCACAAATCATCTGTCACATTTGGTGGAAACCAGATGCAAGTGACTTCTGCAATAAGCACTTTAAATGCAGAAATCAAATGTCGTTATAAGTCACATACTAATCCCAGTGTGTACATACACAATTATTTGAGTGTTCAGTGTGGTTGAGGTCAGAGCTCTGTTCAGGCCCAGTAATGATCAAGAAGCTCACAAGCTTTGTTTCTATTTTAGGACTGTTTCTATTTTAGTACTGTTTCTATACTCAGTACTGTTTCTCTTTTAGTACTGTTCCTATTTTAACACTCTATTTTAGTATTGTTCCCATACTCTTTACGGTTTCTGTTTAAAAACGGGCTCTATTTAAGCACTGGTTTTATTTCAGCACTGTTCCTATTTCAGAACTGGTTTTATTTCAGCACTGTTCCTATTTCAGAACTGGTTTTATTGCAGAACTGTTTTTATTTCAGCACTGTTCCTATTTCAGAACTGGTTTTATTTCAGCACTGTTCCTATTTCAGAACTGGTTTTATTTCAGCACTGTTCCTATTTCAGAACTGGTTTTATTGCAGAACTGTTTTTATTTCAGCACTGTTCCTATTTCAGAACTGGTTTTATTTCAGCCCTGTTTCTATTTTTTAGAACTTGTTTTATTTTATTACTGTTCCTATTTCAATATTTTTACCATTTCAGTATTGTTTCCATTATAAAAGTATTCTATTATATTATTCCTCCGATTTTATTAATGTTTTTAGTTCAGTACTGCTTCTATTTCAGTAGTTTCCTTTTCAGTACTGTTCCGATTTCATGAATGTTTCTAATTCACTACTGTTTCTATTTCAATAGTTTTTATTTCAGTACTTTTCCCATTTTGGTACTCTTCCTATTTTAGTATAATTTCTATTCTTTTCTATTTCTGTATTGGTTTTATTTCAGTATTGTTTCCATTGCAGTCCTTTTTGTATTCCATTTTTTTTTTTTTTCAATACTGTTTCTTTTTTAGATCTCATCCTGATCCTGAATAAATCCTGAGAACACTGACTCCCCACACGGCCGACAAACACGGTAGCCATGGACTATATCTCCCAAAACACACACACACACACACACACACACACACACACACACACACACACACACACACACACATACACATTGCAGATTATTTAAAGCACGTTCATTTATAAAAACAAAGTGTGAAGTATCAGCGCTGTACCAGCGTTTGTATTACTCTCACTCTATACCAGGCCTTTCTCTCATCTTTGCATCTCTGATTTTGACTCTTTTGTTCTGTTTATCTTTTCCTGCCTTTGGATTTCTCCGTATATGTCGTTTACGGATCGTTTGACCTTTTGCCTGACTTGGACTTTGATATTTGGATTACATTCCTAATTGGTTTGCAGTAAAATCTGCCTAAACTGCAACTGCATCTGGCTGAGCTTTCATTTCAAGATCATCAAAATCTCTCAACGGTTCAGCAGATTTTAAGGACCACCCCTACACTGAGCACATCAGGAGGCTTTTAGAGAGGCAGTTTATATTTAATCATTGTATAATAAACCAGAGTAAAACTTGGACCATAACATTAAAAAATGTAAGAAGCGTTTTGAGCAATAAGATACTGTGAATAAGGTTCTATCTCCAAAATTGTTTGTCCTCAGCTTGTTCTTGAGGTCTTTTCTTTGCCACAGTCCCACTGGCTCGCTCATTAGGGATCAACTTTAATATTTATAAGGAACAAACTTATAGGCACTAAACTGGTGCTTTATTACTGTCTGTCAATTCGCTTAGGAAGCAGATGGACCACAGATCCAGACGCACTTTCTAAGCTTTTCTGGAAGGCAGCGATGGGACTGATGATGTTGGGTGGGTTTGTTTGGTGAGCTTGATCAAATGATGCGTTGGTAAAATCTTAAATAATGGAGTGTTGGAGTACCTTGTTTGAGTGTGCTTCATGAGGAGCTGTTCTGAAATTCCCCAGTACGAGGAGGTGGCAGCTTAGTTGTTAAGGCATTGGAGTTTGGATTGGAGCAAGGCCCTTAACCCCATAGCTTCTTAACTGAGAGTGAGATCAAATGTAAGTCGCTCTGAAAAAAGGTTGTAAATGCTGTAAATGTAAGACTCACAAACATGAAAAGGCTTGTCTAAACAGTGTGCATCCATCTTTCTCTCTTTTTACTTCTACCTCAAAATCTTTAATTTCTGGGTTCATTTATTTGGGAAATGAGGACCGATTGGAATTAATGTAACGCCACAAAATGTAAAGATTGCCCAGGAAAATCACATTACAACAAAGACATGCTTCAAGGTAATTCTATTTGTCCTGGCAACCCAGCTGGTGGATTGTACCTCCCCTAGCTGTCAGAACTCTTCACTAATTTATCATTTTCTAATCCTTAGCCTTGAATCCGTCGTGGTTTCTTGCTGTGCTCTCAATGGTGTCGTTCGCTTGGATTAGAGCATCGCTTTGGATTAGAGAGTCTGCTAAATGTTGTGAATGTATCTGTGAAGGGATTTTCTGCCTTTAAAATAAAGCTCAAGATGTATTATTATTGCTTTGCGTCTTCGATTGTGCATTTCCTGGCATGGAAATCTACTTATAAGACTGTAAGACAAGTACATTATATGGACAAAAGTATTGGAGACCTGCCTTTTCCATATGCCATATGTGGTTCCTTCCCAAACTGTTACCACATAGTTGAAGGCACACAAATATATCAAATGTTTACAGTTGCGGTAGCATTATATTTCCCCGTCACTTGAACGGCTGCCACGATTGAGGTAGTTTCCAGTCAAGAAACTTGCAGTTTGTGTGACAGAATGACAGAATTCTGCATAAATCAAAGTACATCGCTCAAAATATGGTCTCCAGTTGAAGCAACTCCAAATGACAGAGCCTGCAAATAGCACACTATTATTACACACATACACACACAATTATTACAATACACCCTTCAAATTACCATTATTACATTTTTCATACAAATGCACTACGTTCACTTTTCCGCCTCGTCGCATTTACAATAATGAAGTGAACGTTCAACTCGGAGGTTCTTTTCATATCAGTCAACAATGGTTTATATATATACAGTATATATATACAGACCTACTGGGATTTACATTTACACTATTTGGCAGACTCCCTTATCTCATTTATATATCCAAGCAATTGGGTGTTAAGGGTCTTGCTCAAAGCCCAGCAGAGACAACTTGGTGGTGCTGGGATTTCAATTTGTGACCTTCCGATCCAGAGTCCAATGAACTCCCACCTCACCTGACTGTGGGGGACAGGGATACCTGACATTACCCATCCACATCACGTCCCTACCCAGACTACTACTAAAAATTTTGGAGGCATACAAATAAACAGGAAATCATTGGATGTAGTAGAATCTAATTTTTTCTTTAATTGAACTAAAAGACCCAAACCTGTTCCAGCATAACAATTCCCCTGTGCTTAAAGTGAACTCCATGAAGATATTCCTTACATGGGTTTTACTGGAAGATCTTGAGTGGCCTGTTCTAGTGATCTGACCTCAGATCTACTGGAGCACCTTTGGAATGAATTGGAACCGCACCCCAGGCCTCTTCCCATCACCCACCCAAATCTCCACAAGCACACTCCAAAATCTAGTGAAACATCTTTCCAGAAAAGTGGAGAGTATTACAACAGCAAATAGGGACTAAATATAAATTGGGATTTTCAAGAAGTACATTTGAATCTTATAGGCAGGTGTCTACACACTTCATATAGTGTGTGTATATAGATATATAGTATTTAACTATGTATAAAGAATCGCAAATACATCAATTAAAAAAGTGAAAGTCTGAAAGAGCCGTGGAATGAGTCCGACTCAGGGTTAATGGGACAATTTAATCTTCTCCAAAATCTATGCCTGGAGTCTTTTGTTTAAACAGAAATTGATTTCGGGAAGAGCTATGTCACTTCTGAGCAATCCACGCCGTAAAATAATAAAAGTCGTACCTGCAGCCTGATGGAAAACAATCCACTTTTGTGAGGTGTTTGTTAGCGGACTGTGCACCAGGGGGGACATTTGTATCCTTCAAAATGTCACACAATTTGTCACTTTTGTCTCTTTGGCTATATTCTGTTTTCACCAAGCAAACATTTTGCTCCTGGCTTTCATTGTACCAGGCTACGCTGCACACCTCTTTATTCGACTGTCTGCTCTTTTCCCAAGTTATTTATAAATATAATAACAGAACAAGTTGCATGGCCATGCTATTTTCCAAATGATTCATGCTACACGCTTGAAATGAAATTAATCTTCTCGTTTTGAAAGAGAACAAATGACAGTGACAGCAGATTCAACAGACTCCAGAGTGCAGCCAATTTCTTTCTTGCCAAGTGAAACATTTTTCTGTTCTGTTTTTCACCAAGAGAGAAAGATATAATAAAGCAGCACTGAACCTCACACAGGGTTTTGCTTTGTCATGTGTCACATTAAGGACTCATTGCGGTACAATAACTACTCTGGACCAAAACATTTATATGCAAATGATCTCAAGTCATTAGTAGAAACCACAGTTTGAACCCAATATCAATGAATGCTTTGAATTATTCAGTTCTATATTATTTGTCAAATTGTATAACTATCCAACTTTGCGCCTCGAGGTCCTATGGGTGGTTCATAGCTCCCCTGTAATTATGTGGATGGATGGATGGCTGGCTGGCTGGCTGGCTGGCTGGCTGGATGGATGGATGGATGGATGGATGGATGGATGGATGGATGGATGGATGGATGGATAGGCAAACGTATAGATGGATGGACAGATGGGTGGAAACTGTTTGACTAAAAGCATGAATGATATGTATATGTGAACTGGCCTGCCTGCAGTCTGGACATTTCAATGAATGATTTGGCACATCATGAAATGAAAAATACAACAAAGAACACCCAGAACTGTTGAGCAGATATAATCCTGTATCAGACACATATGGCACAACAGTCCTCTCCCAAAACTTCAGTACCTGGTGTTTACAGTTCCCAGAAGAAGACGATGCAATTTATTATTTTTAACATTTGTGAACATCAAAAGTTTACATTTTTAAAACACTTTTAAATAAATTGCCTGTTTGGTTAAATAATAGATACAATAATATTTTATGATATTTATAAAAAATAAAATATCTACAAATAAAATAGAATAAATCAAATTAATGCAATAACGTTTTTTATTATATTGATTAAGTTGAGTAATAAAAAAAAAAAAAATTCCATTATGGAGTAATGAACAGTTTAGAAGTGTCTAGTAGTAAAACCACTCACCAGTCCAGTATACAGTATTAATTTAATTTATTATAGTTCATTTAAAAACTGTGTACACATTTCGTATCTGTGTATATGTTGCACCTGACACCAAGACTATTCCTAGTACTGTAAAGTGCCATTTTGATAAACCCTGTCAAACCCTTTTTTGATTCCGATTCTGGTTAATGATACAATACATACACAATCGGTCAGCAGGGGTATGATTTCTAAATGATCCAACAACATAACCATAATGTTTGGGACCCTCTAAACCTGTATGAGGCACATCCGAGTGGACCCCAAGTCCAAACCAATTACCTATCAAGGCCTTACATATAGAAGTTAGCATGAGAAGTTCTGGGGATTCCCCTGAGGATAAGGAGGTCTTAGCAAAGTCTTGCCAAAATGTATAGTTGATTTGTTTGATCATTTAGAGATCGTACCATCCTTAAATATTGTGTTTTTGTAGTATTGTTCTGGACACTAACTGCGACAATCAAACACATGAAGTGCAGAGCTACAGTAGCATGGACAAGGACCTAACTAGCATGGAGGTATGTGCTCAACTGTGCTTGTCTGTGTTTATGCTAAATCAAACACCCCTTACCTTTGGTGCTTGGAATGGAATATCTACGTAATACTATATAATATAGACGTTTTTGCCATCAGTCTTGTCATTGATTCGAATAAGGCAGTTTTGGGACATACCAACGATTTTTGCCAAACAATCTGAAAGGCCAAAATAGACATGTCTGAATCAAATGTGTGGGGGAGTAACTGTCATAAGTC
The DNA here is from genome assembly GCF_014805685.1 of Silurus meridionalis. Taxonomy (NCBI): domain Eukaryota; kingdom Metazoa; phylum Chordata; class Actinopteri; order Siluriformes; family Siluridae; genus Silurus; species Silurus meridionalis. The sequence continues at coordinate 14,158,544 of NC_060908.1, read as the reverse complement.
TGTCAGAATGTCTTTGGCATTCTTTTTTCGACAAGAGGAGCTCAATATAAAGTGAAGAGAATAGAAGCTTGGTGTAACAGTTGTTCGAGAATATTTACAGGGTGTCAAACTTAGAAAATCTGCAACTCATTCATTTTTTTCATATAAGCACTATTTCAGCATTCCTCCAAGAATTAAGGAACATCTATGTAACCTAATGCATAAAATGTATTGTTATTTATTGTCTATTCATCAAAACGTTAATTGCCCAACTTTGCAGAGAGAAAAAAAACAACATTTTACCACAGCAACCATTGTTGGAGGGTGAGGTGTGTTTTGAGGAATGAGGAATGTTTTTTTATGCAAGTGTCCTCCAAAGAAATCCTTCCCTGATAGGCGTTTTGTCTCAATAGCTAAAACTCGTAGCTTTGGTATTTCTCACCCCTTAACATCAGCACCCAATGGCCGAAATTGCGTAATAACCATGACAAGGTTTTGTCAGTAAACAGGGTCCCATCACTAATCAAATACACATGCATCTGACAATGCAGCTGGAGAATACTCACCAGCGTAATCAATGAGAAGGCTTATCAGCCGACTCATCGCAAGAGAACAGATCAATGCTGTTTAAACCTTTTAACTCTTCGGGTGCATTAGCGAGTCAAACGTGAATGGTTTCAGCTCGTGAAAACAAGCAGCTTTTCAGTTACGGAACAATCGATAACAGTTAGCGAATATGACGGGATACCGAGAAGCTTATTGGCAAGGAGAAACTCCTTGAGGACGAAACCTGAACTCTTGAATCAAATGTTATCCTGGAATGAATATTTATCCGATGGAACCTCGTCCCAATACTAATGCTATCTTACAATCATTAAACTGTGGACTTTTAGGCTTTTGGGTTGCCATAACCTCTTTATTAAAGCTAAATTATTTGACTTTTTAGGAAGTTTAACAAGGATAATAAAGCACAAGTTTTGTTTGGAGGGAGGTTTCAGAGGGTGATGTTTGCTTTACCGGCTTATAAACTAAATTCTATGCCTTTTATTTGGTCCCTTGTCCTCCCTTTAACTTGTTTTGCTCAAATTTATGCGAGGTTGTTGCGTGGTTGTTCGTGGTCGTCCGATTGGGAGGCGCACATTCAAATGGCAGATACACATTGGTCACTGAGGAGATTTACGATCCCCCTGTAATGCTGTAATCCTTTAATCCAAATTTGTAGACATCCAAATGAAATAACAGCTTTTTTTTTCCACAAGCTGTCGTCCTCTCTATCAGATTTATCCCCAGCTTCTCTTATCTTCGCAAATGATTTTAATTGCTGGCAAAGCGTTCTATTTATTGCGCCTGTATCTGAACTGATTACACAACTGATTACTGATTAACAACAGGTCTTTACCCTCGCTTGATGAATGTAAATACCATGGATAAACTGATAAGGGATTTGTTATAACAGTTCATGTGATCTCTAGTGAATAAAAGTGTTTCTTCTCATGTTCTGTCTTTTGCTATGCTTGCTATGTACCTGATGTTCCAGGGTCCTTAAACATTTCTGATTTGGTATTGCTATGTTTTAAGGCTCATCAACGAATCTTGGGGTGATTCTTAATGATCAGCTGACCTGTAAAGACCACACTAAAAAACAGCACAATCAACCAAAATTCACACTACACAACATCTGGACGGTCGGACCCTTCCTAAAGGAGCATGCTACAGTTACACAGCTTCTCATCCAGGCACCCTGGACATTTCCAGGCTGGAATATTACAAGGTGCTCTTCTGGATAGACTCATAACATGTGATGATTCAGAATGCAGCAGCACGTCTTGTTTTTAATGAGCCCAAGAGATCACATGTCATACAACTTCGCATTTCTCTGCAGTTGCGGCTTGAAGCAAGTTCAAGACATTGATGCTTGCCTACAGAGCTGCCATGGGCTCTGCACCCTCCTCTCTCTGCACCCTCCACCCCTCCAGAAGCCTGTGGCGAGAAGCACAAAATCACTCCCAACAACGTTTTCCCATACCGTACCCTGTTAGTGGTATGACCTTCCTACAGCCAGACAGCCGAATCCCTCACAACCTTCAAGAAACAACTGGAAAGTCATCTTTTCCATGAGCATCTAACTTCTTCTTATCCTTGATCTCTACTTGTCATAGACTAACTATTTTGAATGATGACTGAACTCTTTGTATAATGGGAACTTTCGTGTTTATTGCCATCTTATGAGAAATCACTTGTTGTACTCCTCAACTGTAAATGTAATGCAAATGTATTCATTTATAGTTTTGTTGAATGTTTTGAAGCATTTATAAAACAAGCTATCACTTAGAGACATAGTATTTACACCCATCAGGCATAACATTATGACATTATAACATTAAGTGCGGTGAAGTAAATAACACTGATTATCTCTTCATCATGGCACCTCATAGTGGATGGAAATATTATTAGGCTGCATTTTTTGTTCAAAGTTGACGTGTTCGAAGCAAGAAAAATGGGCAAGCGTAAGGATTTGAGCGAGTTTGACAATTGTAACTTCTCTACGACTGGGTAAGAGCATCTCCAAAACTGCAGCTCTTGGGTTCCTGCTCTGTAGTGGTCAGTATCTATCAAAAGCGCTCCAAGAAAGGAACAGTGTTGGTATGCCTGATCGTTGTACAATAAATTCCTGTCCCAAAGACTTCCCCAGGGTGGAAAATGTATGCCCATACCAAGTCTCTGACCAAACTTGTTAAATAAAAATCTTTGTACAGAAATGATTCTTTTAATGGTTATGTGTACATCTGTCATACAAGCACCTGTGCAAGTTCTTGCAATACGACTACAGATTATAATTTAATTACAAACCTGCAATTTTCCTCGTCAGAGCCGCTGTTACAAAAAACTTCAATCAACACCGTCTACCCAATCAGATCAGAGAATTGAGTGGCACTGTGGTATAAGATAATGTATCCACCAGCCATGCTGAGGGAATTCTTTTCAAAAATGAGAGGCAGGTGTTCAATATCAACAAGGCAATATGGCAAGCAAACAGGTACCGCCTCACCTCTCGAAAGATTTCTCAAATTCAGCCTCTGGCATTACGGTTGATACCGAACAAAACAATAAACAGCTGGGGGACTTCTGTTCCTCACTGTGTACATTTTAACAAACTGTAAAATGCTCTGCTCTTGACAGCTTGTCTGAGATTTATTCGAAGATTCCCACGGTACTTGCTGAAGGACCTAATAACCACTGGGGGAGAGCCACATGCTACTTCCCGATTGGATTTATGAAAAAATGTTTTCAAAGAAAACTTACCTCAACTCCTTGTGGTCTCAGTCAGTCAACTTTCATTTCTCTTCTATTTATTTTCTATCATATTTAAAGTGTTGATGTCTCTTGCCAATGCAGGAATAAAAATATTTGTTAAAAAAATCAATTCCAAGTCTAAAAAATATTAAATAAAAAGCAGAGTGCAATGATTTGCGAAATCGTATGACTCCATATTCTATTCCTATTTTACATTTACATCCGTGGCATTTAGCGGACGCCCGTGTCCAGAGCGATGTACGAAAGCGCTTTAAATCTCTATAAATGAATAAATCTAAACTGGTACGCTAGATTTTCAGATAAATAAGATAAATCAACCTACAACTTTGTTGAGAGGTTGTTGTTGGAAAATTTTTAGTGTTTTAGGAAAAGGAAGGTCTTCACCCGTCGCTTAAAAATAGCCAGTGACTCCACTGTTCGGACATCTAGGGGAGGTTTATTCCACCACCTTGTGGTGCCAGAACAGTGAAGGGCCTTGAACTATACTTACCTCATACCCTGAGGGAAGGTGGTACCAGTCGAGCACAATAAAACAAATAATACACATCAAATGTTTAAACTGAGAATATATAACCTTTTAAAGAAAAAATGTCATTTTGAATTTGATGGCGGCAACATTTAAAAATAGTTGGGATAGGGCCATGTTTACCTCTGTGTAGCATAACGTCTTCTGTTCAAGTACATCTAGGAACTGAGACCAATTGCTAAAGTGCTGAGAATGGAATGTTGTCCTATATGTTTCTGATACAGGAATCTATCTGCTCAACAGTTCTGGGTGTTCTTTGTTGTATTTTTTATTTGTATTTTTCATGCTGCACCAAATATTTACAAATCGTGAAAGCTTTTTACTGCCCCTGTAATCAACATGCATTTCTGATCTACCCTGTACATTCTGCATTATCTGTACATAATGATAATTGTATATAATAACGTAAATTGTTAGCAGTTCCAAAATTATCTTTATATCTGTATACCATCTGTAAATACACTGTGTATTATTTTGGGTTTTCTTGCACTTAAACTGTACATCTATGTATTCAACATGACAATGACCCAAAGCACACATCAACATCAACAAAGAAATTGCTCCAGAAAAAGATTATTAAAGTCCTGAAATGGTCCAGACCTCAATTTAATCGAAATGTATGGAATTACGTAATAAGAGGTGTACACAGGAGATCCTCTCCCATATCAAATAAACTTTTTTTGCAAAGAAAAATGGGATAAAATTCCAGAAAAAAAGTGTGTGAAGATTAAAAAGACTTGATGCTGACATAAAGGCAAACTGGGTTTCCATAAAGTATTCATTGGAAGAAATGTGCAGACTTATGCAATCAAGCTGTGGTTTTTTTTTGTATTTAAAAAAAAAAAACAATAATTTTTTTTTCCCTCTGGATTTTTGTTTGTTGGTATAAATGTAACAAGATGTATTCCATTTATATTGTAATCTCTGTTTATATTTCAAAAACCTGCAATAATATTGGTGTTTAGACTTTTTAGAGCCATTGTACATATTCTACTTTTCATTTGCATACAATATATAGATCTTTCTTTACATATATTTTTTTATATATTTTTATTTTCTCAGCAGTACAGGCAAATTTTTCAATGCACAATGCCTTTATATTTATTTATGTACATATATTTACATATTTATTAGCAATTTATGCAATTGCACTATGCTACTATTTTGCACTTCAGGTAGATGCTAAACTGCATTTTGTTGCTGTGTGCCTGAAGTATGCAAAGACAATAAAGTCTCTATCTGTCTGTCTTTCTATCTAGCTAGCTAGCTAGCGTTCAAAGTTTTTGAACAAGCTTTATTTTTGACCTGAGTTTGAACACTAACCAATGAACTTGATGCATAAAAGAACTAAGGAATGTTGTTTATTGAACTTTGAAGTTCAAATAAAAAAACAACTATTGATCTAATACAAAGTGCTGACACTTTGTACTCTTTAAATGTCAACTCAATAAAATAAATTACAATCTAAATGATTATGCTTTGTTTCAATATTTTTTTGAACATATGTATTATTATTATTAATATGGATTATGTAGAAAGTCTACTGAGCTGCTTTTATAGAAAATCAATCACCACCAAATTTGTCTAGTGTGTAGTGATACGTATGAAACTCCAGGAGTTTTCGACAACTGAACGTTTTAAAACTTTTCAATCTGAATATCTTGTAATCATTTTATGCAATATCAAAATTCAATCTCAGCAGGATCTGGATTACAATGCCCTTTTGAACCTCTTTCCACCTTCGTTGGCACAAGTTTACTCGTGTTGCTTTCTGGGAGAGAAACATTTGCATAACGCTTTAAAAATAACATTGCTGCTTTGCTGATCCGAGCCAAATCAGGCCTCCTTTTCGATTAAATTGAATTTATATTATTAATATTACCACCATACATTTTCCAATTTACAAGTTTGTGTCTTAAATCATAGATTACCATGTAGTTATAAGACTTTCAGAATCTATCAGTAATACAAGACCCTTAAAAGCATTGACTCGCTTTACGTTAATTGCTGAGCCTCCAATATGTGTACGAGGTGCTCTGGATGAGTGAAGGCACTTCAGTTTCGAAAGGCTTCTCATGTAGTGGTGCTTTTTTTACTTTTAACATCCCTGATTTATTACGCTGTCAAGTCAATTACTTCATGTGTTTACCAGTGGTAAGTTCCGAAAGCAGTTCGACTGACATTTTGTTTCGCCTCCCTCTTGCCACCTCTTCAGTCCTTTAATTCCCCCTAAAACTTTCTTTCAGCTTCTCCCATTAGGGGTCGCCACAGCGGATCATCCGCATGTTTGATTTGGCACGTTTTTACGCTGGATGCCCTTCCTAACGCAACCCTCCCCATTTATCAGGGCTTGGGACCGGCACTAAGGCTTGTGCAACCCTAATGCTGGGGTTTCCTGAACCCTACGATGTACCTGGCAATAAAACTTTTTCTGATTCTGATATTTGTTGAGGGTCTGCGAAATCGTGGTGGTGCCTCTCTGTACTGCATATACCACAAACGCAATTTTTGCACCTCTGGATTATCTTGGAGAGTTGTATTTATCTGATTCATACAACTGAGCAGCTATGGGGTTAAGGGCCTTTCTCAAGGGCCCAGGAGTGGCAGCTTGGTGTGGCCGGGATTTGAACTCTCAACCATCAGAAATAAAGTCAAATGTCTTACCCACTAAGTTAGCATCTCATACCTAATCACATAGCAAGCATCTTAAGAGAAGTGTAAGGGGGATATTTACGTCTCAGCACGTATGTCCGGGTTTGGCCTTTTCGAAATAGATTTCTGATTGCTTGTTCATGGGAATAAACGGCACACTAAAGTGGTGTCGTTCTTGTACATAACGCATTATTTGCACCACACGCACACCTGCATGAACACATCCAGAGGCATTAATGAGAAAACAGCAAGAAAAGGAAAGCAAGCAGAGAACGATTATGTCATAAAACAAGAGACATCTTATTATGGGCATGAAAGCATTCAGAAAGTAAGTATAATAATAGTAAAAGTAGGTTTTTTGATTAGTTTTGGACCATAAAATGCTGACAGGTTGATTATTTTACATGTAGCCTTGTACAGTAGTACAGTAGCGATCATGTAGAATTATACCAGGCTTTATGATTAATGAGCATATAGTCATGTGAAAAGGAAGCACAGCCTCTTTAAATTCTATAGTGTCATATATCAGGACAGAATGAAAAAAATAATTACACTGTGTCATTATTTATTTGTATTCACAAATTACTGCATCGGCTACTTAACAGGTTTAAACAGTTCCATACAAACAAATAATAACATGATAAGTAATGATTTTATTTATTACAATCCCATTTCCAAAAAAAGGACTTAATGTAAATGGATTCCATAAAGAAATTTCAATTCCAAATAATCTGAAGACAGAACAGTGCATTTTAAATGAGCTTTGGTCCAGAAATTACAGCGGAGTTTCTAGATCATGTTCACGCATGCCTTCTTCTTTGCATGTTGGAAATTTAACCTGCAATTGTGGATGACATGGCAAACTGTGTTCACATCACTGATTTTTGAAGATGTTATTATGCTTGTGCACTTATTTCCATTACAAAATCATGACTGGTTTAAAATGCAGTGCTGCCTGAGGGCCTGAAGATCACAAGCATCCCATATGGATTTTCAAGCCTTGTTCCTTGTGCACATCTCTCTAAATTCTGTAAAACTTTTGATGATATTATGTTCTGTAAATACTATAATGTATTTTGAGAAAAAATATTCTGAAATTGTTGAAAAAGTTCTAAACAAAGTCCTTTTAAATTTAGTAAAGCTCTGCTCATATTATCTTCTGAGAGACTCTGGTTTTTCTTCAACTGTTCAATTTCAATACCACTTTTCATTTTTCCAGACTTTTATTGCCCCATCCCAACTTTTGAGATGTGTTGCAGCTATCAAATCAGCTTTATGAGATTTGCTAATTATTGCATTCTGGTTTATCATTTACACAGAGTACATTTTTTGGATTGGGGAGGGGGGGTTGTATTATAACTTTATATGTAAAACCATAGAATTTAAAGAGGCTGTACTTTGTTTTTCCACACGATTATATGCTCATTAATAATAAAGCCTGGGATGATACTAGTTAAACAAGCTGAATCACATACATTTGCAGCATTTGGCAGGCGCCCTTATTCGGAGCGACTTACAGTTTTCTCAGTTATACAGCTGAGCAATTGAGGGTTTAAAGCCTTGCTCAGGGGTCAACATCTTATTTGCTGAGCTACTGTAGCACTTCCCATTTACTAGAGCAGTGGTCCCCAACCTTTTTTGCGCTACGGACCAGTCAGACAATATTTTTACAGACCAGCCTTTAATCAGTGGCGGATAAATACAACAAAATAAAATGATATGACCGGCATAAAAACTGATATATTTTAAATATAATAATAAACGTGAATCCACTGTGTTGTTTTTTGTTCATTTTGCTCGCTTGGGGGTTTGAATTTAGCGGTAATGTATTATGTGTTAGCAGCCGGAACCCCCTTTAAGAATGTAGAGGTTGGAGGTAAGACATGTGACCGAGGCATCATGACATGCATCAAGAGTCATAGACAGATGTGGCGGAGAGAATCCGGTCATTTTCCAAAATAAAACATCGAAACAGAATCAGATATAAATAAAACAAAAATAACGTAAGTTATGTATACTTTCTGTGAGGCCCGGCACCAATTGACCCACAGACCGGTGCCGGTCCACGGCCCGGTGGTTTGGGACCACCGTGCTAGAGAATCGACAGTACTAGAAAGTTTACATATACATATGAAAATAACCAACCTGTCAGCATTTTCTGGTTTTACATATCAGGATAGAATAAAAAAATCATATGGAACTGTACTTATTACATATTATACCGACGCTGATATATTAAACCGTGTCACTATGCATTTTTATGCAACTGCTTTAACCCACATTTGCATCTCCCCCATTACAATCTGAAAGTAGCCGAGGCAGTAACCCTTAATTACAAAGATTTATGGACTGAAGAAAAATGGCTTTCATTTATTTCCTTATTTCATTGCTAATTTGAACTGTAATAAAACATTATAAACTCTACGCATTCAAGATCCCTTTTCACAAACAGTGTATTTTTCTGCCCCACTGAGTCTGGGAATCTGTCCAGCCGTGACCATGATTCACTCAATTGGCGGACCTTTCACTCATGACCAATGTTCTCTCTTCTTGCATTTAGCGAATCATTTGAGTTCAGTGGGTCTTGTTCGGGCTCATTGAACTCACAGCACTTAGCCAATACTAATCATTTTGTAATGTATTAAAAGACTGACAGGTTGTCATTTTCGCTTTATCTTGTCGTTTTTCTCTTTTTCTTTTTCGTTTTCTATTACACTTAATGTTGCGGGACCTCCAAGAGACAAGCTACGGGGCTGCCGTTATTTCTTACATTTTAGTAGCTATAATGCCCGCAGGCCACAGTGCAGTTTTCCATAATATGTGTGTATCCTGTGTCCTTACTGTTAAGGCGTCTCCTCAAGGTGTCTCTTAGTTTTCACTGGATCAGATACTTATTAGCATGTCTATTTATACCCTTCTGTAGGCGTTTGTGCTGAATTCTTGTTCAATGTCTATGTATGTGCTTTCTGGATTTAAGTTCTAGCTTGTATTTTAGTTACAGGCATACCTGTATTCCATCCATTGATTTTGACTATATGACAGCTGAATTTCTTTCGTCACTTCCTAATGATTTCCTCAAGATTTTTCTTGTGTGTTGAGTAAAACTGATTAAGGAAGTAAGACTGTTCTAAAGCTCTGTCACTGAAGACTCCATCCCTAAATATTGAATAAATATCTCCCCGCTTCCGTTATATAGAAATCGAAATGATTTACTCCATGTGCATTAATATACTGTAAACCGTTTCAGCAACATTTTCTGACCAATCAGAATCAAGAACTGAACACAAACTGAGGTAAAAATTGATCTGATTCGTAGAAGTGTGTGGTTTTTTCTTTACTACTTATGTTGTCTTCTAGTAGGCAAAAATGTGAGATGTTTTGTGTAAAATGTAACGTGTCTGGGCTCACAATATTCTTCAGCTGTTCATTAACTGAAGCACATTGACATTGAATGAATCAACATTGGCTTTTCTTTCTGGAAAAAAAACTCGTGAGTTTACCCTCCATTCTTTACACACTAAGCATCTGAAAGACAATCAAACGGAAATGCTATTACATTCTAATTTACTTGATCTATTTGTTTCCTTGCTGCTAATGATTTGTTGTTAAGACCATTAACAGCTTGGTTGTTTTTTTTATACCATGGGCTGTCTGAATACTCAATTCTGATTGGATGGTAGGTGCGTGAATGAACTGCTAAATAAATCTACATGTATTTTCTGCCAGTTAAATCACCATTCTATAATAATGCATTGCCTGTAACAAGAATAAAATACAGTCACAGTCAAAGTCACGGATTTCTAATGACATTATTTTGCAAAATGGACGATTTCTGCATCTCATTTTATTATATGGTGAACATAATGGTTGTGAGAAATAGCCAGAGACTCAGTGGTATTTTGAAAGACGCCCTTAACCAGAGTTACATTTATCCCATTTATTCAATTGAGAAGTATAAGTGCCTTGCTCAAGGGTCCAGAAGTGGCAACTTGAGATTTGACACATCTTATCCCCTAAGCTACTGCTTTCCGCAGGATGAATGTGATGAGAAAACAAAACACGGCCCAATGAATTAACACCGAAAGCTTTATAATTAGTGGATGATTTATATGTAATTGACACATGCAAACACACACACACACACACACACACACACACACACACACACACACACACACACACACACAAGCAATCCCTCTCCCCCTCTCTCTTGCTCAAAATGTCTGTGGTAGAATTTTAGACTTGTATAATATATACAAGTTTGTGCCTTCAAGTTTCCACTCCCAAAGATTCTTCTTTCCTTCTATTAAAATTTTCCCACATTCTTCTCCCCTAATAACAATAAATATTGATGGAATTCCATTGTTTTCACTTATGTGCCAATGTTTTGACCCCCCCAATTATGGACTTTCTAGGACATGCTTTAATAATTCAAGTATCCATTGCCAAGCCACCTCTGGCTCAGACAGTGACATAGCTAATCCAAAAAATTACCCAGAACCTTGCTGAACCTTGTCAGGCTGACACTGGCACATCACTATTAAACAATGCTGCTTATTAGCTGCTAACATGCACCTAATGATGACATCCCAAATCCCATTCGGCCTGAGTTCTGAAAGCGTCCATTGCAAAGCAGAAAGTCATCAGCACTGCTGTCAATAACACGGTATTTCCTCAAGGAATTCAGATGCCACCTCTTTATATCAGCCCATGATGACCTTCCAAATGAACTCGTATTAAAAAAGAATACTATCTGCTCTTCTGTACAATTCTGTTTTTACTATTCTATACTATACTTTTCTAAGGTTCCTGGTGGTCTAGTGGTCCCGGTCAGGGAACCAACCACAGCCATTAGGGTTGCACAAGCCTTAGTGCCAGTCCCAAGCCCAGATAAATGGGGAGGGTTGCGTTAGGAAGGGCATGTAAAAACATGTGCCAAATCAAACATGTGGATGATCCGCTGTGGAAACCCCCAATGGGAGAAGCCGAAAGAAAGTTTTGAACTATACTTTTCTACAATATACTGATCAGGCATAACTTTTTGGCTAATATTGTGTTGGTCCCTTTTTGCTGCCAAAATGGTCCATTAACAGCATCAACAGCATGAACTTCTTCAGCAGTTTGACTATTATATTATATTATTATACTATTATATTATACTATTAGGTCTCCATTTATTTTAACACAGCAGTAAACACACTTGCAAATATGTCCAGACTCTAAGTGGGCACAACAACAGTGTGTGTGTGTGTGTGTGTGTGTGTGTGTGTGTGTGTGTGTGTGTGTGTGTGTGTCTGTGTGTGAAATGAGAGAGCCCTCAGAGGAAGCTAAATGCATAAACATCCCAGAGATAGTTATATATAGATCACATGCTAAATGGGATTAAATGTAGTCGCAGTGATAAATGAAGTCATTTAAAGCTTGACTTTTAATGATGATGGCTCCTGATTAGTCCTGAATGTTCAATTGTAAATGTTTCCTCCTGTGTGTGTGTGTGTGTGTGTGTGTGTGTGTGTGTGTGTGTGTGTGTGTGTGTGTGTGTTGACTATGAAGGATTTCATTTCAATACAGTATAAGACATTTGAAATCTTCCGCTTGTCTATTAGATTTCTGCCAGGTTTGTCATTATCCTCTTTTTTGTTTCCTCCTGGGGGGGTTTGCAATTCCCCAGTGAGCTAAAATGCCTGTATTTTTCATTCCACTCATTCAATCTCAGTAAGTGGCAAAAAAATTATATGTACTGTATTATTTGACTTTTACAATGGCAGCATTCCAATGAGAACGTCAACAAGATAATGGCGCCGTACGCCTTATTGCGCCCACGCCGCATCATCATCATTATAATGCTAAAAATAATGATTAGAGCAAATATAACGATGACAGTTTCAAATGCTGGGGAAACTCGTAGAACTTGCTGCATAGTAGCGCTTTTTAATATGGTCTGTTTTTCATTCTATTTTTTACTGTACATTCAGTAAATTCATCTACTTTATAAATGCCTCGTATTTTTACAGGTTTTTAATGGCATAATGATGTATGCTTTTGAAGGTATTCCAAAGGTCCTATAGAATACAGTATAGCCATGCAAAAATAACCAAACACACACTGAAGTTGTTGCAGCGATTGTGCGTTTTTCTGGAGAATACTCTATCATTGCTAATGACTGTATCACTTATTCAAGGGCTTTCAGCAAAAGCTGAGGACGTGTAAAGGAAATGGTGCTTGTAGCACGCTGGGTAATGCATCGTGTTCAACCGAACTCATAAAATCCTTTTTTCCGTCCACTGAGAGACTTTCGGGAACCATGTACTGAAAAACATTTGTCAAATTTTGCCCTAATTGCAAAACCTGATCGTTAAAAAGGTCATTTGATAAAGGAGGTGAAAAAAAAGCATTAATTTATTCGGTTATTACTTCATAATCACTTGATACTGATCAGGATTGTGTTGAAATTCCTTTTCTAAAATTGAGAGATACAGCCTTGATGGGGTACCAGTCCAATGTAAAGCACCATACATAGATGTATTCACACATTTAAAAACTTTCTTTCGGCTTCTCCCATGAGGGGTCGCCACAGCGGACTGTCCACATGTTTGATTTGGCACAGGTTTTTACGCTGGATGCCCTTCCTAACGCAACCCTTCCCACTTATCCGGGCTTGGGACTGGCACTAAGGCTTGTGCAACCCTAAGGGCTGGGTTGTTTCCCTGACTGGGGATCGAACCCGGGCCGCCGCGGCAAGAGCGCCGCATCCTAACCACTAGACCACCAGGGAAACCGATGTATTCACACATTTAATCAAGGGAAAGTCAATCTGCTTGATGTCTTATGCACATATGCACGCGTTTGTCAGGTTCCCTTGACATCACTTTTTGATGCACTGGGTAACCCCTTTGGCGTCCTTTTTAACATGCAGGGATTCCCACAGACTTTGACCCCTTTTGCATAATTTTTTAACGTGCAGGTATTTCCATAGACTTCTATAAAACTGTGGGGTTGAAATTTAACGTGTCAGTTAAGAAGACTGCCCCGAGGTCATATTTATCTACCTCTCCATCTAATTTTTAATTTTAAAATTCACTCGCTGTCTGATATTAAAGTGCCTTCTGTGAACCAACGTTCAGCACCGTGTTCTCACTCCCAACTAACACCAACCCTCTTCTCACTAACCCTAACCCTGACCCTTGCTCGTTGAGAAATGATGCCAAAGGGGTACCCAGGGGACTCAAAGGGATCCTGACGAGCGCGTCCATAGGCGACGAGTTGGAAGTGAGAATGTGTAGATGAAACCCATTCAAACACATAGAGCTGTAAAGCTGTAAGAAAGCAATGCCATGATACCAATTGTCCTGTCCTGTAAATAAAAATGACCAATGGAGGAAAGTAAAGTACCATTTTGGTAGTTGACTATTTGAGGGATTTTCCACCCTCTTGTGTGTACTGCACATTAGTACCTCTAGACATACTGAGACTGGACTTTTTGCAACCCAAATGAAGGTTTGGGCTTAAACATCTTCGCTTGTTGAAAACGACTTACCTCTCAGCTGAATAAACCTCAAGAGTAAAGCCATTTCACTGCGAGGGAAAGCACACTCAAGCTGAGAGATGACTATTTGCTTGAGGTAATGGTTGGCTTTCGCATTATTTCAGCTTCTTCTGGGTGTTTTTTCTTGCGAATTCACACATACTGTGTCTGGTGAGTGAATAGAAAACCTTTGACTTTGGTCACATTGGGCTGTAAAAAAATGGAGATTATTATTATTATTAAATAGCAGTTACTTTGCTATTATTTTTATTTTATTTTTGCTATTGTTTTATCTGGGGAAACTCTTCATGCTCCGAAAACCTCGCTGCAGATAAACATCAGTTGCTTCACATGTTTTGTGGATTTGGCAGTGTGAAGACTAAAGCAGTCATATTCTGTCCTATTTTCAACAAACAAACAAGAGTTGCAAAACTCCCCATCTAGAAGACAAAGAAACATAATAAATCCCTGCAAGACTGAAATAACAGTCATTTGGACACCTGATGGAAAGCAAATGAACTTCATCTGCATGGACGCCAGCACTCGGTCCTCAGCCGAGGCTTTTGGATCGATGCAGGTAGTGTGTAGTGGATTAACTACAAAGGCAATGGAGTATGTCAAGAAAGTGTAGTCGGATTCCTTCATGGTCGCCGTAATGATTTTACAGACCTCTACCTAACCTTCTCCTCCTCCTGCTCCTTGTCCTCTTCCTCCTCCTCCTCCAGTGATTATACCTTCGAATTTTTACTAAATGTTTGTCTTTGCTTTTACTCACTTGGATTCCCCATAATTTGCTCCCCATTCCATACGCACGCCTCCTGAAGTGTGATGGGGCTCATTAAACTGTGATCACGCATGTCTTAATACCACATGGTGAAAAAATCCATGTTTGATAAATTCCATTAGTAATTAGCAGTAAAACATTACTTTAATTACGGCTGCCGGTGACCACAAACGCCAAGTCATGCTGGATGTCGACCAGCGGTTCGAAAATCTGCTTCCAATGGCAAGAGCATTGGGACTTCATGCTGATTTGTTGAGGCTAATGAAATGTTTGTGTGTGTGTGTGTGTGTGTGTGTGTATTGTACATACACATCACAAAGCAGAAGGCCTGGGCATGAGCTAGACTGAGAAATTGCATAAAATTAGATTAGTCACATTATATGCTTGCCAAGGAAGCCATGTGTATTCACAAATGAATGACAGCTTAGAGATGCGACATGCATTGGGTGATATACACTATATTTCCAAAAGTATTGGGTCACCACATAAGTATGGTATGTGATTTTTGAGCATCGCATTCAACATTTAGTCCCAATTCAATACTATAATTACCTCCACTCTTCTGGGAAGATGTTCCACTAGATTTTGGAGTGTGCTTATGGATTTTTGTGTTCATCAGCCACAAAAGTGTTATGAAAGGCAGGTACTGATGTAGGTGAGGAGACCTGGGGTGCAGTCAGCGTTCACATTCATCCCAAAAGTGTTCAGTAGGGATGAGATAAGAGCTCTATAACAGGCCACTCAAGATCTTTATCTCCAAAGCATTTAAACCAGATCTTCAAGGAACTCACTTCGTGCACAGGGGCATCACCATGCTGGAACAGGTTTGGGTTTCAAGCTTAAGTAAATGCTACATTTTATTAAAGAGTATCTAAAGGCGTCCTATAGAACTGAGTGCCTCCAGCTTTGTGGTTACAGTTTGGAAAAAACACATATAGCAGGAAAGGTCAGGTGACCCAATACTTTTGGAAATATAGTCTATATACCATTATGAGCGCTCATTAAATGGTTTTCTGTCTCACTTTTCTCTCACTTTTTACTTTTGCCCAGTTATTAATTACCTAATTTGGAAATGCAGCATTGGGTGTCATATGGATGAACCCAGCATGGCTTAGTTTATGATATTGAACTGCTGCATTGAAAAAATGACACCATTGCTGGAGGTTATGGTTATGTTATGGTTTCAGTGTGTCACCTGAGCAGCACAATCAGGGTCCACATCAGAGACCACTTTTCAGAAACCCAATTTGTTATGGTTATGGTGATCAGCTATGAGGATGTCCTCCGTGAGCAGCAGAATCAACTTCGAGAATCTCTTTGTATATGTAAAAGCTCATTTTTGACCAAAAAAGTATAAGCTAATATCTTATCAGGTACATAAAAAAAAAAAAAACCCAGCAATAAATATCATATGTACAGTATCAGGTAATGCAATATTATCATATTACATTATAGTAAAAATCAAAACAGTGTGGATTTTTTCATCTGTTTGTTTGTTAATTTGCATATCTATTTATTATCTTTTTATTTTATGTATTTATTGATTGTTAAAATTTTTATTTTGAGAATTTATGTATTAAATTGTCTGTTTGTTGGCTTGTTATTTGGTTTGTTTATTTGTGTTCCTAAGAACTATTTATTTATATATATATATATAAAAAATTATATATAAAAAAAAAAATTATATATATATATATATACTTTTTTTTTTTTTAAGGTGTAACAATACGAGCTATTCCATTTCACCAAAATACACATGTTCTGACAAACTGAACACAGAACCCTTTCCATTTTTATTTGTTAGGGGGTTTTTGGTCTCCTCAATCAGTTAAGGAACAAGGCATGATGACTGAAAAAAGGCATGTAATCCCACAGTGTAATCCCTCAACCCCCACAGAAAAGCAGTCACTGGAAATTAGCCATACGTGCTCCTTCTCTATTCATCAACCGAGACACAAAAGGCGACGTTGTTTTTTCCATTATGGCTTCGAGGCACGTTCACGGTCAATTTCAGCCCACCTCCAAGGTGCTCCAATGTCATCTCTTTGTCAAATCCAAGTGTGCGTTTTGCCCTCTTCGCTAACAAGCTTTTATTGGCTTTGACGTTACCTGACTGTATTGAATTCACTTTGTCGTTTTACCGAACGGTCCGGAGGTCATTACAAATCGCTCAAAGGAACAGTTTTGCCGTTTGGGACAACCCACCCTTCCTGCCATAAAAGGTTGTTGTGCTTGGATGGATGAATGTTGCAGGCATGTGTGGGTGTGTTTCAGTGAAGCGTGACATGGCAAAACTCCATTTCACAGGGACAAAGTCAACCCAGAGGCCAGATGGCCGGCATCCTGTTACTGGCAGCCTGGTGGCGTAATTAATGATGGACAAGTGACCCGGACACGAGGAAATAAATAAGCGTTTCACACTTCGGAACCTTTTCACACTCGGCTAATGCACATGGCCAATTCAGTGTAAACCAGGTATTTTATGAAAACCTTCCAGTTCTCTGAGGGAGGTTTCATAGCACACAGTTTACAATGTAAAATCCTGTGTATTCTTTTTCTGCCTTATTGCAGCTGTTTAATGCAGAAAGGATGTATATATTTCAGCAGGAAAGCAGATTAAGGCCTTTGTTTTTTCATTTTCTGTCACCCGTTAATCTTGTATTTAGAACAGCAGGCATCTTTTTATCGCTTTTCTGCCTGAACACATGGGGAAATGCGCTGGAGGCAAAAACTATTGTTCTATTCACATCATCTCCATGGTTCCTCCTGAGAAGGGGGTCTTCCTTATAACACGAAAGAACATCCTACCTCTCTTTCACAGCAGGAGCGGGAATGAGAGATCATGCAAAAATGTATATTGCCAGGAGAATCAGACGAAGCTACGTTTCGGAACGAGTCGAGTTTCTATTTCCTTTAAGTCATGTAAAATATTCATGCATGCATATGGATTGTTCGATGGACAAACTGCTAATGTGCAGTAACAGCTGATATTAGATGCTATTAGATATTTGATCTAATAATAGATATTAGATTTGGGTCTACTAGATTAGATCTACTATAAATTTGAAATCTACTTATAACTATTAGATCTCGATCTACTGTATAGACCTTCTTTAGATATTATCTATATTGATAACAGTTTTACAGGCTTTGGCACAAACCCTTATCCAGAACAACTTACAATTCTAATAATACACCCCATGCATTAGCAGTTAGACATACAACCAAGCTCCTTCTTCCCAACGCGAAGTAAACCAAGCGTCCCCCGAGTAGCAAAAGAGACCTAACCTTTCGTTTTTGAGACGATCAATTCATCATCGGGGCATTTGCTAGTCAATGATGTGCTGTCAGGTCGTGTTATGAGAGTAAAAGGTCAGTAGTCATGGCATGTTGGAATTTTAACCGCGGATCATAAAAAATAAGCAAGAAAAGCATTCATTTTCTCGACCTAATGCATTCGCTGCAATTAATTCTGATTTGGACCAAATAGCTAGGAGTTCGAAAGTGATAGAACAACCTGGTATGAAACTAGCATTTATTGCATATGGAGACATATATCTACCAGAATCTGTAACGACACCAGCGAGAATTCAATCACAACCAGCGACAAGGTGCCAACTGGAAAGAAAATTAGCCGGCAGCTAAAATTGGCTAGTTCTCCAGCGCGATGATTATCACGCTGGCATGCTTTCAAATATAACTTTTCTGAAAGCTGAGAAGCTCCAAATTACAGCCTCCACTCTTGTCAATCAATTTGTCATGTGTTATTAGGGTGGAAATGGCTTTTTTTTCCCGCCTGTTGAAGATTCGCGTATTTGTCCTAAACAACCACAAAGATAGCTTTAATCAACCATTTCTCAAAGTAAGGTCAGTTATCAACCTCATTCATTTCTATGAAATTGGGACAGTTGGCATCGAGCAAATGGTAAGTAGTGAACACGACACATAGTGAGGTTAAATGTGCAACTCATTATTTTTAGATTGAATACCAAACTCTTTCTGAACAGTATGACCTTCTTTACGCTGATCTTTACAGCAAGGGAAAAAAACCTTTCCATAATTAGAGTGGTTGCACCATAGCCTTGATCCATAGGAGTTATTTTGACAGAATATTGACAGCTGAACTGGTTTATGTCGAACACAATAGACATAACTCATTTGAAGTCGAACAAACGTGTTAACATAGCCTGAGAGCGACATAGTGTTTCGCAGTACGAGCCAAACGCTTAAGCAAATGAAAAACAATACAGGCTGTGATCGCGGTTGTGGTTTTGGGAATGGTATGAAAAAGCATCATTTGTAAGGGTCTATAATGATAAATTAATTGGTGTTCGGCCCAATTCTGTTAACGCTGTACTTTTTCATTGGAAATCAAAGTACTCCTGTGAAACAAATATTCATAGACTAGTAATTAGAGTAGTAATTATGCTTAGTTACATTTCCATCATACTTGGATCCTGGGATTCCATTAGCCATCCATTAGAACTGTATTGCCAAACGGTTGCTTGGTAACGTAGCAACTACAGCGATCAGGCAAGACATTATGACATTATACCATTGTGAGCAGTGAAGTTGATAACACTGATTATATCTGCATCATGGCACCTGGTAGTGGATTTATTAGGCAGCAAACACAATTTATTTTGTCAAAGGTGACGTGTTAGAAGCAGGAAAAATGGGCAAGCGTATGAATTTGAGCGAAGGCCAAATTATGACTGGACAACTGGGACAGAGCATTTCCAAAATGGGAATGTGTAAGTGGGGGTGTTTCTGGTCTGCAGTGGTAAGTATCTTTTGAATGTGCTGCAAAAGGCTAGTCCAACAGAAGAGCTACTGTAGCTCAAATTGCTGCTCATGTTAGATAGGACAGGACTGTTTTGGTAGCAAAAGGGAAACCAACACAAATTTAGGCAGTTGGTCATAATGTTTTGTCTGATTGGTGTATCATTGATAAACAACATCACAGGTTTTGGGGTCCAGTGACAGGTTTAGATGTCAAAATAGCTATTTGGCAGACGCCCTTATCCAGAGCAACTAACATTTACATCATTCATACAACTGAGCAGCTCTAGGGTTAGGGGCCTTGTTTAGGGGCAAAGTAGTGGCAGCTTGGTGTGGCTGGGATTTGAAATCACTTACCTACCACCTCCACACATAGTGAGACTGAGGTCCTGAGAAATCCTGTTTGGGTCTGTGACAAACGTAAACCAGCATTTAATTGTAGATTGGATTATTTGAGAATAGGTCTACTTTCTTTAATAAATAAAGGCACAGTAGGCAATTCATATTATGCTAGTGAGATCCTCAAGAGTCTTTGAAGCCCTGTGTATGGTGTTAAACTCATTGGTTAAGATGATATGATAAGATGGATCAAATCCTTGAGCCTTGAAATTTAAATTTCTTATTTGTATAAATGAACTCATTGTAAAAGGTTCTGGATAAAGGCGTCATAAATGGTAAGGAAGATCTTTTAAATAAATGAACAAAAAATTGCCCCAAGCAGCTTGAAGGAGTTCTGCTTCCATGGTTTGTGCCGTTGTGCCACTTACTAGTGGCTCTGTAGCATAAATACCACTGAACAAGCCAGGAACCATAGTTCCCCTATACTCTACGTTCCCATTGTTTCCCTGTACCTTACCATAGTTCCCATTACGGTAGGCTCCAATAGTTCCCTATTCTGTACATTCTTATAGTTCCCTTGTACATTCCCATAGTTTTTTTTCTTCTTTCGGCCATTAGGGGTCGCCACAGCGGATCATCCATCTCTATACTACTCTGTCCTCTACATCTACCTGCATGTCTTCCCTCGCCACATCCATGAACCTCCTTCTTGGTCTTCCTCTTTTCCTCCTTTCTGGTGTCTCCATCCTCAGCATTCTCCTACTGATATACCCTATGTCCCTCCTCTGCACATGTCCAAACCATCTCAATCTCACCTCCCTCACCTTGTCACCAAAACGTCCTACATGCGTTGTCAATCTAATAAACTTGTTTCTAATCCTGTCCATCTTCATCACTCCCAATGAAAATATTACCCCTGTACATTCCCATAGTTCCCCTGTACTGTACATTCCAAAAGTTCCCTATATAAAATATTCCCATAGTTCCCCTGTCCTCTACATTTCTGTAGTTCCCCTGTACTGTACGTTCCCATAGTCAAATGTCAAATGCTTCATGTTTTGTTTTTTCGAGCGTAACAGTGCTCCTGTTGTGAGGCATTGTTGGCCTCACAACCCATTAAAACTCTCCATTAACAGCACTGGTGGGTTTCCTGTGCTTTGTAGAAGATGCTCAATGGGGTTCCTTCGCATCAATAAATACACTAGAATAAAGAATAGTAACTGAAATTACACTACTTAAGATAATTGAAAGAGAAGTGTACATAAAAACGAATGGCTTTGTACCAGTACTGGAAGACCACATGGAGCTATAAAAGGTCTGTGATGAGAGAATCTGACAATACTTTAGGAAGTGCATCATCATGAGTGGGAAGTATTTATGGTGCATGTATTTCAAATACGCATTTAAAAATATACAATTGGATTTTGTCATTTGTATTTGAGAGGGTTGATGAAAATGGCTTCATATTGTGTGTCAATATACTTTATTGTTTGGTATTTTGAAAAATACTTTGTAGACGTCTACATGATGACATCATAAAAATGTGGCCTGTGATTGGTCCTTACTCAGTAGTTTAGCCAGACTTGTTGAGATCAGACCAGAAAATTGATTCATATGGAAGAAGGTGGTGAAGGTAAGAAACGTGCAGGCTGCCAGCTTTCTAATAGGCGTCCAATGATTAATAAATAAATATTTGATTGCAGAATATTGTACCCTAATTAAAGAATGAATGACTAAAGTAGCCCTTCATTACCAAACACCAAGTAACTACATAAGGATACAATTATGATTCATTCACACTTTAAAACTAATCTTCATCTGGGAGATCACAGGGTTTATTAATGTGGATATTTGATCTGTTAACTGGTTGCATGTGTCAGATTTATTGCGTGACTCTGCCAGAGAAAAGCTGTTGCTATCAAACGTTGTTTACTTAATTTACTGAGTCGCTGTAAGAGGGAAGATGATCAAATAGACCAATTAGTGGACATTTTGTGAAGACATTTCATTCTCCCTTGTAAAAGTATTTTGTAGTATTTTTAAAATACAAAAATATAGTAGTTTATTTATTTTAAAATACATTTTAATGTATTTTTGCCCTGATGATGATGATGATGATAATGATGATGATGATGATGATACTACTACTACTACTACTACTACTACTACTAATAATAATAATAATAATAATAATAATAATAATAATAATAATAATAATAACTTTTCCATTCTTTATCGCCATATGAAAACCAGAAAATGGGGAAATACTGCCCTCCAGTGGGGAAGAGGGTGTACAGCTAGCGGCCTGTATGTATTCCTTCTATTATGGAGCTAAAATGTGGTGTTTTGCTTGACGTTAATGAAGATGAAGCTGTTTAACGTGACAGTAAAAGTTAGGAAAGAAGATAGCTGTCCATAGCCGTTCTGAGCTATTGTCTAGTTTTTCCATCATCCTCACGACTAATCTATTCGGATGATAAGGTCTCAGTAAATGAACTACAGTCCAGCTACAGCGACGAGACACAAAGACGGATGGCGCAAAGCATAACGATGTCTTTTTCTCAACTGCTAATAAGTCGATCTGCTCTCAGAAGATCTCTAAGGCTCTAAGATTCAAATGTCTGTCAAATCCAATGAACCTCAACGCGTATTGTCCCGGCGTCTGCTGGTTATTGACTTAACTCGAAAGATAGCGCTGTTGTTTAATGAATTTGACAGCTTTAATTTCAGCCCCTGTGCTTCTCCGAAATGAATGCAGTCTATAATGACGTTATCTGGTCAAAGCTGCCGGCTCTGGAAGTGAATCCGAGCTCATGAGATACCTCATTTTGGGAATATTACATATGCTAGCTTGTATGCTAGTATGCTCTGGATACTAGCTGAATGCAGGGGTGTTGTTTTCACGCATTGAATTGGCAATTTAGGTTGAAAATGAGGTTTGGTGAGGAATAAATAATGGCAAGTGTGAAAATCCCACTGGATAAAACACCAGGGGATTTAGGTAGTAATATTGGATATATTCATCAATAAGAAGCTCAGTGTGTTACCATCCATAAGTTGATTATTATTCAATAACAGCACAGTAAGGCTTTTGTTTTTATCCAGTTTTTACTGTAGTTCAGTTGATGTTTCTGCTATCAGTACTTTACTCCACTATTTATTTATTTTTCAGTTTTACTTTCACTCATTCAGTGTTTTTAACAAATATCTGTTCTTTCCACTTTGTACATTTTCAAACCAGACTTTCGTTTTAATCTTTTTGGTGGCATAATCGATCTTCTCATCGTTTTCAGCCCATCAACCTTTACTCTTCATTGCGCGGCTTTTTCAATCTACCACAACAACCAAGGCAGAAGGCAACAAGAAGTCTGGGGTTAACGTGGATGAGACAGAAGGAGTCACTGATGTAAACATGACTGAGAACAGAGACATTCCTGATCACCTGATCATCATCATCATCATCATCTTTTCTCTGCTTGTGTTCTGTATGGTGGATGTTCAGCCTGGATACATTCATTAGAAAACAACATTAGAGATTCTTTTATATTAATAATAGAACACTTCTGTGTAGTCAGTACTTCAACTTTTACCAGAGTATTTTAAATCATGGGTATCTGTACTTTTACTTGAGTGAATTGCCACCCCATCTGCCACCCCATCTGCCACCCCATCTGCCACCCCATCACTGGTATCCCAATGTATACAATTAAAATGTAATCAGTTTCCTTGACCAATTTACAGTGAAGGTGGAGTGGGCATTACTTTCATGTAATATTTACTGTGTGTGTGTGTGTGTGTGTGTGTGTGTGTGTGTGTGTGTGTGTGTGTGTGTGTGTGTGTGTTCTGTGACTCCTTTGCCATTTCACTTTCTACAAAATGAAAGTGAGACAGCAATTTATACTGTTATACTGTTTATAAGCTGAAGTGAACCCTCAGTGCGTCAGCAGGTTCTTTCCAGACAAAAGGGAAAGCGAGAGAAAAGGTAAAAAGGGAATAAGAGAGAGGGAGAGAAAGAAAGAATGACTGTGAACATTTTTAATTTGGGTGTAAGGACATAAATCGGTTAAATCCCTTATTAAATACCTTATTCCTTATTAGAACTGTCCAGACAATGGAAGCTCTGATACCCAGGGAAATGTCCTATATGCTTAATGAATTGATGAGTCGTATGTTTAGCAAACCCATCCTGGAGTTAATCACTAGTCATATGATCATATGATGATGCACATCTTCTCCTGTCGGGGCTGGATTCAGAAACCAAAACTTACTCCTGGATTTGATCTGGACCAGGCTTCTGTGTGTGATGGCTTTATAAAAAGGTCATTAGCACTGAGGGAATATAAATAATATGGACATGGCGGACTTGATGATCAAAATGATAATGCTTACTATTGTGTTCAGAGGTAAGTCCTTATAGCTACAGAGCATACTAATGTTTTAATTAGCTTGTTAATAATAATAATAATAATAATAATAATAATAATATTAATGATAATAATAATAATAATAATAATATTGATGATGATAATAATAATAATAATAATAATAATAATAATAATAACAATAATAATATTGATGATAATAATAATAAAAAAATAATAATAGTAATAACAATAATAATAATAATAATGATAATAATAATAATAACAATAATAATAATGATACTGATAATAATAATTAGCTTATTTATCTTGTTTTTTTGTCCCTAGATCAGGTTAATAATAACAGTAATTGTTGTAGATGATGTTCAGGTTTGCTGTTGCTATGGATATTATGGCTGTCAAAATGTTAGTTGTTGATTTCGATGTTGTTTTATTGTATTGCTGCTGTTGATTTAGTTGTCACTGATGTCAATGTTTGCTGTTGATCTTTTTATATTGTTATCGTTGTCACTGGTGTTATTGTTGTTGTTCTTGTTGTTGATGTTATTGGTTGTTGGCTTTTTAATTCAAAACGATTTTGCACAACACGAGTTTTGCGTTTGTTCATTTTTATGTTTTGAAAATCGAAAAAATGAATTCGATTTATTTATTTTTATTTTTTTTGCACGTATTTTTCGAATAGAATATTTCAAATTTCTATTGAAAAAAGGAATGAAGGCTCCGTATTTCACATTTTTTCAGAACAAATGGAACGTACACATACCTTTTACTGGTGACTGTTTAGGGAAGGTGGTAGCTTAGTGGTTGGGGTTTATGGTTACTGATTGGAAGGTCGGGGTTCAAGCCGCGGTATCGCCAAGCTGCCACTCCTGGGGCCCTTAAACAAGTCCCTTAACCCCTTGTGCTCCAGGGGTACGGTATCATGACTGACCCTGTGTTTTGATATGTGAATAAAAGAATGTCCCTGTGCTGTAAAGTATGTGATAAGATGCTCTATTGTTCAACAATTCAACTCCCTTTATTCTCATTTCTACCTGGCCCAGTGACAGCCCTGCAGCTTGGATCTCTACCTGCGAGAAAGTTCAGTATGCCCTGCGAGTATGAGTACGAGGCACAAGGAGCCATCAAGCAGCTCTCTCTGCAGTGGAAAAGTCCCAAGAGCCAGTTGCTCTGCCATTTCATCAAGCACAAGGACTACAGGAACTGCACACAGGGCTACTCAACGCTTTACACCCCAGGGAACATCACTCTCATTATCGATACGGTGAAGGAGGATGACTTTGGGAAGCATGTGTGCTCTGTGAGCAAGCGTCACTCTTTCTCGGATTTTATCATCGAGCTCGTCAAGGTGACAGGTACGTAACCTGGACGTTCATGCAGTAATACAGTGCAGTGAATAAGTTTGTGTCCCGAGTGATTTCACAGTAAAGAAGTTTGTCTGAAGATCAAATCATGACAATGCTACAGCCATCCTGCTGGGAGTCCCCATAAAATTGACAATTCTGAGAAGGTCTTTGTGCCAATTACAGCAACACTAGTGGTGGCTTGGTGGTTAAAGCTCTGGGTTATCAATTTGGAAGGTTGAAAGTTTAAGCCCCAGTATCACCAAGCTGCCACTCTTGGGTCGTTGAGCAAAGCACTTTCCTCTAGGGGTGCTGTATCTGACCCTGTACTCTGACCCCTGCTTCCTGAGATATGCGACAAAAGAATTGCTGTAAAGTAAATGCACCCATTTCTTTTAATACTTCTTGCCTTTTATAGGCATCTGTGAGCTCATGTATGTAGAAGAGAGTAGATAACACTTTTCTTTAGAGTGTATTATACTGCACTATATCGCTGCTTCACCAAACAGTTTCTGGATCACACTAATATGTTCTAATAATATCAGCAGAAATATTTATCATGAGTTCTGAACAATCTTTGGATCCTTCCAGTGAAATATTCGCTTCGGTTGTTTACACAGTTTCTGATTGAATGTGCATTCGTTTTGAACGTGCATTAGTGTTGGGGATCTTGTTTCGAAAAGGTCGACAGTCCGTACTGACCACTGGTGAAGTCTTTTTGTTTACTTTCTTTTTGTAGATAAACCGAATATAAAAATCGGAATAAAAATGTAAGAAATAAATCGAATGGGTTAATATTTTCCCGTTATAAGAACAGGTCACAGGGCACAAACTTCTGCACAGTAAATTAACTTCCAGAAAACACATTTTATTTAGTATAAAAAGTCAAAATATTTCGATTTTTTGATATTAAGTAAGGAATAAAAGCATGATGTGTGCTGCTGATATATAAAACAGTAAATATTCTGATAAATAAATGCTACAAATAGTCTTCTGAAATAATATATTTTTCTCTCATTATACATAGAATAGAGAAACAAATGACAGTAAACACTGTTACAGCTGGAATTAAACATATTGTGTCATTATATTAACATAATTAGGTAAATGTTCCTCATACATACAGGGATTTTATACCTGATTTAAAATGTTTGAATTAAACCAGTATCTTGTAGTATAATTCGACATCCCATTTAACATTTTTTCCAGAGGTTTCAAGCAGGAAAATGGCATATTTTTGCAATTAGAAATCCTACTATGATACTACTATAATGACTACTATGAACTCTAATGCCTGAACTATAATTAATTAATCAGATTTATTTTCTGTTCAGATTCTTCCGCACCTCCAACGGACAATGAAGAACACTCGGGTATGTCTAAATGCTGACAGACTCTCTATTTTGTTCTCTCATATAGTGTTTAGTCAGACATTATGGATATGAAGAAAAGCTGTTTTGATCGATCCTAAGATCAAAATCATCTTGTAATGTGCATGTGCTTTTGACAGATCATGACTTTAATGAGAAATTCCCCCAGAATGCCAGTAAGGACCGGGAAAGCATTCAGCTTAGGGTTTAAAACTAGTCATGCAGTACAGCGAGATAGAACAATCAATATGGAACGATGCATCAGCAGATAGTCACGAAGGAACAATTCATCTATATAGTGAACCAGTCCACCCAGGAGGATAACAGTGGGCATGGTGTAAACTTTAAACTTTGGAACTGGTGTCAACGTAATGATCTTAAGTCGAGCTTATGCTTCAGTCCTGATTTTATTCCTACAGACTTTTTCATGCTGTCATTTTGTGTTGGTACAGTAGAACAGTTTCATTCATAACACTATATATAGTATAATTGATTTCTCTACCATGTGCAAATCAAACCATGAGATCATTTGGAAAGCAATTTTGATTTAGCTTTTTTTTCTCTCTCTCTGAGGCTATGCTCAAGACCATCTTCTTCTTCTCCTTGGATGCATTCTTTTTGTGTCTCTCTTTGCCTGCTGAGACGACAAAAGTGCTTGAACGTCGTAAAACTAACGCTGAATGAAACCGGTGATATCGTTTGACCCTTGTGCAATATTTCTCATAGACGTTTTTTAAAAATCATAGCATTTCTCTAGCATCACTTTATGACCACTTACACTACTGATGAACACAGAACACTAGATGGTAGCAAATCCTTTTATGTCTGTGTGTGTGTGTGTGTGTGTGTGTGTGTGTGTGTGTGTGTGTGTGTGTGTGTGTGTATGATAATCGTACTACAATTATCATGGATTCAACATGTGATAAAAATGTATTCTGATGTGTAATTGTGTATTTATATATATGTTTCAATAAAACTCACGTCTGTGTGTAGGCACATTTTACAGATAATATATAATATATATAATGGTAAAAAAGAATTTATGTATTTGTTTTAATAAAACTCTTCTGTGTGTAGGTTTGTCCTCTCAATATAGCAATACAACAGAAACAATAATATGCGTAATCACGTTCTATGCTGAAAACATGAATAAATGAATAGAATTTTATAATAATTCTTAAACTGAAATTTACTGATGAGTTCTTCACTTGGAACAAACCATTTATGTATAAATTTATCCTGGGAAACAGGTTACAGTCAAGTGCACATATTGGTATTATTACATTCATACACAAGGGAAACAAATAGTAAAGATGTGTGTGTGATACAATGGTGTACTATTATAAAAAATAAGAAGAAGAAGAAGAAGAAGATGCAGAAGAAGAAAGAAAATATATTTGATCTTCATTTAAATTTTCATTCATCTTTAAAATAGAACCTAGAATTTTATCTAGCAGTCACCCGACAGACAGACAGACAGACAGACAGACAGATAGACAGATAGATAGATAGATAGATAGATAGATAGATAGATAGATAGATAGATAGATAGATAGATAGATAGATAGATAGACAGACAGACAGACAGATAGACAGACAGATAGACAGACAGACAGACAGACAGACAGACAGACAGACAGACAGACAGATAGATAGATAGATAGATAAATTGACAGACTAACAGATAGATAGATAGATAGATAGATAGATAGATAGATAGATAGATAGATAGATAGATAGATAGATAGACAGACAGACAGACAGAGAGAGATAGATAGATAGATAGATAGATAGATAGATAGATAGATAGATAGATAGATAGATAGATAGATAGATAGATAGATAGACAGACAGACAGACAGACAGAGAGATAGATAGATAGATAGATAGATAGATAGATAGATAGATAGATAGATAGATAGATAGATGATAGATAGATAGATAGACAGACAGACAGACAGACAGACAGACAGACAGACAGATAGATAGATAGATAGATAGATAGATAGATAGATAGATAGATAGATAGATAGATAGATAGATAGATACTGTAAGCTGTGATACGGGGTGTTAGGGGTTGCCATAGAGTTAATGTTTCATCCTGCTCCACCTCAACCCACACACAGGCCTTAGGGATAACTGGCCTGTAAACAACACAAATGAAGCTTCTGGAAAAGAAAAGATGTACAAACAAGAGTGTATCCTGGATTTCTGTCCTTTCTTCCAGTAATTATTACCCAATATTTACCTCCTGTAAGTGCTGCACATGAGATGAGGACAAAGTTGCAAATCTGTGAACATCATTTATAGCTGCTGTGGTGATGATCTTACTGAATGAGGATGCACTGGTAACATTATTCTAGAGGATGTATGTTCAGGTTGAACTGTAGTATCAATAGTATTATATAACTAATACTTTGAAACGTAATAATACATGTATAATAAAATAATCTATAATAATAAAAATAATAAATAAAAAATATATCATATTTATTAAAACTATGAATGGTATCTAATCATGTGACTGAAGTTATTTTTTTTCTTATTAACATGGCAAGATCATTTACTCAATAAAGAAAAATAAATCTGCATATTTCAGCATTTTAGGTTTTGTTTTGTTTTGTTTTTTCTTTTTTTTTCAAGTGAGATACGTGTAAAGATGTGTGTGGGAGTCACCCAAGGATACGGTTCTCCTCAAGTATCTGTTATCACACCCCCACTTCCTCCACACTTCTCCTTCTCAGGATCTATCCGCAGTCCAGACTTACTTCAACCTTGGTACTATATTTTTCAAAACGAAAAAAAAATCATATTCTAAAATTGAAATTAGTCTGTTGCAGCTTAAAGCAAACCAAAAGGGACAACAAATCATTTCTTTGCTAACAAAATTCAGTCTTACGGTCATCAGCATGTCTAAAACTAAAGCTTGTTTTGTTCTATATAAATAGAATATTTTGTGAAAAGCGTCAAGTCAAGTTTATTTCTATAGCGCTTTTCACAACAGACATTGTCTCAAAGCAGCTTTACAGAAATCAACAGTTCAGGTGAACGATGTGTGTTTATCCCTGATGAGCAGCCATGGCGACTGTGGCCAGGAAAAACTACCTTAGATGTTATGAGGAAGAAACCTTGAGAGGAACCAGACTCAAAAGGGGAACCATCATCATTTGGGTCACATCAATAGTTTGATCATAAATCTTTCAACAATACAGAACACTGGAGAGTGAGAACAACACGAGCACTGGAGTATAAGATTATGAGTAAATGTTCTTTCAACAGTCTTTGGTATAAAAGTAGGAGCTACTGAGCTTAACATTTATGATCATCACAGATACAAACTCTGATTTGATCGAGCGTCTCATCTTATTAACAGTGATAAGCTGTTTATACATGCTGTATCTTATCAAGGATTTTCAATAAATTATAACCATAAATGAATCAAAGTGTGATATTGTAATTGTATTATTGTATGCTTTCCTACATATAAATGTGTTGAATGAATTGATCCCAAAAAACTGATTATTTTCCTTTAACACCAAACCTAAATGTGTGTGATCAATATACTATAGATAATAATAATAATAATAATAATAATAATAATAATAATAATAATAATAATAATAATATATTACTATAGATACTTTTGTACTCTTTAGCTGTTGAGATGACAAACCACTTAACATCATGAACATATTTCAACAGTTTCATTGCAATTCAATATTCCCTAAATGGTTAATAGATTTACTGACTTGCTTTTAACACTTTTAATTCACAGAAAGAGCAAATAATCTGATATAATTGTATTTCTAGTCTTTTTTTTATAAAATACTGTACTGATTATTACAATAATTACATTTATTCACAAGGAACACACATGCTAAAGATGTGTGTGTGATGTAACGCCATTGTCAGTTAAAATATTGTGGGGTAAAAAGTGCATGTATTGAATTATAAATGTAATTGAGTAAAAGTTGGTTATATTGTTGATACTCAGTAAAACTAGAGTAGCCAATAAATTACTTAAGTGCAATAGTACATTTACTCAAATACTTCACACAACTCCAAACTGTGAAGGTAATAAAATCCTCACAAATCAACTGTTTTTAGCTTCTCGCTAACATGTGTCTTGGTGTCGAGGACTAGTGCGTCTAGTACAAAAGAACTAACAACTTGGACCAGAAGACCTGAGGTGAAGCTTCTCATTCTGTTTATCATCATTTATCCTTAGCAGCTTTGTCATATTTACATTATTGGAACTATGGTCAAAGTTTGTGTATGTAGACGTGTTGGGGGGAATCCGTTTATTAAAAAAAAAATTATTTCTAATCAAAGCAACGAAATGAAATAAATGACTCCAAAAAAAAAAGATTCGTTCATTTTGATGAAATGAACTAAATGACTCAAAAAAAAAAGATTCAAAGAACCGAGTCACTCAAATGATCCGATTTTTAAATCCCCAATGCAAAGGTGAGAAGAAGTCAAAAATGTTCCTCAGGCCTAATTATCATGTCCCGGCTGCTGATTGGTTGTTACCTGAGCTATTGCTTAAGCTGATTGGTCGCCCGGTGGCGGAGTCTCGCACGAGCGCGCGGTCTGATTTGTCGGCAAGGTTGAGTCGCGCGGAGGTGGGACAGAGCGCGAGGCGCTACAGATCAGAGGAGAAGAAGGCGCGCGGACCGGAGACTCCAGAGGAACTGTTACCTGAGGGCGACCTGCTCATCTACTCTCAGATAAAACCTCATTACTATGGACTGTCGAAAAGTAAGTAAATAAAATAAGAAATAATTTTAATGAAACAATTATTTGAAGTGTCTGTTGCTGCTTTTCTTTCTTTCTTTCTTTCTTTCTTTCTTTCTTTCTTTCTTTCTTTTCTTTCTTTTCTTTTCTTTTCTTTTCTTTTCTTTTCTTTTGGAACAGAAAGCTCCAGAAAGGTTTCCAAAATGTCACCAATGTGTTCTGAATTATAATTGACGCCTCCACCTGCTAAGGAGTTACATAAGAATCAGCTGTGTGTGTGTGTGTGTGTGTGTGTGTGTGTGTGTGTGTGTGTGTGAGAGTGTGAGTGTGTGGGATGTGGATTCCAGGCTGGTCTGTGACTAGAAACACCACTAGAAATCCACATCTCAGACCATTTTCTTCATCTTTTCCATGATTTCTCAAAGCTCAGAGTGTGACAGGAGACCTGAAGGAGACATAGAAGCACCTGTAGGTTTTGGGAATGCAAACAAATTGGGTATGCAAACAAAAAAGAAAAAAGAAAAAATACCGGCTTTGTGATAGTGCCAAATCCGACATGGCTTAAAATCTGCACATCTGAACAGGGCGACGGATCGGTGTGTTATTTTGTTCAGGTTTTCTCAGATCATCCCATAGACTTCGGACCACGGTTTGATGTGGGCGGTTTAAAGAGCCGTGGCTTCAAAAACGCTATACTCCATGACACACTCTCACACAAATGTTTTTTTAAGAGTTTTTGGTTTAGAGACGGTGCGATTCGGTTTGTGCATCTGGAAATCTGTTCGATTTGACAAAAAAAAAGGATCCTATTGAGGTTCTTGAAGAGGTTTCTGCGATGCAATGATGTCTCACGACTTAAAACCTGTCACCTCTGGGGTTAAGGGTTTGAATTCTGTGCGCATAGAGTTTGAGAATTCCTCCTGTGCTTTGAGGGGTTTCCTCCTGGTTCTTTGGTTTTCTCCAACAGGCCACAGACATATTGGGTTTGTTGAGTGTCATTTCAAACTTTATAGATTTGTGCCCTCTGATAGGTTTGCATTCTGTTCAACCTGCTTTGTTTGGCTTTCGAACTCCCCCGCACCCGTGACCTTGTCTGGGATAAAGTGGTACAGAAAATGGGTGGATTTGGTAACCAAGTGCCAGCAATACAGATACATTGTTAACTGTTACTCGTGTCATTCCTGAAAACTAATTGCTATTAAAGTGTACATCAGCACCTTGGACAGCGGTTGCACCTATAAATGAAATCGCCATGTTTATCTTAAATGTTATTTAACATCAAAACATCTACAGTATATCACTGAAGTGTTATTTTAAAACCTTATGTAAGCAAAAGTCCTTCTGGTCTTTGGTGTTTAGCAGTAAGTAATACAAAGTATTTTTAAATGTATGATACCACTGGATTTGTCGTGTGCGTATGGTGTGAGTGCGAGTGTGTGTGTGGAGGATGAGTAGGTTTAGAGTGTGTCTGCTGTGTAAGTAGTAATTAAGCAGCCGCCCCGGGTTGCCGAGGCGCAGCGAAATTTGCACTTTGCAGCTGAAGCGGCTTCGCCTGAAATGCTGTTGTCTTATTATCTGTCACAATGTTTGCTGGAAACAACGTTCAACATTTTTGACATCTCTACTCGAAGCCCGCCGACACAAAGAATCGACAGCGCAAGCGGCGAAGGACGTTGCATAAGCGTGGGTTCCGGGTTTGGGGGCTGAGAACTTTCTGGAAACGTTAACACTAGCTGCATTATCCGAGCAGGATCCAAAGCTTGTGAACGACGAGACAGATGGCCATTTGCATGTTCCAGACCGATGCGATACGCACTTGCAAGGGCAATTTCACGCAAGATGTTTCGGTGTCGTATTGGACTCTGTTGTTAAGCACAATTTTTAAACAATTTTGTTATGAATGAAGGCTATCAATATTCGAAGCCGAAAAAACACAAAGTCTTGTGCAGCTTCGGTTACTTCGAAAGGCCTTTGCGCAGAGAGAGAGCCAGTGAGTGGCAAGCCCATGAGGCCTCGTTTGTCGTACGATAGATCGCATGTTTATCCTGCCGTAATGGCATAGCAGCCTCTTAGGAACATCACGCTTCCGTTCTGCTCAACACGGTTCCTTGAAAAGTTCCATGGTGAAGCTTGGGATTGGCAAGGTACCCGTCTCTGCAGAGCACTGAACCCCCAGCGGACCGGCTAAATTAGATGCGATGTCGGAAACTCGCGCCTTCAATGGGCAATGATGACAACAATTAGCCATATGGGACCGGGGAAAAAAAGCCCTCACAGAACCCCACAGGGAAGAAAGTGTGTCTTCAACTGCAGCCTGGTTCATTAAAGCTAAAGCTAAAGGGAATCGGTGGAATTTCATGGCCCGAGGAAATGGCACACTGATTAGTTGGTTGAGCTGTAAGGACATTATGTCGTCTGGATATAACTTGCTTTAATGAGTCTATGAAGATTGTTGCGTAGTAATTGGTATGGATTTTGGTGTAGAACAAATCATTGGTTTTATATTGTATTGAGAATCATCATCATCATCACACATGTTGAATTTGGGCCTAAAAGACTGAAAGAAATTATACGTGTTTGTTGGAAAGAGGATAAATATAACAACAATTATAATACTTTACAATTTACACTACTTAAGTGTTAACACACAGTGGGAATATTGTTCATTCTAAATAGTACTAGGTTCATTTTTATTGGAATACCAATAATTTCAGTGACTAATAACCAACATGGCCGCTCTCACATTGCTTTCTGATCTCTAGGAGGGCTGTGCTCAGCCACAAGACGAGGACATCATGGATATCCCCCTGGACGACCCTACCGCTAACAAGGCTGCCGCTAAGATCCAGGCCGGCTTCCGGGGTCACATGACGAGGAAGAAGATGAAGGATGACAAACCAAGAGAAGAGGTGAGCACAAAAACAAAATGAAGTTTGGAAAACAGCGTTCCCTCCAAAACAAGATGGTGTGAATGCACAAACAGGAACCTGAAAGTGCTTTTCCTTAGGGGTTTATCCCACAGGGATTTATCACACCTCTGCCTCAGTTCTTTCGAATGGAGCTTTTCATGTTTAATTAGTGGTTTATATGTTATCATTTACGCTTACTTCTTCAATAAGATGTCCTGCCCAGAACACCTGCAGCTGTTGTTGTTCAAAAAACATCTAGTTATGTTCTAATGGGAATGAGGTGTCTATTGCTTATTGACCTACAAACACCTGTGGCCCCAAAGTCCATCATATTCATGTTTTCATCCTGACCTTCTAATCAGGGCAGGACAAGATTCAAATAAAAATGTAATAAATTTATTGCTAGCAGCCTGAAGGGGATTTGTATAACCATGCTTCTGGAAATGTCTTCACATCGATTAGATGAAAAACAGCTCCCTCACACCTTCAAATCTCTTTTGTTTTTTTCTCATTATTCCAAATTTTGTTTCAAAATGTCTCAAAATAAAATCGTCTGTTTTCAAAGGCAAAGAGTAACATCACTAATCTGTGTAACATTTCTAATCAGTGTAAAGTCAGAAGGCAGTGTAACATTTTTAACCAGTGTAATATCACTAATCAGTGTAACAATTCTGATCAGTGTAACATTTCAAATCAGTGTAAAATCACAAATCCGTGTAAAATCTTTAATGTACAGTAACAGTTCTATTCAGTGTTACATCACACATCGGTGTAACACTTCTAATCAGTGTAACATCACAAATTGGTGTAACACTTCTAATCAGTGTAACACTTCTAATCAGTGTAACATAACAAATCAGTGTAACATTTTTAATCAGTGTAACATAACAAATCAGTGTAACATTTTTAATCAGTGTAACATAACAAATCAGTGTAACATCTCTAATCAGTGTAACATCACAAATCAGTGTAACATTTCTAATCAGTGTAATATTACATATCAGTGTAACATCTCTAATCAGTGTAACATCACAAATTGGTGTAACACTTCTAATCAGTGTAACATCATTACCTGGTGTAACCTTTAACAATGTACAATTCATTGTAACTGTTCAAATGTAACACTTCTGATCAGTGTAACATTTTTTTAATCGGTATAACGTCACTAATAACATCAGTGTTATATCCCTAATCAGTGTAACATTTTAGGGAAAGGGTTGTAGATTAAAGATTAAGACATTGGACTTGGAAGGTCAATAATAATAATTTATTTTATTAGCAAAAACTTGATATAAACGCAAAGGCTATTATATGCACTGCTGCTACTCTTTGCATACTAGGTACATGCATACATACTTACATGGCAATATATAAAGAGCAGTAGCAAATCCACACACAATGTTAAGTAACAAATTCTATAAAAGTACATATTTTACATACGTTGTTCAAATCTCTGGAATATTATTGCTACGATAATAATCTCAAATTTGGTGATTCATTATTGTTAATGGTTAAAAAGGCTTGTTTATATGTTCAATTGGGTTGTGGTCTGTAAATAGGATTTATATATAATGTAGGATTATTCAGGAAGAAACTCAAAACATCAGGATTAATAAATGGCTTACATTTTTCTTTTGACCGTGTGAACACAATATACCCGTAATTAATCTACTGAACTTTACAGGTGCTCTTATCACAGCAGGTACCTGATGAGAGAAGCTCTCAGGAACACATATTAAACCCGAGCATACGCTCTTTCGTAATAGCATTCCGGGAATTATTTCTTTTTTTGAGCAAAAAGCACATAAAACGACAAAAGAAAACACACCTACATTATTAAGCCGTTCTTTTTAAATACATACAGTAGATCACATTTCAGTAGGATTCAAATGTTATATGTACAGACAGGAGAAAAGAAAAGAACCGAAATGAGTCTGTGACTCAAACAAAAGAATGTGGGGCAACATATAAACCATTCGTAAAAAAAAAAAAAAGGGAAAAAAAACCGATAATATAATAAAAATCTAGATTGAGCAACACGATAAAGATTCATAAGTAATACAATAAATCCAAAGGCTATAAAAGCGACATGTGCGTCAAAATGAACGCAAATTTAAACATATTTGTTTACATGTTTTAGATTTATTCTTTTTTAATTCCCAATTTGTCTGTGAGAAATTGAGTGATTTTCTGAAAATAATACACCTGATGCAATTGTGTTAGAAGGTGCTAGATGTCTGATACACACACACACACACACACACACACACACACACACACACACACACACACACACACACACACTGCAGTTTCCTTTCACTTAGTTTTAAAAGAAACCATCTACAAGTTCATATCAATCATTTTAAATCTGATCATCTAAACAAAATAGGTCCAGCATTTCGAACCCAACTCCACAGAGCATGTTGTGTCTAGGCTTCAGATCCTCCCTGTAGACCTCCTCGTGGTTGAAACGGTCTCCTAGCAATGCTGCCTTAATTACTTGTTGCTAGGCAATAATACAGATAACACGGGAGTATAGATCACAGGAGCGTCCGCGCTCCCGCTTGCTGTAGTTATGCATAGGGAGTGTCTTTAAGGCAGTGAATTTTCTACACACACACACACACTAGTGATGGGAAGATCGGGTCATTTTAGTGACTCGGTCCATTTAAATCTCGTTCATAAAACTCAACGAAATGCTCTTTTAGTCATTTAGTTCGTTTTGTCCCTTTGATCAGAAATCAAATGAAATGTTACAGTTTTAATAAGTTCCAATAAGATTTATATATATATTTAAATTAGAATCATGTGATAAAAGAATGAACGACTCGTACCACACGACTCATCAGATGAACTTCTCAATGGTGTTTTCTGTGTAAAGCACTGCATAGCATATGTAGGATTCACATGATAAAAGGACGAACGACCCGTACCAGAGGACCCACGAAATAAAATTTGCGTCCAGTTAAAAAATGAACGAATCACTCTCTGAGACGATTCGTTCTTCTGAGTCACATTAAAGACTCGTTTAAAATTAACGAATCGTTCATCAACGACCCGTCACCAGCACACACATTTGTGATAACGGAGTGTCTTGTAGTTGTTCGAGTACTTTATATGGTTTGACTAATACACTAAATCTGTCTATGTACACTGTATGAACAAAAGTATTTGGACACCTGACTTTTCCAGCCATATTGTGGTTCTGAATCTCATCAGTTCAAAGGTAACTGTTAGTGACATGATGATTTGCAAGTAATTATTACACCATATTTGAACCTCTAGCGACTCTTAAGCGTAGGGTTGGAAAGGCAATTTTCCAGTACATTTAGGGGAATTTTGGAAATATTCCAAATTGGAAATTTACCAGGAATTTATGGGAATGTATGGGAACGTATTAGACATTTTGGGGAAATTATATAAACTGTATCATATACAAACATAAATATAAGCATTTAGTTTGATCATAAGCTGACATGCATGCAAAATGTGTGTTATGGAGGAATGTACACTGCATGTAGGGGGTGTGGCTTCAGTTTGTTCCTGTTAATTCCCATAGAATATTTCCAGTCTTGAAAATTCCTGGAATTTTGCAACCCTAATTCAACCTCCCACTGGCACGTAAATTCAGCTCTAACTCTCTATAGTGTGTCATCATGTCATCATTTGGAGTGATTTATCTTGTTCTGTGTCGCATGAAGCCACAAGCTGACGCTCTCGTCTCTCTCTGTTCCAGAAACAAAGGGATAAGAAGTAGCGCCAGAAGGACGTCCAACCGCTGCCGTTTTTCCGTACACCACCGCAATAACCTTGAGGTCGACGAGAAACATTCAGTGTGTAATATATATATACAAGTGTAAAACTTTAGAAACTAAGCCCGGATCAGTGACCTTACACTCCTCTTCTGCTTCTTATAGAGTCCCGACAGTCGTCCATGGCGCACCACTCAGCATGTTATATAGCATTTCTTCGCTTTCATTTTTGTTCAGCGAGTTACGTTTCGCGTTTCAAACTCTCTCCGTCGCTTCTAATAAGACGAGCAAAAAAAGTGTGAGCTGATTGGTTTATTTATTTGATTCATTTATGGTGCTCACATCCCTTTTCTCTTATTCTCTATTCCCTCCCTTCCTTGTCTGTATTCCTCGGTATAGAGGTATGCATTTATTACATCGCCTTTTCCAGTGTCGTTTTGCTTCTGCCTGTTTAATAAAACAAAATCATTGGGATTCAATGCTGTCAAGGATTTCATTCTGCGGGATTTTTATGGTGAAACAAAAAAAATATTTAATCAGCAAAACAAATAAACGCACTCGATTCGAGAATTAGAATGAGACCCGCCTGTATCTTTACCCTGCTAGGGGGCGCCACACCAGATCATCCGTCTCCGTATCCATATCCTTTACATCTAACTCTTTCAAATTAGCCACCTGCATGTCCTCAACCACATCCATAATCCATTTGCCCGTGGCAGCAATTGGAAAGGGGGGAGCTGAGCCCACCCAAATTAAAATAAATTTAAATAAAAACTTTCCCCTTTATTCTACCAGACACGCTTCTATAACAAATCCCTCCTTCCACTTTTCTCCACCCTGCCTGCCCTCCCTTTCTAGACTCTCTTCCTGTTTTTGTAACTGTTTCTCCTTCAGTTAAGCAAATCTCCCATCCATCCCCTTTGCTAAAATGACCTTGAACTTTCTCTTCATGTTTGTACGAGTGTGAATTTTTTTTTGTTATTTTTTTAATCAGGCTGCCCGAACGCCAAAGCTCATGTTTTTAATTGCAGTACACAAATCACAACAGACAGAAGAAAATAGAGCATGTGGTAATTATCACTTACAGCTTTTTTGGGTCCCTATGGAAAGAATTCGATCTGTTTGTGTTTTCTCAGTCACGAGAAACCATACGAGGCAGAAATACAGTAAATCCTGCCAGTCTTATGTCGCGCTTTAAAAAAAAAAACAGTATAGACCCGTTTTTACTGTACAAACCTGTCGCTACAGTCGCTTTCAAACGATCCCTAAATCCCTAAATTCAAGTCTTTTCTGTTCATCCCAAAAGAGTTTTAAACAAATCTGTAATCTTTAACACTGCAGTCAAAATTTCTGGTATTATATCTCTCTTCCCGGTCCTGGTTGTAGTTCTGCGAGTCTGTGCGCATTACGCCGAACAAGACGGTGGAAACGAGGGCCTGGACCCACTCAGTGCCCACGCACACCAGCTCCCACACAGCCAGCCAGCGACACGGCCTGGAGGCGGGGGGGTGGGGGAAGTTATGAAATATGAATTTACGCTCGGTTTCCCGTAGCAACACGAACGGCAGCGCTTCACCGTCTCTCCAGTTAGATCTCAGATGCTTCTCCTGGCTGACTGAGACCAGAAAAGAGAACATACTTAAACGAAAGTTGCCAGATTGAGCATTTTCCTTTCTAGTTAGAACTTGTAGATATCAGTTCGTATGTCGTTATTGATTTTAGTGTTCCGAAATTTTCTATAGCACCCGTTCTTCTCAGTTCTATTAAAAGAGTGATTATGAGGAAATGGAAATCTGGCAACCCTGAATATGAAGAGTCGCCACAAGCACGCAGCAACTCCTACACTGAGGAATGATGGAGTGATGGAATTACTGTATACAGTGACAACCTCCACATTTCTCTCTCACACACACTTTATCACTCTCTCTCTCTCTCTCTCTCTCTCTCTCTGTTTCTCAATTTATAATAAATGTTTGTTTATTTATATGCAAGCGCATTTGGAATGGCGGTGCATCAGAAACTTAAAGTGGAAATGGTAAGCAAAGCTTATGGAGAAGCTGCAATATTATCTGCACAAGTGTACTGATGACACAAGGACGAGAACGTGTTGAAGACGGACAACGATCAGGACGTCCCACTTTGTCAAACATGGAACAGAATGTGGACACAGTGAGGTTTGTTCTCAACTGTGATAGAATCAGTTACATGTTAACTATATATATATATATATATATATATATATATATATATATATATATATATATATATATATATCAATGGCCTTCTGAGTCTTGGCAGGACCATAGTGTGCAACGGTATTACAATATAACGTGTAATATCCAGTGCCATTTGAGACAGGATTGGTTTGAATGGTTTCCTCATATTTTACTCCCAATGCTATTCAACATGAACACGTCACGTCACGTCAAAAACATTTTTTTGTTTTTTTTTTTGAATAAGGTCAAATATGCACCGATAAAGTAAACCACTAGAAAAAGTGGAATTTGAACCAAACTAATTTTACATTTCGATTTTATTTTGCTGAACGCAATTCGGCCATCGGTCAAATGTTGTATAAGTAATAACGTGGACTTGAGCAGCATCCAAAAAAAAAAAAAAACAAAGCATTTCAATTATCTGTGTTAATGAATTTATCCTCATTTACACACATTAGTATGAAACTCTACTATTTGAGTGGAAAGTTTCC
This sequence comes from Silurus meridionalis, assembly GCF_014805685.1. Taxonomy (NCBI): domain Eukaryota; kingdom Metazoa; phylum Chordata; class Actinopteri; order Siluriformes; family Siluridae; genus Silurus; species Silurus meridionalis. Next base: position 14,117,442 of record NC_060908.1, on the reverse strand, counting down.
GTTCGTCCTCTTTCGCATGAGCAGCTTGTCAGGTTGAGTGAATTCCCATAACCCAGATTTTATTAGTCCAGTCAGTGCAGTTTCAAAACAACTGAGTGTAGACATGAAAGTGTCTTTAAACACTGTTTGCTATTTAGTCACATGAATATGGCAGATACTTTAGGTGAAGAGAGTGTGTTTCATTAAATATGCATAAATGTACCAAAATAAAGAACCAAATGAAGACTTTCGACAGAAGGATTTGTTGGAAATTCAATGATTTCTTCTTCATTGTATTCATCCAACAAAATCTTTGACGTACTTTACTTTTTCTAGGACATATAAAGTGATTGTGAAGAAGGTGGAACCCAAAACCTTCTTCATAGTTACCAGGAGGCGGACAACAAAATTCTGTGGAAATAAACTGTTAAAAATATGCAATCTAAAGCGGTTTGGTTTTTCTTTCGAATAAAATGATGTAATAAATGGTATCTTCTTATGCTCTAGTTGTCCTGCTGTGCCTCTCCCTCCTGCTGGACAAATGAATGATGAGATAGAAAACAGGGGGTTTTGTGTTCATAAGATGTCAAAAAAAAAATGTGTCACCCACATAACTCAACACAATCATGTGCATATGAAATTACTATTATTAGAGGTGGAAAGAGTAATAAAATATTCCACTCAAGTTAAAGTACTGTTACTTTAATGAATTTTTGCTGAAGTACAGTAAAGTTATGGGTCTAAAAATCCACTTAAGAAAAATTTGAATTTTCCACTGATGCAAATGGACTTGACATTAAGTGCTGCCCCCTACATACAGAAACAGCACATGGGCAAAAGTACAATGCCTCACACACTACACATTTACACCCCAAATCTTACACTGCTTCCCACATTCCATCATTAGTGTGTGTGTGTGTGTGTGTGTGTGTGTGTGTGTGTGTGGCCCGGCAAAGTCCAGCCTCAGTAAGAACAGTGCTGCTCATTTAGCAGGACGCACTCAGAGTGGACGAATCATGTGAACGGGTGCGGGAAGAGAGCGAACGATCGAAGCCGAGATGAAGGAAGGGAGGATGAACTTCTGGAGATCCCCAGCGTTTACCCTCTGTTGCATCCTGTCCCTGTTTCAATTAGGTAAGAGAAACTCTGCTTTTTTTAATACTTTTCTTTCCTGCACTGCTATACTGCTGAGTCAGAGTTTTTGGTTTTCCAGATCAGCTGGTGGGAATGTCTAGTTTTGAGTGGACAAAAATTGGTTTTGACGGTTGTTTTATATATAAACGAAGGTATATATGTCTGTATGATGCCTACAGTTATTTCTGTGCAAAATATAATAAAGATAAATAATGTTGATGTTCCTAATGTTGATGTTCCTCTCAAACGTGACGTATGGGATACTGAAAATGGGCTTTAAAAATGGCAAAGGTTACGGAGGAAAAAAACTCATAAAAAATCATATGCGGGTCAAGGAAGTTTCCTATTTGATGGCGTCCATGTTTGGTCTACGCAACAAGATAAACACACAAATGGTCAGTTTATGTTTCCAGGCGATACACTGGCATGAAAGCAGCGTTGGACAGCATGCTTCCCAAAGCTGTTTGTGTTGGACCGCGGTCCAATGTTGTCATCGGCGGAATCAGTGGAGTCCCTGTGCGCTTCTGTTCAGCCGAACGGGCCTGATTGTGCCTTCGCTATGAGACTGCTTTTCATAAAGGAAGCCAGGCCAAACAATCTACGCTTTTGTCTCTTCGATCCCAGACCGTCCTCTCTCGCACCGAATGTGCTTGCCAGGAACATTTTCAGTGCACATACTGACTCGAGAGATTAAGCATATTCGAGAGATTTCTTCTGTAATAAACTATTGATTGGTTTAGTTGTAAGAAAGTTTTTAACTTTTATTACTCTCCAAATTTTGAGAATAATCCTGGGCTAAATCACAAAACTGACTACTGCTGCTTGTTCAACAGGTCGAGGGATTTTGCCTGAAAGTCATTTTTCTATATAAATACCAACAGATTTCTTGTTCTTATTGAAGAAATTATGATTTCAGTTGAGAACTTGTTCATGTAAAACCTCTTTTTTTTTAACCACATGGCAACTCAACAATTCAGTGGTGCGCAGTAACGAAGTAAATGAAATTCCTTAATGTATTCAAGTAGCTTTTTCCCGTATCTGTTCTTTACTGAAGAATTTCCATTTGGGGAGACTTTAACTTTCTCTACATTTTAAAGTCAAATCTTTTACTTTTTACTACTACCTTTTGTTTGTTTGTTTATTTATGAGAGGATAAAAACTGGTCAAACAGTCAGCAAACCACCAATCAGGGTAGAGCATGCGCTCTGTTTTGAACTCGTTTCGATCGGGCCTTGGTGTATCTACTTATCATTCATTTCATTTTTTTATTGTTTATTATTATGATGGAAGAAACTCCTGACTCGAACTCGCCAAGACACCCACGGTCGCGATTTGCTCGATTTTTCCGAAAGTAGTTGAAAAGAAGGTTTTGGGATCATTCTTGTGATCATTTTAATAGAAATCAATCAGTGTTTGACTCATTAACATCATTCTATTAATAGATCAGTGTGTTTAGAGTAACAGAGTCTTTTCACATAAACTTAGTTGATTAAGCAAAGAGGCTTGTGACAAAAAATGATAATAGGAACATTACAGCTGTAACAAATCATAGCACTTTGGATACTTTTACTCGAGTCAAGTCTAGTCAAGTCAACTCAAGTCAAGTTTATTTCTATTGCGCTTTTCACAACAGACATTGTCTCAAAGCAGCTTTACAGAATTTAAGAATTAAGGTGAATGTTGTGTATTTATCCCTAATGAGCAGCCATGGTGACTGTGGCCAGGAAAAACTACCTTAAATGTTATGAGGAAGAAACCTTGAGAGAAACCAGACTCAAAAGGGGAACCCATCCTCATTTCGGTGATATCAAGAGTGTGATTATAGTCTTAAAACAGTAAAGAACACTGGAGAGTGAGAACTAACATGAGCACTGGAATGTAAGATTATGAGTAAAAAGTTTAAAGAGAGCATTTTTTTCTTTTTACTGGAGTCATATTTTACAGAGTGTATCTACAGTATACTTTAACTCAAGTACATGGTTTGTGTTCTTCACCATCTTTAATCATCTGGGGAAAAAAATGGTTTCTCAAGCTACAAAGTTCTCAGCTTCCTAATCTGTTTATATTCGGGGCATTTCCTTATATTGAGACACTGTTGCCCATTTGATGGGTTTTCATCATTTCTTTTACGAGTTTACATGGGTATGAGCAAAACTGGGCTTCGTTTTTAAACTAGCAACAATTCATTTTTCATACCAGTTAAAAAATGCTGTGTGTAATTTTTATTAATACCAATAAAGCGAAAAGGACCCACCACAGTGGCTGAGCTGCGTTATTGGAGGATTTGGTGGAAACTGTATTTATTTAGCATTTTTTGGCTATTGCCGTGACTTCTGGAATTGTTCCTAATGAGCTTCGCTGTGGATTAATAAGTGTATCAGGATGCAGCGTAAGGAGGTAACAGCTGGTCACGAGCCGAGGCGAGAAGAAGCTCTGACATAATCCGGAGCATGCTTATTATTCCAGCGAAGTCAAGTACTATCTTCAGAGCAGTGTAGGAGGGAGCGAAGAAGAGTAAATGAGGAAGGTGTGATGGGAGAAATTCCTTGCATGGTGTAACAACAATAACGTTTACCTTCTAACGTACCGATGATGAGATCGCAATTGGTCAAATCAAGCCAGTGAGACCACCCTAAATCTGCATTCCCTCTCTTTTTTTTTTGCTCAGGAGACGTCAAAGGTGTAAACATCACCAGTTTTGGGAATCTGATCCGAGGCACTGTGGGTGGGGAAGCCCTGCTCTCTGTCCGGTACTTCAGCACCAGTCTGGATCCACCAGTTATCAAATGGCAGCTCAAAAGAGAGAAGCCGGTCACGGTGGTCCAGTCGATTGGCACGGAGATCATCGGAAACCTGCGGCTGGAATACCGGGACCGCATCCTGGTGTTTGAGAATGGCTCTCTGCTCCTGCATAACTTGAAGCTCTCTGACGAAGGTGTTTACGAGGTGGAGATCTCCATCACGGATGACACCTTTCCAGGGGAAGAGAGCATCGAGCTCACTGTGGATGGTACGCTCTTATAACTTAGGATATATCTGTATTGATAGCTGTAATATTATTAATTACAAGAATATTAATCAAGACATTTTGACAAAAACTGAAGTCCATGTGCATTGAGTCCGAACAACCATGAGATCCCAGAGATCATTGTTATATTGTGGAATGAGCATTGCATTAAAAACCTCTTTAAGTGTGATGATGATTTGGGAAAACTGGGCTACACCACATGGGAGATGTTCTTGATTATATATACAATATCTCCAATTAGGCTTAATGAAAGTGGCCCACCCCAACTTCAAAAACATTTTGGTTTCTTTTTAAGTTTTCATTGGTTTTCTTGGAATTGCAAGTACCGGCTCATGCTAATAATCAACGTGTTTATATATATCTTTTTTCCCAAATGAATGACAATAACATTAGATTGATAGATGCATTCACTTGTCACACTAAAATCTTTTCTTCACATGTCCCAGCACTCCTGGAGCACAGAGGGTTAAGGGCCTTGCTCAAGGGCCCAAGAGTGGCAGCATGGCGATACTGAGGCTTGAACCACTTGTATTAGAGCAAACATTAAATCTATGACTAAAATAAATATTTCTGGCTTTACACTAGCATTCATTATTACAACTGTTATACAATTTGGTTGAAATATTCTACAAATTCTAAATATTGAAAAAGTACTTTTATCCATTTATAGTTACATATATTTAAAGTTGTAGACCATCCACACAATTTGTTCGATCTGATTACATCTGATCACATCATTAACTTTCCTACCAGTCATTCTCTCACTTTTCCCCTTATTTTTTCTCTCTTCTGATACTAAATAAAGACCAAAAACAATTGTGTGGATCGGCAACATACACAGGATACTTTTTCTATAAGTGTTAAATAAACATTGCTGTATTAAAAGCATTACCCTGAGATGAAACGATACGTCTTTCAACCAAATGATTCTTACAGAACCGATTTCTACACCCTATGTGGATGTAACCAGCACCACCATCCTGGAGCTGACTGAGCATTTCACTCTGAACTGCTTTCACGACACGGGAACTAAGACCACGTACACCTGGATGAAAGGCGGAAAGCCGCTGGTCAACCACACTCGCCTGCTGCTGTCTCCTGACCAGAAGGTTCTGACCCTCACCCGAGTGCTCCTGGTGGATGACGATGTCTACAGCTGTCTCATTGAGAACCCTATTGGCACTGCGACGAGCTTGCCCCTGAAACTCACCGTCTATAGTAAGTCACTGGTTGTGTGTCCTTGTGTGACCTTTATTTTGTACCAGAGAAACCGAGTCGAGTTCGAACGATGTCCTATGTTTAACAGAAAGAAGCTCCCTTTACATCATCCTTTCCACAGGAGGCATCTTTGTCCTGATCACTCTGGTGTCAGTGTGCGCCTGCTGGAAGCCGTCGAAAAGGCAAGAAATCTTACCAGTCCCTCGTTTTTGTTTTCAACTCTGTTCAACCAAGAGTCATTTTTGAACATCTTACGGTGTCCTATATTGCAGAAGGAAACGACAGAAAGCAAAGACAAATACACCGAGATCCAGCCCTGAAAGCCTCCATCTTACAAAGGAGGAAACACCACAAGGTAAACAAGTGAACATGAAAAAATGCCAGTACTACATTATTAAATATCTGAATGTGCTATGCAGGACCTATAGACGAAGTTATCTTAAAAAAAAAAAAAACAATAAAAAACAAATTGCTTTGGAAAAGTTTACAATTTTTGTAAGACAATAACAAAAAGCAGAGTCATATAAGGAAACCTGGGTGTCCTGTACATGCTGTAAATTGAATTTGTTAAATACACAGTACCTCAGACTGTTGATAAGTTTAAGTCTGAAATTAGATCTGGAAATATTGAAGAAAAGTTTGACCCTGTGCTCATTTAGCACAATTTCTACATGCTAATATTTCCATCCAATTTAGAACGGCATGAACTCCATGGTGTACGGCTCTTTGAAAAGTCGCAGCGATATCGAGGAAAGGCAGCGAGGTTTTTTTTAATGGATCGACAGCGAGGTGGAGCTGTTGCGGTGAGCAACACGGGAGTATAAAGCGGCCCAAACAACTGCTGTACAATGGCGTCCACCATTTTGGCTGAATTGGTCACTTGACTGGGTCACATGACTAGAATTAAGTTTTCGTTGACTAAAAACGCGTTCAGTGTGGATGGAGAGCCAAACAAGAGAGAAAACTATGTACATATAAAAAATAATACATTATGTATAACATGTTATAACATAACAAATAAGACCTTTTATTGGCCCAACATGATTTTGATCTTTGGGTCAATGTTGGTCCAGTGTTGGTTAGTGTTGATGGTCAAGTGTTACCAGGGTTGTTATGAAAGCAGTGTTATATAACCAAGCACAGTGTCCATCCAAAATAAAGGCAGGCCTCAATCTTAGTTCTGGTACATGGGTGATGGAGTAAATTTCCCCTGTAGGCTTGAAACAACTTGGCTTGAAGTCCTGATTACAATCCTCAAACTAAACACCTTCCAGAAACACATATATATACAGTTTTTTGTAAAAAAAAAAATAATAATAAAAAAATATGCATTTGTTTAAACATTTATTAACAATTTTCACCAAATTCACTTTTGTTTTTGTGTTTTGAAAGAAGTTGTGTTTCCACGGTGAGACAATCATGGAGAAGTATCTCAAGGATACAGCATGGTGTCATAATTGATATCGGGGGTATGTTTGTGTTTTTTCAGATCACGTCGTCCCGCTAATGACGGATCACGAGTGCAGGAACCCGGTGTCGCTTTTCATCCTGAAGGAGAAGGTACAAGCATGTGAAGCGTCGAAATAATACAAAATCCATGCCTCTTGGCTTTGGCACACTCACGTCCAGAAATAGCCATTGAAGTGGATAAGTGGCACATTACCGCGTGGTGATTCATAACCTCCCGTCAGAGGCGTTGTACCAAACATCTCGCGGATGAGATTGACGACGTGGGTTCTGCTGAAAAAGCTGAAGAATCCACTGTGTGAAAATTTTGCAGGAGTGAGGGTTAGGGTTAGGGTTAGTTTATAGGACTCTAGTGAGACCTGCGATGTTGTATGGTTTAGAGACAGTGGCATTGAGTAAAAGACAGGAGGTATAGCTGGAGGTAGCAGAGCTGAAGATGTTGAGGTTTTTGTTGGGAGTGACGACGATGGATAGGATTAGGAACAAGTTTATTAGAGGGACAGCGCATGTAGGACATTTTAGAGACAAGGTGAGGAGGCGAGATTGAGAGGGTTTGGACGTGCAGAGGAGGGACATGGGGTATATCGGTAGGAGAATGCTGAGGATGGAGCCACCAGGAAGGAGGAAAAGAGAAAGACCAAGGACGAGTTTTATGGATGTGGTGAGGGAAGACATGCAGATAGTTGGTGTGAAAGAGGCAGATGTAAAGAAAAGGGGGCTGTGGCTAGCTGAGCCAAAAGAGCTGGAAAATGACAATGTGCAGAAAATGTATGAGAGAAAAACATTTTGAATCTTTTTTTATATGGCTACTGGTGCTTGACGAAGTAAACAAACCGAGAGATACCACCGAGCGCCAATCAAAACAAGTTCAAAACAAGATGATGCTCTACCCTGATTGGTGGCTTGCTGCGTGTTTGACCAGTTTTTATCCGCTCATAAATGAAAATAAATGATTCGTTGGGCAAAAAGTAGAAAATTGAAATGTAGTGAGGTTAAAGTCTCCCCAACGGAAATACTTCAGGAAAGTACAGAAAAAGCTACTTAAGTACAGTAATGAATTACATTTACTTCATAACTATCCACCACTGGTAGTTATAAATATTTCTTTCTACTTATATTAGCTGTTTTTTTCTTTATGTTGTTTGCTAGAATAAAAAATTATAAAAAAGGGCCTAATATATACAGTATATATATTTATATATATATGGTGGTAGCTCATTGGGTATTGATCTGAAGGTTGTGGGTTCAAACTCCAGCATTGCCAAGCTGGCCCTCTTGGGTCCCTTAGCCAAGACCTTATCCCTCTGTTCTCCAAGGGCACTGTATCATGACTGACCCCAGTTTCCTAAAGTGCGTGTGATGAATAGAAGCACCTTTACCATACGGGCAAATTTTTTTATGCGTAATATTACGACCCCAGAAGCGAGTAGTGTTGTTCCAATTATTCTACAGCCTAGAATTAGGCCTTTATAGGTTTTAGGTTAGATTGAGAGCTTTCATAAGTGCTACAAATTCAAACACTCGTTAGAATTTGTCTGAACATTGCAATGGATACCAAAAACAACGTTATAATATGTACTTTTGTCTTTACAGGACCCCCTGAGCGAGGAACCAGCCCCTGCATGCAAAACATGCACGAGCAATGGGGGCAGCAACCCCACCGACGGGAGCTCGTCCCCTCCTCGTACACACACCCCCGAACCTCCGGCGCGTTCGTCCCGCCGTTTCCCACGTACACCCACCAACTCGCCGCCTGTACACCACGGCCGGAGACGGGGCCACAGCCGGAGCCCACCTGCTCGTGCACCCTCTCCACGCACCCGCACCTCCAGGAGCTCCTCTCCTCCGAACCGAAGGCCTGCGGATTCGCCTCTCGCAGATCCTGCTAAGAGCTTCACCTGTCCTGTAACGCTGCTCCGGAAGATAGAAGAGGGACTTCCTGTCAAATGACTTCAGGGCCTGTCAATAGGACTGAGATGAACGTGTAAATATGTCCAAAAAAAATGTCACTTTTGAAAACATTTCCACAAGCCTATGTCTTTATTTTCAGAATTTTTCTTCATCAAGGTGTGTGAGAAAATTCTCTTGCTGCACAATAGAAAGAATATCAATTCTACTGACTTGATTGTACTTTTTCTGTAGGGTAGTAAACCCGAGTTTACATTTTTTGTACCTTTGGTTACATTTTTGCCTCCTGGAAATTCTATATTTTAATTGATCAGTGCTTAATCAACAATCTGGTGGCCCTCACCAACTTCTATAAACAAACAGATTTTAATATGTAAACCAATATTCAGAAACACACCTTCCTATTTACCACAATTAACACCCTGGTCTTACTTAATGAAATGCACAAAATGATTATCATGTAACATGACTGTCTCCATGTAAGCTATAATAGATATTGTGGCAGTTTGGTGTTCTGGAGAATTCCATGAAGATAGAAAGTGAGAGAAACAATTGTTGTTTTTCATTATTCTGGATATAAGGGGTTATAAGGCCATTTCCAAATCCGTAAAAATGTAACACTTTACATTGGCAAGGGTTGTTTACAAAAGTCTTCAAGACATCAAATCTTCTCAGAAGGTAAACGATCCCATGACAGGTTGTTTGTCTATAGACATTGGTGAGCACCATGATTGGTAGGAGATGATAAATTAAATCACTGCAATTCCTATGCTTTTATGTACCCTACATTATTATTATTTTTCACTTTAGTTCCCTGCTTTCTGGAAAGGAAAGGAAAGGAAAGGAAAGGAAAGGAAAGGAAAGGAAAGGAAAGGAAAGGAAAGGAAAGGAAAGGGATGAGAAGGGAAGGGATGAGAAGGGAAGGGAAGGGATGGGATGGGATGGGATGGGATGGGATGGGAAGGGAAGGGAAGGGAAGGAATAGGAAGGAAGGAAGGAAGGAAAGAGATAGGAAGGGAAGGAAAGGAAAGGGAAGGGATGGGATGGGATGGGAAGGGATGGGATGGGATGAGAAGGGAAGGGATAGGAAGGGAATGGAAGGAAGGGATGGGATGGGAAGGGATGGGAAGGAAGGAAGGGAAGGGAAGGGTAGGGAAAGGAAGGGATAGGATGGGATGGGAAGGGAATGAAAAGGATGGGATGGAAAGGAAAGGAAAGGAAAGGAAAGGAAAGGAAAGGAAAGGAAAGGAAAGGAAAGGAAATTGCAGACGTTTTTTACAGCAACCTCTGTGCAGGTTTTGGATAAGTAACAATATCACAACATCCAAAAATCTTGTATATTATTTTTAGAGCTGCACTGGAAAAAAATGCAAATATTCTTATCCATTATTTAGGTCTTTTGTGTAATGACTGTGTGAGACAATACAAGATAAATCCATGTACTTTCTCTGTTTATATGCGTAGAAATTATTTTGAAATAAAATTCAATTATATGGAAATTGAATCTAAAATTGAAATATAAACCGAAATGAAACTATTATAGTAAACGAAATTAAACCATTATGTTCCTGAACATATATTTTAGAATCAATAGGAATTAATGATGTTACTGAAAGGTGTAAAGTAAATGTCTTTTTCTTTGACATGAATGTGAGTAGAACAATGTATTTTTTGTCTCATTTCATTGCTTGATAGTGGAGATTTTAATGAAGCATGAGGGGTATTTTACATTGAGAAATAAAGCCCAAATTTACTATATATAATTATAGTATTATATAATAATAAATATATTATTATTATTAAACTGTATTACTATTTGTTATCTATGGCACAATACTGTGCATTATGTAACTATGCAGGGTAAATACAGTTCATGCTGTTCTCTCTCTCTCTCTCTCTCTCTCTCTCTCTCTCTCTCTCTGGGAGAGAATGTGCGTGCTGAATCATACAAAAGATACAGTGGGCTCCTTGTTGTAAGCGGACGCAGCAGCTGAGTGCAAACATTGTCTGAGGATTCTGCTGTTAATTCATGGCCGTGCCTCAACATTCATTCGCCGGGAGACAGCAAGACAAAACAGCGGGTGGAGAGAATGATGAATTATTGTTTTGTTTCAGAATTATAGAACAGAAAATGAAGCTGATAGTTTAGTTAGTGTATTCAAGGCATGGTAAATGATTACATCTACATATAAATGTCAATAGAAATCAAATAAAAAGTCTATTTCAAAAGCTGGCGTGAATTGTATTCAGTGGCGGGAAAAATCATGCCATGTAGATGTTTACATTTTACATTAATGGCATTCGGCAGATGCCCTCAGAGCAAATTACATTTACATCCATCCATCCATCCATCCATCCATCCATCCATCCATCCATCCATCTATCTATCTATCTATCTATCTATCTATCTATTGAGTCTCCAGTATCAACATTTGTTGGAAATATCACATAGTGTTCTTAATTATTATTATTATTATTATTATTATTATTATTATTATTATTATTATTAATATTGCTGTATATTATATAATATAATATAAAATCAAATGATAATATAATATAAAATCAAATGATATAATATAATATAATATAATATAATATAATATAATATAATATAATATAATATAATATAATATAATAATGTATTGCAAGAAACTAAGCCCTAATAATGCATATGAATAATACATAGGAACCAATGTGTCGCAGCTAATGTTTACACCGGGAACTAAATTCGTGGCGCAAAATAGGAGGAGCTCAAACTAACCGTCCATTTAGATGACATCTGAAAGGACAAATGAAATTTAAGATGTTTAATTTTCAACCAATAGGATTTCTAAAAGGGCGGGGAAAAGCGGTTGCGAAGGTGGCGGCGTCACTTGTCAACAAGTTTTGAATTGGAGAAGCAGCTGGTGTTTAGTGATACACAAATATAAAGAAAACTGGGTATAAAATCCATAGAAAAAGTGATGAACTTTGGTGTGAAGAAAATAATTTGTTAGGAATAATTAAAACCGGCAGCGTTAATGAGTCACCAGAGACCCGACAGGAAGATCGCCGCTAAAATGAAAGCTGGAGGAGAGAAATTAAACACCGGAGCGCGGAGGAAGCGCCGAGACATGCGGGTTTTAGCCGAGAGGAACACGGCGGTGGTGCCGGTCGGTGCCTGGGTCGAGATCGCAGAGGAGGAACAGGAGCATGCAGGGGTCAGTACCTACATAAATATGTCCTGACTCCCATACAGTGCACTACTAACACCACTGCTTCCTAATCTTAGTGCACGCTAGGTGGCGCTCTGTTTTCTTTAAAGGCACAGTACCTGCATTTTTATTGCTACAGATAATCTGGAAGCTGTGCGTCTTTTTTTAGTCAATAAAAACAACAATGGGTTTGGTCCTGGCTTTATTGAAAGTTAGGAAGGAAAAAAAGTCACTTTGTAGAAATGTTTTCCGACTCTGAAATCTTGTTTGAGTAAAAGAAAATCGTTGAAATGTCGAACCCACTCATATTGTATAAAAACAATTATTTGTAATTGTTGGAAGGCGAATCAAGTGTCAAAGTTTGTAAACCATCAGCACGTGATTGCACACTTTTTTTTACGTAAACAGAAGTGAAAAAAGAAGCATGGTGACGGAAGCACTGTACAGAACAGAAGTGGACTAAAAGGTATCAGTTCGTTCTGTTCTAGGAAAACAGAACTAGGTCGTTTCTGGGGTAGCTAGAGCTCCGCCCCCTGACACACCACAACCTATTGAATTGTTTTCAGACCCCAGGACTTGGACTACAATTTGTTTAGAATTGATCGTCAACCTGATCGTTCAAAACCCAACATTATTGTAATAAAACGTTTGAAGGTTTTGTCTTTTTTTTTTTTTTTGACAGGTTCGCGCCGCGGTCACAGAGGAGCTCCTGGAGGAAACCCGCAGGGTAAAGGAAGAGAACTTGCGCCTTTTTCAGGATGCGGTACGCAGGCGCGTATCGGAGCAGGTCCGAATCCGGAAACGGCGCCAAATTCACAAGCTGGAAACGGTAAGAAAAGACAGAAGCACGAGTCGATGACGATGTTTATTCCCATGCGAGCGTTTATTTAACATTCCTCCAGTGTCAGGGTTTCATCCTTCAGCTTTAGTTGCACTTTCTTGGTTCCAGTTTTTAGCTGCTGTAATGTAAGCGCTTTAATGGTCGATTCGCAGCATGAAACGGATAAAAGCTGCACGTTTCTTGAAAATGAAGTGAAAATTTAAATTCACTTTGCCTCTGACGATCGTCGATTATTTTACAATTGTTTTTTTTTTTTCTTGTAAATTTTTTTTTAATAACATAAATGAAATAATTGCTAAATGCCACTGGCAGGTCGTGCATTTCACCCCCAGGCCTTCAGTGGTGTCCTACCTGAACCAGTCCACCTCTTAATACCATCATAATGATGCCACGACTATAGAAACCATCAATGTTCTGGAGAAACGCAGTAAAACAGAGCGCAACATCACAGACAGGAATCTCATACCGAGAAAATGAATGCCATAAAGCAAGAAGATCAATTCAACCAGATCAATTTCTTCTTTTTGGTCAGTCATTGTGGGATGAGGGGAAAAAAACAGCTATTAAATCCACAGGAATATGTTTGCTCGTGCAGTTTGATACAGATGTGGTTTGCGAGCTGTGACTAGCGCCCTCTCTGAAAAATTGCGGTCTGATTGGTTAAAGCAACAGCTTCAATAGATTTGTTTATAGATTTGAATCCAACAAGATCCTGTTCTGTTCATTGGTGCTGGTTTTACTTAATACTTACTTAATATTCGATGTGACGGTTGGAATCCGATTGGATAGAAACTCGAACCGAAACTTGCACTTAATGAAGAAGCGCATATAAGCAAAAGGGTAGGAAATGAAGAGAACTGTGAGGAATAATTTAATACGGATTCATGGATTTTGTTGGTTGACATGATGACATTTTTAGGTCAATAATTAGCATTTAGACTTTTGAAATGGAGGAATTCAGTATTATGAGGTGTTTCTACAGTACAGTGTCTTTTAATAACTCCTAATTTTTTCAATAATCCAGTCCGAGAGGGAGTGTCAAGTATCCCACCCAACACGGGGCGACTCCACCCCTACCTTTACCTCACACGGGGAGCTCCCAGGTGCACGCTGGGTCAAGCTTAATGAGCTCCAGACGGCCGGCGGTCATGATGTGAACCAGTACAGACGTCAGGTACCATCTGGAAGAGAGTGGAAACAAATCAGACCATTATAATCAGTTTTATTTTAAATCTATCTATTCTATCTGAAGTCTATTGGGTTTTTTTGCAGCAAAGCAAAGTCATGAAGCAGGTGAGACACAGATTGGCCTCGTGCCGGACCGTCCACGAGGGCGAGGAAGTGTCAGAGCTTCCAGGAGGGATATGGAAAGTGTCTCCATCTAGAGATGTACGTCTCACTGTCTTCATCACTGACATGTCGGTGTGACATTTTTTTTCCTCTATGCAGTGTTTAGAGTAGGTGTGATGTTTCATTGTAGCAGGCTGTCAGGAGAATAATAGATGATGATGAAGAGGAGGAGGAGGAGAATGAAGAGGAGGAGAATGAAGATGAGCTGTGGGAGGACGAAGGCGTAGCGTTGGCGGAGCGGCACGACCGGTCGCTTTGTTCTTCCCAGAACAACAAGACGGTGACTTTTCAGAACGATGCGGTAGGAACCCTTGGAATTTCTACATCAGCGATAAAGAAATAAAACACAACCAGGCGTAGAGACATAATCACAGATACGAAGCAGTTTCCCATTGACAATCAACCGGAGCACTTTTTATCCGCTTATAGTTGCATTTTTAACTGATGTCATTTTAATTATTATTTTATTTTTGTAGCAAATTGGGCAAATCCCTGCGATCGCACCAGGAATAAAAAAATGCACTGTGATTTATTTACGTAAAGGTTTTATATAATTTATAAAAGCAGTCAAATTTCCATACGGAAAAAGGAGACGTGAGGAAAAAAGCTGACTGTAGCGATTTCCTGAAATTGAAAGAGGAAGCAGCGTGGTTCGGCCATGTGCGTCTGGTGGATGTTTCCCTAAGACGTTTCCTTCACACGCCGTTCTGCTGAATAGCAATTTTTCTTTTATTTGCGCATCGACGAATCAAAACACATTCACACTGATTAGGAATAACATAATGACATCATATCATTAGAACCGGTGAAGCGAATAACACCGATGATCTCTTCATCGTGGCACCTGTTAGTGGGTGGATTTATTTATTAATCATCAAGTAAACATTTTGTCCTCAAAGTTGTGTTAGAAGTAGGAAAAATAGGCGAGCGTAAGGATTTGAATGAGTTTGACAACAGCCAGATTGTGACGTCTAGACGTCTGGATCCAAGCATCTCCAAAACTGCAGCTCTTGCGGGATGTTCCTGGTCTGTAGTGGTCAGTATTTATCAAAAGTGCTCCAAGGAAGAAACAGTGGTGAACCGACGACAGGGTCACGGGCGGCCAAGGCTTATTGATGCACGTGGGGAGCGAAGGCTGGTCCGTGTGGTCCGATCCAACAGACGAGCTTCAGTAGCTCATATTTCTGAAGATGTTCATGCAGTTAATGCTCAATGGGTCACGATTGTTTTAGAAGCGAAAGGGAACCAACACAATATTAGGCAGGTGGTCATAAATGTATACCTGATCGGTGTAATAAGGGTGAAATGGCACGTTGATTATGTTGTGAGGTGTGTGCTCTGCCCTCTAAGTGACCTTTTTCCCTCAACTTTATTTGGTTAGGTGAGTGAAAGGGTCTCGAGAAGAGAGCCCCACCCCTCAAGCCTGGACTACAGATCCACTCAGGTGCTGTGGCCGAGAGAGGACACGGAAGAGGAGCAGAAGATGCAGGTTAACAGATATGCATTTATAGCATCTTATATTTTAGGTTACTGATCTGAAGGTCAGGGGTTCCAGCCCCGGTGTCACCAAGCTGCCACTTTTGGGCCCTTGATCATGGCACTTAACCATCTGTGCTCTAGGGGCGCTGTATCATGGTTGATCCTCTGCAACATTTCTGTGATGTATAAAGAAAGAATCTCACTGTGCTGTAATGTCCATGTGACAAGTTTTCTTTCTTTCTTGCTCAGGGGCCAACAGTGGCAGCATGGTGGTGCTGGGATTTGAGCTAATTTCCTCCTAAACCAAAGTCCAACAGCGTAACCACTAAACTACCACTACAACACAGTGTACACCCCTTTATACTCTTCAGGCTTTGTCCCTGTCAGTTCAAACAGCTGGGTAGACGTGATAAAGAACTAAAAGTATTGGCGCCCTCAGATAAACGTAACGGCAGCAAAGGCTGTTCTTTATATTGAAAAACAGAGCTCCAGAGCTTGGACCCTATATGGGATCTAGTTTATTTATCAGTGACCCGAAAATATATAATATTCCACGTTTTTTATGCTACAAAATAAACTGTGGTTACTTGAACGTGTTCTATATCAGTAATGCAGCGTGTAAATTTCCAACTTATTTCTGCACCTGTGATATAATCCCATTAGTTCCAAAACATTTGGGCCTCTTTTTACTTTCTCCTGATTTTGAAAATGTCCATCAGCTCTGATTTTTGCTTTTTGAACTTCCCGATCCACATTTAGACCCCATTTGTTGTTATTATAACCTCAACACTTTTGGGAAGATGTTCCATTAGATTTTTGGAATGTGCTTGTGGAGATTCATTCAGTCACAAGGGTGTTAGTAAAGTCAGATACTGATGTAGGTGATGTGAGGAGGCCTGGGGTGCATTCAGGAAATCTTCCATTAAATACCATTTACACCAGATCTTCATGGAGATGGCTTTGTGCACAGGGGCATTGTCATGTTGGAGCATGTTCGGGTCCCCTAGTTCAAGGGGAAATTTCATGCTACGGCATCAAAGACGTCCTATACGATTGCCTGCCTCCATGTTTGTAGTAGCATTTTGTGGAAGAACCATATATGGCTGGAACATTTGGGTGTTCCAATACTTTTGCCCATTTACTACTCCCGAGGTAGTCACCTGGAATGGTTTTCCAACAATCTTGAGAAATTCCCAGAGATGTTGAGTGCTTGTTGGCTGCTTTTCTTTCACTCTTCAGTCACAAACCATCTAAATCCAGTTCAGATGGTTTGGGACGAGTTGGACTGGAGAGTAAAAGAAAACCTTTTCACCCATATGTGGATCTCCACCATCTGGTTTGCACTTAGTGGGACCATCAATTGTTTTGAAAAGGTCAGGTGTTCCAATACTTTTGCCAACACGGTGTAGTTCCTTAAACCAGATAGAGCTTGTGAATGTTTCCAAAGTTTGTCTTGTAGGTAGCAGTGAACGTGAGTAATGACAGCCTGCTAACAAAACTGCTTTATTCGCGCAGAGACGCTCTCATTTCATGATGCATCGCCGACATTTCATGGACATCGAGAGGGAGCAGGTGAAGGAGCACCAGAGAGTCAAGAAACATCTGAGGAGAATCGCCAGGTGTGTGTGTTCACCTCTCACACACACATAACAGCTTTGTTTCGGAATATAAACCGTTGGCAGTTGGGAGTTTATTCCGCAGGTTCATACGTCTTGTGGCTTGTCACAGTAAGAGTGAACGTTCGTCATACGGTTAATCATTTATCCCTCTTCTCTTTTTATTATCCTCCCTTAGTTTCCTCAAAATATTTTATAGGGCAGCGTGAGAGGAAGATCTGATTCATACGCTTCCTATAAGCTGTGTTCGGAACAAACTCTTTGCATGGCAGCGAAAACACACCTTCTCCTTCATTGGATTTTCTTACATTTTATTATTTTCGGCATTGTACTTTAATACTGGAGACATCCAAACTACGAATAAACACGTGTTAAACGACACTGAATATGTTTTATATTTTCGATTGTTTGAAGTAGCCCCCTTTTGAAATTCTCTCAGTCAGCCTCATGAGCCTGTTGAAGAATTCCTAGAAGTGTTGAGTGCTTGTTGGCTGCTTTTCCTTCACTCTCCAGTTTAACTGGATTTAAATCGGGTGATTCTAGAGGCCAGGTCATTTTATGCAGCACCCCATTACTCTCCTCTTCTCAAACAAATAGCTCTTACATTACTTAGAGGTGTGTTTGCGGTCTTTGTCTTCTTAGAAAACCAATTATGGTCCCACTAAGTGTAAACCAGATGGGATGGCATGTCGCTGTGGTGGCCATGCTGGTTAAATGTACCCTCAATTTAGACTAAATCACCACCAGTTTGACCAGCAGAGCACCCCCTGCACTACGATACCTCCTCCTCCATGCTTTACAGTGTGAACTATACATTCAGGAACCGTTATTCACCCACAGTACATCTAACAAAGACACAGTGGTTACAACCAAAATTCTCACATTTGGACTGATCAGACCAAAGGACAGTTTTCTAATGTCTACACCTGGTCTTTCTTGGCCCAAACAAGTCTCTTTTGTTTGTTGTTCCTACCAAGTAATGGGTTCGTTTTTGCGCAATCGACCACAAAGTCCTGACTCATGCAGTCTTCTTAAAACAACAAATGTTGTAATATGTTTGCCAATTAAACTCTGAGAAGCATTTATGTAAATTGAAGGTTTCTGAAGCTGACAAATCTAATGAAATTATCCTCTGCAGCAGAGGTAGCTCCTGGTCTTCCTTTCCTGACTGATTTTTTCAGACTGACATATTTTGAAAAAGTGTCTTTTCACTTTACTTAACTGAGTGTTTCTTGCCATTATATGGATTTGTACAGTAGTTGTAGAAGCACCAATAGGGTTATTGACTCTCCCTTTGCATTTATATTTATACGTACACACACTAATACTTATACATATATGTATTGATGCACAATGTAATAATAATAATAACATTACCACCCCTGGCTCATGTCAGCGACTAACTAGCCTCTCAGAATTATATATTTGGTTGTTAACATGCCCCTCTTGCCTGTTCTTCAGAATTAAGGCCGAGAAGGAGCAGCAGAGGGAGGAGGAAGAGAGGAGGATGGAGCTCTCTCGCCAGCAGGAGGAGAGCAGGAGGGAGATGGTCGAGAGGGAGCACCTCATTCTGGAGCGGCTCAGGCTGGAGGAAGAGGAGCACGAGGAGGAGAAGAGAAGAGCAAGAGCGAAGAAATCCAGAGAGACAACAAGGTTGAGAAACTGCATGTTCGTCGTGTTCCGTGTCTGAGACGAATTAACTTTTTGGAAAAAACGGGGACATCGCACACTTGCACTATGTAGAAATATGTAATCGCATATATAAATGAAGGAAGGCATATAGGAGACCGGATATTTATCCATTCGTCTGTAGTAACTGCCCGGTTAGTTTAGGAGCTTTACAAGCATCAGAGTGATGTAGCTGAGGTTGAGGAACTGTCAGGGCTAGAATTCACATATGCATCTGAATATGTCACTTCTATGGCTGCCATTTTCTGGGGACATAGTAGTAATGTCTAATGTTCATGGCCATGCCCACATCAGGTTAAAATGGGGAAAACAGATATTTGGAACCTTTGTGTTTTACTCTATCTTCAGCTTGTTCTTGGCATTTGTACCCCTATTTTTAGCTTGTTTTTTGGTATTTTACCCCCATCTTGGGTTGTCTTTTGCATTTTTTCTCGATTTTGGCTTGTTTTGGCCAGTTTTACCCGTATCTTTGGTTGTTTTTGTAGACTTTTACCAATATCTTTGGTTTGTTTTTGCCACTTTGCCCCTATTTTTAGCTTGCTTTTAGTGTTTTACCCCTATCTTTGCTTGCTTTTGTAATTTTACCCCTATTTTTGGCTTGTTTTTGGTGTTTTATCCCTATCTTTGGCTTGTTCTTGGCATTTGTACCCCTATTTTTAGCTTGTCTTTGGTATTTTACCCCTATTTTTAGCTTGCTCTTGATGTTCTACCCCTGTCTTTAGCTTGTTTTTGGTGTTTTACCTCTGTCTTTGGCTTATTATTGGTGTTTTTTACCTCTGTCTTTGGCTCGTTCTTGGCTGTAGGTACGTCGAAGCTTTGCGAGCGCAGATAAAAGAAAAGTTGGAGCAGGATAAAATCGAGCTTCCTCCACTCTGCTGCTGCGGCGAGAGTTTTTGGGATTCGCACCCCGACACCTGCGCCAACAACTGCACCTTCTACAACAATCCTAAAGGTGAGCACTCGTCATTCATCATGCCTTAAAAAACAGTAGTGTTAAAACCTGCACTGGTGTTGCATCATTATAAAAAAAATCTGATTTCATTCCGATTTAAGATTTCAAATTGGATTTGAATGGATACCATAGCGATAATCGAGCTGAGTTCACTGTTGTGCTTGCAAAAGAAAAAAAAAAGAAAAAACACGTTTTTTCAAGGTCACCATTGTGCTTTTTTTTTCTTTTTCACCCTCAACAGCTGGGACCTCTGTTACATGTCAACTATTCATAACATTACACCACAAGTATTTCCCAAGCTCCTGTGAGGATCAAGTGGTTAAAATATCTCTGTATATACATACAGGTGCTTGAACTCAAAACCTTGACCCTGATAAAGGTTTGTGAAATAACTGCTGTGACGTTCTTTGCAGGCTATGCCCAGGCTCTGCATTCGGTCCTGTTGAGCTGTGAGCTGAACGAAGGCGACGCCAGACACGGGGGCTTCATACGGAAAATCGTGCATACACTCACACACCAGAGCTAGTGTTGTTGTTTTTTTATTTATAATCTCTGATGAATGACGGACAGTTCACCGTTCACTGATACCTCAACAACCTCAAGGATCCTGAAGAAGAAATAGTTTGTTCAAATCGTTTTTTTTCTTCTATTTATATCGATCTCGTCGAGAACGTTCTTATACTAAGGTTTGTGTGGAATCAAATAAAAAGTGTGATTTGAGATTTTGCTTCACCTCAACTTCTGTACTACTCGTATCGATTTCTGTTTGTTTATTGATAGCCGTCCACACGATCATACATAGTCCTTATCACCGCACTCATTATAGTCATTCCCTGCCCACTTATCAGAATGCCCAAGTAACCTTTGGTCCCCTGTGTGCGCAGCCTCCAAGTGCATGCTTTTCAACACAAGTGCACGCTTGACCCCTTCACTGTCTCCGTGATAGCCACCTGCCTGGGTCAATACAACGTCCGACTAAAGTCTGCATGGAAATTCTCTTTTAGATCCAGTGTCCAGACTAACAATTAGGAAGTTGGCCTTTCCCCTAGACTTTATTTTCCAGTCATGAACACGGATTAATCACATACACACACATACGCACACTAAAGGTATGATCATGAATTGCCACGGCTTTGTTCCTCATTTGGAATCGTAGAAATTATTCAGGGATTTCTACTTCTAACCCTAACCCGTCCCGTAATGGACGTTTAGCTGTCACAAAAATGTTTCAAGCAGAAGCCAAGAAGATGAAAATCGAAATACGTTCATAAAGATTTGAAAGAATAAACGGGGCTTTCACAAGAAACTACAGAAATTGTCACGAGTGAACCCGGGATTAATCGCACATTTGTATCGGTTCTCAGTGTGCCTTCAATTAATACTTTTCAAGTTTTTACTCTGATCAACATGGCCATGGACAAATTCATTTAACCTGGCCATCACAAATTACAATAATAGAAAAAAGATGATAGATAGATAGATAGATAGATAGATAGACGGACGGACGGACGGACGGACGGACGGACGGACGGATGGATGTGTATACATTATTAGAAAAAAGATGGATGGATGGATGGATGTGTATACAATATTAGAAGGATAGATAGATAGATAGATAGATAGATAGATAGATAGATAGATAGATAGATAGATGGATAGATGGATAGATGGATGGATGGATGTGTATACATTATTAGAAAAAAGATGGATGGATGGATGTGTATACATTATTAGAAAAAAGATAGATAGATAGATAGATAGATAGATAGATAGATAGATAGATAGATAGATAGATAGATAGATAGATAGATAGATAGATAGATGTGCATACAATTTTAGAAAAAATACAGAGATATATAGACAGACAGACACACTCACGCACACACACACACACACTCACGCGCACACACACAGGAGCTCTAAAAAGGGTTAATCGCCGGACTGGTGACGTCACTGCTCGCACGTGCGCGCTCGTCACCGCGGCAGTAGTCGGAGAGACGGCGGCCATGGAAACAGGAGGGAGCGGTGGGGGCGGGTGGATCGGGTGACTTGGGGTATTTTTTTTAGTTTTTTTTCCACGCATTTATATCGATTTTATTTGAGCCGCTGGTGTGAACACGGGGCAGATTTCACACTCATGTGATGTTAAATCCGGAGCGAGCGAGCAGGTATTAAAAGGGCGCAGATTTTAGTAGCGAGTTCAGACAGTGATCATGGAGATCCTCCGACATTCAGAGACATTCGTGTGTCGGGAAGAAACACAGCGGAGAAACACAACCCGGTGTCTTTAGATGGCTTTTATCCACAGGGTTTTAGCTGCAGGGTAGATCATAGCCGGCGTCCCCCCCCCCAGTCTGACCCCCTTTGACTTTCTGATCAGGAGTTTGTTTTTATATAAAGCGTCTTATATTTTTTTAGATCTTTTATATCAATGTTGTTTTTTATGCACGCCTACTTCTTTTTTTTACTAAAATGCCTAGAAAGCACTAGTTAGTCTTTTTTATTGTTAGTATTATTTTTTGAAACCAAACCAAAATATTTGCAATCATGAGATCTTCTCTGGCTCCTGGTATCAGACTGATCACTGCTTTCTCCAGAGACAGCTGGTAAGTCTTCTGTCCTCTTTTGTCCCTTCCTTTTCCCTTTTCTCCAACCTTTTACAGTGTGTCCCAAACTATACACACTGTAACACAAATCTAACAATCATCAGACATCTTGTAACATTCCTCTGTGTTTTATTTCTTTCTTTCTTTTTTTTAGAAATCAGTGAAAAACTGAGATTTTTTTCTCCAGGTTGAATACGAAGAAACAAATCCTTCGTAAATGTGGATGTTCGTTTTAGCAAATAACGTGTGCCAGGATGAGAAGTGAGAAGTGTCGATCAGGAAAACAAGCTTTCCAAGAACGTACTGTGATGTCATAGTGTGGAGTAGGCGGAGCTTGAAACCTATTCTTTCTATTTTGCGCCGTTTCGGATTGTATTGTTTACGACGAAAACCAAAACGATCGGTTAGGCCAGAAGTATCTTGCGTTAAGGAACCGTAAACCCTGGATCATTCACAGTATAGTCATAACCTTCAGAGGACGTTAAGGTGAGCCAGGTGATGGTAAGAACAGACTCTTATACAGTTCACACAGTGTAAGTGTTGTGTGAGAAGCTGTGGGTCTGGCAACCCTGTCAGGAAATGTAAACAGGTGAACGCCGAAACTAAAGCGTGTTCGCGGTTAGATGGTTTCCTGTACCAAAGGCGGGCAGAACTGCATATTGATGCAGAAGAAAAAGTGCACGGCATTAACGAAGACTATACTGAGGCACGCATTTCCTCAGGCAAACTGGTCACATCTAAACAAAC
Organism: Silurus meridionalis; assembly: GCF_014805685.1. Classification (NCBI taxonomy): domain Eukaryota; kingdom Metazoa; phylum Chordata; class Actinopteri; order Siluriformes; family Siluridae; genus Silurus; species Silurus meridionalis. The sequence continues at coordinate 14,094,231 of NC_060908.1, read as the reverse complement.
CAGTGTTGTAAATGCATGCGATGAAAATGGTTTAAATACGCATTTAAAACTCTGATCCCAACTCATCAGTTCATTTTGAAAGGTCTGAGGGAACATCCTCAAACACATGATATTTTTATCAGTTCATGTTTATGGACCGTACAGTGGTTATACAATAAAGCGTAATATCTTCTGAATGGATTTTCCATTTGCCTTGCTGTTAAATGAGACACACATGGATTACATGGGACACACGTTAGAATCAAATATATATATCCAAAAAAAGTCCTAGTTATTTAAAGGAACTGTTTAAGAAACATTTTTGCTGACAATAAACAGAACAGTAAAAAGATCTCAATCAGGTCACCTTGGTTTTAGGTTCTGATACTAAGTGTACCTTCAATAAGAAACCAATATGAGGAAAACGAAAAGGCAAACCAGGCTTATTTTTAATCATGATCGCTCAAATGTAAGTTAGCAAGACGATGTCTGAAGATGGCAACTGAATGGTAATGAGAGTTTGGGAATAAGATGCTGATAGATGCACTTTGTAGCATATATTATCATGCTAGCTAAGCTAACAACAACGATATTGGGTTTATTGAAGTTGTTAATTGTTTCCTGTCACGATGTAGCCAGTGGTGTACGAAGAAGCTCGGATAGAAATGTCGAACACGAAAGTCAAAAGTGTGAGATCTGAAGGGAAAAACGCAAGTACAGCAGAAAAAATCAGAGTACAGTGAAATCCACTTTGTGCTAGCATACTGCTGTACGTCTGAGGTTGCTGATGTTATCATTTTATTCCCAACAGCTGCTACACACTTCCTTTTCTCACACACCTCACAAGTTTCACTCAATATGAAACAGTCAACTTTGCCCTTTGAGACGACGTTTCTTTAACACGCTTCTCGTTAACCAATGCGTTATGCTTTTTATTGATCTTTCCTCACAGGTACAGAGGTTTCATCCTCCTCCTCACGTTCCTGTTCTACACGGCGTACCATCTCTCACGCAAACCCATCAGTATCGTCAAGGTACGGAGCGAGAGCCGTAGTATCCGATGTATAAGATGATGTGCCTTGTGTTTATCATTTGCGGGAAAATAACACTTCTATTAACTATTTATTTTTTTATTTTAGAGTCAATTTCATAGAAACTGCTCCTTGGTCATTCGTCCGGCTGACCTCAATGTGACGGATAATTCCACCTGGTGTGACTGGGCTCCTTTTGGTGCGTATTGCCATGTATACAGTCTCATAAAGAGATTTTCAATGACTTTTTTTGTAATACAATTAGTAGAAATAATAAGATTTGAATAAATGAATAAGCATTTCTGCTCTCAGACACTGTTGAGATGCAGATAATAGAATATATAATAATTATCATTATCAACAAAGTGTCATTTAAATAAAGGAAAAACTATTGACAATAATTCTAAATAATATGTAAAAACACACGACTAAAAGCACATGACTGAGGGTGAATGTGAGGGTGAGGGTGAGGGTGAGGGTGGTAATGCTCTATATATAGAGAATGTATTGTAAGTGTAAGTACTAAAGGCTTCCTACATAATAGTGAATGGTGCAGATACTTAAGCATTACCAGTCTGGACCTCACCCTCGGTCATGTGCTTGAAAGTCATGTGCCTTGAGTTGGAAAATTGCCACTAGTGTAAATATTTTGCTTCGAATATTTTTATAATTTTTCTTTTGAATGTCTATTGCTTAATATATTTATTTATTTATTTTTTAACCCTAGATAGATAGATTTTTTAGAGTAGATAGAGTTTTACAAAATAATATAATGCTTTAATGTCTCTCTAGACCAAGACAACTACCAGAACCTGTTTGGATGGCTGGACAACTGCTTTCTGGTGGCCTACGCCATCGGCATGTTCTTCAGGTAAAACACCCAGCCGGTCCGATGTGCTCGTCTGTTGGGACGTTCTAAAACGCTTAACGTGGAAAACTGTGGCTTAATGCGATAAAACAGCGTTTTTAAACGACCAAACTCAGTAAGCGCATTAATAATAAAGCATACTATGTACAGACAAGGAATTTGTCTGAAAAAACCATACTAAGCTCATCAGAATGTCTCTGTTCTGTTTAAACTCGTGTTTAGTGATCTAGTAAACCTTGCGTTCACATTTACAGTGGGATTTTTGGCGAGCGGCTGCCCCTGCGTTACTACCTCTCCGTCGGGATGCTCCTCAGCGGCCTTTTCACCGCGCTCTTCGGCCTGGGCTTCTACTGGAACATTCACTCCTTGTGGTATTACTGTTTAGTGCAGGTGAATTCAACGTCTGTGTGTCCTCCTTTCTCACAATCCGAATGAAAGCAACACTGCGAAGTCAATTGTAGCATTCGTATCCCGTGCGCAAAAACTCTTCATCATGCGGGTTACTATTAATGAAATAATGGGGGCGGGACTTATTTATTGGTCAGAAAAAATGGAAACCAAAGCCTCAAATACAGGGTTCATTGCATAGGAATAATACAATTATAGTTTTTCAAATGGTAGGTATCTTTCCAGTTTAGACAATACATATTTCACCTTTAATATCAAAGCCCAACCTGGAATTTAGAAAGAAATAATAAAGCAAGGAAGTGATATTTGTCATACATTGTATTTCTGTTTTTTGGACTGTTGAAATCTGAACAGACTCACGTTTTGAAATGAAGGAGAATGCAGTACAGCACGTTCTTCATTTAAGGCTGTGTGAAAGTATGTTTAGTTTCTCTTTCTATATTAAATATTATCTCATGCTTTTTCTCTTCTCTCTCTTTCTCTTTCTCTTCCTCTCTCTCTCTCTCTCTCTCTCTCTCTCTCTCTCTCTCTCTCTCTCTCTCTCTCAGGTTTTAAATGGGCTGGTTCAGACGACAGGCTGGCCGGCGGTCGTCGCGTGTGTTGGCAACTGGTTCGGAAAGGGGAAGTAAGTGTCGGTCAGGTTGTTTGCCGCTGACTCAGCACCTGCACGTGCTTTATTAGCTAACTATGGCTCTTTGACAACTAATCAAGTACCTCAGATAACACTCGAACAGTTAAAGTTCTTTCAGGGTCAGATTGACGTTCTCGGAATTCTTTGCAAAAGCACTTCCACGGATCCCATGTGCTCGGAAAACCTGCGATATCCGATATCTGATCGCATCCATATACACATCGATTCACTTTTAGCGTTCCTTCTGTAAACTTCGGCACTTGTGTGCTTTTGTTTCCGCACGTTCCAGTCCAATCAGGATTTACCTTTTTTTTTTTTTTTTTTTTTTTTTTTTTTAATGCATGTCTGAAAATTTTTAAATCTCAAGCTGTTAATGTAACTAACCCCGTCCAAAAATGGCTCGGATTTACAAGGAAATTTTCTCAGGTTATGAGATGTAGTAAATGTCTTTTTTTTATTTGGCTGCTGCTTTAGGCGAGGGTTCATCATGGGCATCTGGAACTCGCACACCTCTGTGGGGAACATCCTGGGCTCGCTCATCGCCGGCGCATTCGTCTCAACCGCCTGGGGCTTGTCCTTCATCGTGCCCGGCATCATCATCGCTACTACAGGAGTCATCTGCTTCTTCTTTTTGGTTGAGCGTAAGTGTCAAATCAGGAGTTCGATCCAAGTTTGTGTGTAGGTGTGTGTGTGTGTGTGTGTGTGTGTGTGTGTGTGTGTGTGTGTGTGTGTGCGTGTTTTTTATTAAATTAGAAATTTTATTAACGTGCGATTATTGCATTACCGTTTTACGATTTTTTCATCAAAATATATACATAAATATATATAAAAGAGGTGAAATTAAATCCCTCTTTTCTTTACTCGGATATTAAAAAATACATTTTTAATCACTAAACATTTACTGAAGTCTCAAATCAGGCACCAAAATCCACCATGATTGTGCACATCCGGCAATTAAAACCGTCCGTGTGGAAACATAGCAAAAGTTCCGTTTGGTGTCCTGATTATTTATGTCATTGACAATCATGCGATTAGAATTCAAATAACATTTGGTTCTTTTTGCGCAGATCCTGAAGATGTGAACTGCACCCTACCACAGCACCATGTAAGACCCACATGCACACACTATAGACTACAATCTTTTGAATGTTTTAACATTCAGTGCATTCCTAACTGTGTATATGTGTGTAGGAGAGTTTGGAGCAAGAACCTTTGCTGAGGAACTCCCTGAACAGCGAGGAGATCTTCAACAATCACGCGACCGCAGTGATTGAAGCCGGGGAGGAGAAAGCAGAGGCTATCAGTTTCTTTGGAGCTCTCAGGATACCTGTGAGTGCACTCTTTCGCCATTAAGTCTGTCAGTAGGGTGTACGGCGGCGTTAGCTTGCGCAAAACTCGAAACCGTTAGAGGAGTTGCTCGTGATTCTCTCTTTTTTTTTTTTTAAACGATTCTTTACCTTGTGTTTGAAACTGTAATTATAATATAACAACAAATATTAATGAAAATATGAACCTGACATGCAAACGTTGAATGTTCAGTATTGAAAGCCGTCATCTTGTGAGACAATAGGAAACAAGTAGGTCAGACTTTTATCTCTGGTCATGGAAGAGATGCTACATATTACAGAGACCCTTCATTTGAAATATTTGACTGGGAAAAAAATCTATGCTTCGTCCATCAGTGCACAGTAGGATTTTCTTGTTATTAGGGTTGCCTCTGCTGCAGATGATTTGACTTTATACAAAAAAGAAAGACGCTACGCAGCTTCGGTTCAGTGTAGGAATATTTCTGGGCTGCAAATATGCAACCCCATCGAGAGACATTGCATTGTCTAAGTATTTTTTTTCCTGAAGTATGTTTCAATGGAGTAGGTATTATTTTTACATATCGCACCTTTAAGCCTTTCAGTGTGGCAGGCTGAATTCTGCCTCATTTGCAAGTCACAGTGATTAAATAATTGTGTAATCTTGCTATAGAAGGTTCTTCGGCGAGTTACAGTTTGAACCGTAAAGAAACTTGTTTGTCTCGTGCTCCAGGGCGTGGTGGAGTTCTCCCTCTGTTTGCTTTTCGCTAAGCTGGTTAGCTACACATTCCTCTACTGGTTACCGCTATACATCGCGAATGTCGGTAAGAGATTCTACTTTTGTTTGATATGTTTTATATCTCATTTGTATGTTGCATCCCCTTTTCAATACGAATCCTTTCCCCCCCAGCCCATTTCGATCCTAAAGGAGCCGGGGACATGTCGACACTCTTTGACGTCGGGGGAATTCTGGGTAAGCAGAGTTGTAGTAGTAGTAGTGTTTAGTCGTAGTTTTGCCCGAAGGCTTTGGGAACATTTCAGAATGAGGCGCGTAGAGACACGTCTTCATTCTTACGAATTCGGAAAGGGTTTAATGCACATGCTCGTGTCCTATTATTACAGGTGGCATCCTAGCTGGGCTTGTTTCAGACTACACCGGCGGGAGGGCGTCCACCTGTTGGGTCATGCTAATCGTTGCTGCTCCTATGGTGAGCGTGTGTGTGTGTGTGTGTGTATGTGTGTGTGTGTGTGTGAGATTGCAGGAGTGAAAATGACTTAAATTACACAACATGCTCATCATTGATTCTGGTATTGATTGCATTTAAGTTCTAACTATAGCTGTTCTATAACTCAAAGCCAGGCGTTCTGTATCAGTATGAAGCAAGACTAAAAAAGATTTATGCTGGAAGGATAGGTGTTGGGAAATAGCTTTGAAAGAAATGCATAAAATAGGAGCTAAAAAGAAGCTATACTTAACACATAGCTATCATGTAGCTTTACTAAACACAAAACCAGCACAGAGCTGTACAAAGTATCAAGTTAATAATAAACTGTAATTAAAAACTAGCATGGACCTGTACCACATACAAACCAATACAGAGCTGTGCTAAATACAAAGCTAATATAGAACTATGATACATATAAAGCTAATATAGAACTATGCTAAATACAAAGCTAATATAGAACTATGATACATATAAAGCTAATATAGAACTATGCTAAATACAAAGCTAATATAGAACTATGCTACATACAAAGCTAATATAGAACTATGTTACATACAAAGCTAATATAGAACTATGCTAAATACAAAGCTAATATAGAACTATGCTACATACAAAGCTAATATAGAACTATACTAAATACGAAGCTAATATAGAACTATGTTACATACAAAGCTAATATAGAACTATGCTAAATACAAAGCTAATATAGAACTATACTAAATACGAAGCTAATATAGAACTATGCTACATACAAAGCTAATATAGAACTATGCTAAATACAAAGCTAATATAGAACTATGCTAAATACAAAGCTAATATAGAACTATGCTACATACAAAGCTAATATAGAACTATGTTACATACAAAGCTAATATATAACTGTTACATACAAAGCTAATATAGAACTATGCTAAATACAAAGCTAATATAGAACTATGCTAAATACGAAGCTAATATAGAACTATGCTACATACAAAGCTAATATAGAACTATGCTAAATACAAAGCTAATATAGAACTATGCTAAATACAAAGCTAATATAGAACTATGCTACATACAAAGCTAATATAGAACTATGTTACATACAAAGCTAATATAGAACTATGCTACATACAAAGCTAATATAGAACTATGTTACATACAAAGCTAATATAGAACTATGCTAAATACAAAGCTAATATAGAACTATACTAAATACGAAGCTAATATAGAACTATGCTAAATACAAAGCTAATATAGAACTGTTACATACAAAGCTAATATAGAACTATGCTAAATACAAAGCTAATATAGAACTATACTAAATAAGCTAATATAGAACTATGCTAAATACAAAGCTAATATAGAACTATGCTAAATACAAAGCTAATATAGAACTATGCTAAATACAAAGCTAATATAGAACTATGCTACATACAAAGCTAATATAGAACTATGCTACATACAAAGCTAATATAGAACTATGCTAAATACGAAGCTAATATAGAACTATGCTAAATACGAAGCTAATATAGAACTATGCTAAATACAAAGCTAATATAGAACTATGCTACATACAAAGCTAATATAGAACTATGTTACATACAAAGCTAATATAGAACTATGCTAAATACAAAGCTAATATAGAACTATACTAAATACGAAGCTAATATAGAACTATGCTACATACAAAGCTAATATAGAACTATGCTAAATACAAAGCTAATATAGAACTATGCTAAATACAAAGCTAATATAGAACTATGCTACATACAAAGCTAATATAGAACGATGTTACATACAAAGCTAATATAGAACTATGCTAAATACAAAGCTAATATAGAACTATGCTAAATACAAAGCTAATATAGAACTATGCTAAATACAAAGCTATTATAGAACTATACTAAATACAAAGCTAATATAGAACTATGCTAAATACAAAGCTAATATAGAACTATGCTACATACAAAGTTTATATAGAACTATGCTAAATACAAAGCTAATATAGAACTATACTAAATATGAAGCTAATATAGAACTATGCTAAATACAAAGCTAATATAGAACTATACTAAATACAAGCTAATATAGAACTATGCTAAATACAAAGCTAATATAGAACTATGCTAAATACAAAGCTAATATAGAACTATGCTAAATACAAAGCTAATATAGAACTATACTAAATACGAAGCTAATATAGAACTATGCTACATACAAAGCTAATATAGAACTATACTAAATACGAAGCTAATATAGAACTATACTAAATACGAAGCTAATATAGAACTATGCTAAATACAAAGCTATTATAGAACTATGCTACATACAAAGCTAATATAGAACTATGCTAATCGATCTGTACAAAATCAGAGCTAATATGTAAGTGTAAAGTAAAAGCTAGCAGAGGTTCATAACACAAAGCTGTTTGTACTAAAGAGGCTACGATCTCATTTCTCTGTGGGGACTATACATTTAAAAGGAAGCAGTTTTAACTGTATATTTAAATCTTATTAAAAAAAGTATTTTCCCAAAGCATTATCGTGATTATTTAGAGGTTATAATGTTTATGGAATCAAAAAATAAACACAAATGCTGTAAACAGCTGTATTTTCAGTACAGAATGAAGGTTGGAGTCCCTTCAGAGAAAAAAAGGAGACATGCACCAATTCACACGAGAGAGAGAGCAACTAGTCATACGCGTGCTGTTCTGTACACACACACACACACACACACACACACACACACACACACACGTCCCACACTTTGCAGTTTGCTCACAGATTTTAGCACTCAGGCCAAATCTCACAGCCACACCGCAGTAGTGTGTGTGTGTGTGTGTGTGTGTGTGTGTGTGAGACAGAGAGTTTACCCGCAAAACTTCTGACAACATCTCAACAGATTTCTCGTCAGTAATTCCTCTTCTTCTCCTTCTTTTCTCTCTCTAGCTCTATGTGTACAACCTCGTCGGGCAGAACGGCGTTTCCACCACCATCGGTGAGCAGACGCACCCCTACGGCTTTGTCTGTTTCCTGTACACAACGTCTTTCTTTCTTTCGTGATTTATTTATTCGCTTTGTTTTTTTTTCCTCCACTCTTTCTTTCTCAAGGTATGCTGCTGTTTTGTGGCGCGCTTGTGAATGGACCCTACGCCCTCATCACCACGGCTGTGTCAGCTGACCTGGTACTTATTACTTGTATTTGTCACCATAGTAACAACCATTAATAAATAAGTAATAATCAGTAACCTGACCTTTGAGGGGGGTGTTTTGGTATAATTTCCACCACCTTGCTGTTTAATTTTTTTATTCTGATTGGTCAGTGATCTGGTAAAATTATCTGTGAGGATTATTTATTTTATTATTGCTTGTAAGAGTCGCAAACCAACTTGGCTCCAACCACCAAATCGGTCAATGAGAAATAACAAGCCATTCCCAGCATTCCAGTTTGAAGTTCTCCTCAGTGCAGGACAAACCCTTTCCCCGGCTGGGACGCGCTTGTAGCTTCAGGGTGGGCCGAGCTTTTCCTTTCGAATAGCAATATAAAATGAAATATCAGTTTCTTCTCCTCTGTCAGTCATTGGGGGGTGGGGGGAAAACAGCTGTTAAATCTACTCGAATATATTCGAGCTTGTGCAGTTTGTTACAGTCTCTGTGTTCAATCACAGGAGATGAAAATGCCGAGGTTATTGTAGGCCTGCTAGATGGCCCTGGTGTCGCCAACTCGAAATCTGCAACGTTATTCGAACTTTTATTTATAGCAGTAAAAAAATAAAAAAGAGAGAGACCAGGATTAACGTTTCCCAACATAAACGTGACTAAAATGTTTATATAAAATATTTATATAAATACATGTTTGTTGCATTGTTATTTGTCAGTGTTGCCCAGCAGTATTACAGACTTAAGCTTCAAGCTTGTGATTCTTTTCGTCCTCCTCTGCACAGGGAACCCACGAGTGTCTGAGAGGAAACTCCAGGGCTCTGTCCACCGTTACAGCTATTATTGACGGCACAGGATCAATAGGTACGGACAAAGTTTCTTCTTTCAAGACAGCATTTTTTTTCTGTGTGTGTTTGTTGTTGCATCATGCTGTTTATCGTTACATTTTGTTTCCAGCAACACAAAGCTGACTAGTTGTATTCTTCCACAGTTTACTGTAAACCGATTCGTTATGCACGGCCGCGTCTCTGATGCCTTTCGTGATATTCTGTCCACTAGGTGCCGCCATTGGGCCTCTTCTGGCCGGCTTGATCTCTCCTACGGGCTGGAATAACGTTTTTTACATGCTCATCACTGCTGATATACTCGCCTGTCTGGTGAGCATTAATGTCTACTTACAAACCTATAATATCTTATTTTTATCGCTTTGCTTCATTTCTTTTTATTTCTGTCCTTTTTGCTGCTGTAGCTCCTCTCCAGACTGGTGTTTAAGGAGGTCCGAGGATGGTGTGGCTACTCTACAAGAACGAGAGGGTGAGAATTATGGACGAATGTTCATGCAGTTCACATTGAAAGTGCAGGTTAGATTCCTTACATTATATCACCCAGAATGAGTATTTATTGTCGGAACGTTGTATAATGTATGTCTTATATTGAAGGATTTGACAAAACTGGCCACTTTATTGAAAAGAAAATATGTTAGGAAATATTTTCTCATTATATAAAATAGCAAAAATTAAGCACAGTTGTTACGCTAATTGCGCCATCAGGTTCGGCGTTTTCGGTTTAACAGTCGCCATTAAAGAGTCTGCGTTTTTCTGACACTGCGGAGAAAAAAAATGCTCGCAACGCCCATTGCTCTTAGTGAAGATGCCAAACCAGCAATCAGAAACTACCGATTGTAGACTAGGATCATAGGAATTATTTCGGATTTTCAAAATTAGTTTCAAATTGCGAGTAAAATCACACAATTCACTCTTTAAATCCTGACCGCTCGGAAGAAATTCTCATTTGTCGTGTAACTGTACTTCAACAGACATCCACTAGAGGGTGCTAACAAGCCTACAACACGGTATAGGCGATCACCGTTGCATAGATAACGAATAGAACGAATGAAAAGCTTGCCGGATGTTGAATTTTACACACACAAATCTGTGTCCTGGTTTAGATTTCGGTATTTTTTTTTGTTGTTGTTGTCTTTATTTTATTCAGCACATTTGCTTGTCGGCGCCTCTTTATCTGATCAGTAGTTGATGGTTTTTCTGGCTGGTTCTTATTAAATCAGTAGAATCTAATGAATATTTGGAATACATTGAGTTTTGTTGGTTATTTCCGGACCCTGATTTGATCTGCCCGTTTCATTTCAGGTTCAAAGAGATCTGAGGCGCACGGCCGACAAGTAAACATCACACCTGCAGTGGGGGGGACGCCGGCGACAACAAAACCCAGACCAGACCAGATTTCTCGATCCATTCATCCATCCGTTACACAAAGCTGTTTTTTTTTTTAATATGGGACCCTTTTTATCTTTTATCGAAAAGAAACAAAAAGCCCAGCGTTGTAATGAAATGAAATGATGGCGGTGGACACACGTTTTTTTATGAGGGGGGAAAAAGAACAGAAAAGGAAAAAAGAAAAGAAAGAAAGCAGGAGAGAGAATCAGAGCTCCTCGATTTGATCTCAACCGTGTCGGATTTTCGATTGGATATCAATCATTAAAATATGCTAGCAATGCATATTTGCTTTTATCCTCTGTCTCTATGGTTACTCAAACTCGGCTGTCTCTGTGTGTATCTTTTTTCTCTCTCATACACACACACACATGCACACAAACACTCACACACATACAAATGCATATACACTGTTCCTTGTTAATTCAGGTGCAGGTTCTTCAGCATAAGTATCCTCTCTAATGTAGCTGCCTCCCACATCCAGCAGCACTATATGACATTTACAGCTCACTACACACACATTTACACAATTCCTCAGACGTTCTTCCTGCGTGTGGGCTTCTGTATTGTTTGGGTGCTTTAGCCTATGGAGCTGCTGCAATGACCTCTGCTAAACATTAAAACATGACTCACTAATCACACAATTCCTTGCATAATGAAGTTTCCTTCAGAGACCATGTATTCGTACCTTCGCTATATCGCAAACAAGCACTTTTTTTTCCCCTCAAAACAAATCATTCACCTCAGAATGAAAAAAAAAATTGTATGCTCTTGGGGCAAATCAGTACTTTATTTAACACATCAAAATGATTATCGGTGTATATAAGACGTGATGAAATATTTAATATGCACTGGGTGACAATACGGTGCTTTCAGATCAAATACTCAATACATACTGTATCAATCTCTTCTGAAAGACGTGAAAATAAAACACGCTGAAATAAACAATGTGTTGTACTATTTATAATGTGTCTGGAGTCAGATATTTTTCCCCCAGAGGGAGGGAGTCTTGGATTGGTTTTGATTTGGATGGGATTGGATTGGATTGGATGGATGGAAGGGAGGAAGGATGGGTTATTTTTCTTCCGTCTATACAATTTGCTTCTTCTAAGTTTAGTGTATGTTAGTATGGTGCCATGTGATGTTCCTGAGATCCTGGAAATTGGCTTCAGATCCACATTTGTTCCAGAGAATAAATATACAACAAGCACCTTTATTAGTTATGGACACTGGACAAGTGCATTACCGTATTTTTCGGACTATAAGCCGCTACTTTTTCCCCACGTTTTGAACCCTGCGGCTTAAACAACGAAGCAGCTAATTTATGAATTTTTCCTGGGTTTTTCCCGGTTTCACAAACTTCAAGCCAAAAAACTGAACCCCAAAACATTAGACCAATGAAATTTCCGAATGGAAACGAAAAAACGCACCTCACCTGTGTTCTGAGCTGCACGGCATCGGGAGAAAAAACGTTTTTTTTAAACGCACGACGATGCCAAAAGATAAACTCCCGAGAGAAATAGTTGTGAAAGGAAGGAGGAAGACAGTGAACAATGACTTTCTTGGTCGGCTACTGTTTAGATACAAGCCGTTGTAACGCGTTGAGTCTGGGTGAAGGGAGAGCTCGCTAGCTCCAGTTGCCAACAGAAATCATATAAGCATAGACAGGTTTCCAAAACTCGTGCTTTTTTATTTTTCTTGGCAACAGCGTTATGGGTTAGTCAAAGAAACTTAGAAATGAGCATCAGAAAATAATAAGGACATATTCCTCAGTCTTGCACACACGCAGTAATACCGGAAAATGCAGTGGCAGGCTATTCCCAAAATACCGCTATGCTCCTAAAGGAAGCACAACATATTTCACCCGTTACACCGTGTGTAACGTGTCTTTCATTAAAGCCTGTGTAAAGTTCATTAGTTTTAGTGTAGACACCTGTGGCTTATAGACAGGTGCAGCTTATTTATGTTAAAAATAAAAATATTTGTAAAATTCAGTGTGGCTTATATATGGGTGCACTTTATACTCCAGAAATTACGGTATATATGATTGCCTTGAGATATATCTTGGTTGTGCTCATTTTATTATTTAAATATTTAATTATTATTATTTATGATTATACTTTTTTAAGCAAAAGTTCATATTTATATCTCATTATAATAAACCCAAATACATGAATGAATTTCTAATAAATTAATTGAATTTAAATTATAGTGTTTTGAAAAAAAATAAAAAAATTCATTTTCAGAGGCATTCTAATATCCTGGTCATTTAAAGTCATAGAATCAGCTGTGTTTCATTATGTGAAATAGTTTTTTTTTGGTTGTGGTTTTCCCATCGTTTATGCTGCTCAGAGTTTGAGACTGGAGAAATGTAATTTTCGGAATCTGAATCAACTCCAAAAGAAATCTGTGGAATCGACTCCTGCTATTCTCAGCACCTTGTATCTGGAAAATCTGGAATAGCACTGTTAAAAACCAACCTCCACCCGAAGCGTTTCCAGGGCAACGTGATAGCACGTGGACGTGAGATTATTCCAGGCCCAGCCCACATCTCGTCCGTCCTGAATAATCCCGCACTTTCCTTCTCAGCATCCTCAGCAGCATCTGTGGAGTTTAAAGCCTGAGTGCAAGGTGGATGGCACACACACAGGTGGCTCACTTGGACCCTCCACTAGCTTCTCCTAGTGTTCTAACAGAGACCACAACAGTGTCTGGGTTTATTTTCCAACATTTTTTTCAAGCTTCTTTTAAATTTTTTTGAAGCTGTTTGCTGAGGTGAGCAGAGACGAACAAGTGGTATTTCTTGTACCTTATACTGCATTTTAACACCATGTTCTTCTTTTTTTCCCTCATGGTATTGAATATGATATTTGAATATGGTGTGTCTGTTTTGAAGCTTTGACTGTTCCATATTTGTTCTGCTTCTCAAGAAGGAAAGGAAGTAAAGGTCAGAAATGGGGTCCAGCTGTTCGTCCTATGCTCCTAAAACCGTATACCTGGATGTGGATGGAAAAGTTCAAAGGGTAAGAACATCAAAGAGCTTCTAATGATAAACTTAATGGTGTTAGAATAATACATATTAATCCGAATTTATATATTTTTTTATTTTTTTATTTCATTTTGTTATTTTTTATTATTTATATATATAAAGAAAATTGTAAATAAAAAATAGAATAAAATTTAATAATCACAATAAAATAAATGAATAAATAAAAAAATAAAAAAAGATATATTTATTTATTTAGTGCTAATTTAATACTCGAGTTGATGCAAAAAACTTCCATATATTTGCAATTATTTGTTTCATTGTTATTGTTGTTTTTGATTTATTCCAGACAAAAATGCTCAACTTATTTTTTATATTAATAAGATTATAAATAAGTAAAGGGTAAAGAAAATCCCTCAGTTGAAAATTATTTCTTGCAATCCCCTGCATCTCCAATGCCAATTTAAAAACGATATTAAACTATATACTATAATATGTTCAACTATACATTAAACTGCACATTTCAAACAATATTTCAATAATATTGTAAATTCATTGATTGTTCAGCGTTTATACTTCATACATAATTTAATATTTATATTTTATTTTTACATTTCTTATATTTTATTTTACTTTTATCTTTAATTTTACTGTGAACAACTGCAACCCTGTGGGATCAATAAACTATTCTGATTCTGATGTTATTATACTAAACTGCAATAATGTGCACAAAATCACATCTGATTGTGTTATTAATTATTGTTTTTTTCTGCTTTTGGATTATTTGCGTTTGGGAAATGATACAAAGATGTGATTCCAATTCACGATCAAACATTTCTAACTCCAAACCAGAGCAATGCAACAAGATCTACAGAAGTACAACAAAAATGAAAAAGCAATTATCTGTTGTTGTCAATGTTGTTTTAGATTTGTTTTTTTTCCTCACTAGGGCACTTATGTGGTCTGGCATTAACAAAAAGCCTCGTTCTGAGTCACAGGTGTCTGTGGCATTCACAAGTATCCGTACCATCTGCAGAGAGCAGCTTGAAGAGTGTTTGTTCACCAGAGATTGTAGACATTCAGAAAGAAATTTGCTTGGCAATGAGACATTTGGATTTAAATATAATAAAAAAACAGGGGGACATGTTTATTATTTTAATCTGTATTATATACAAAATACATACGTGTAAATATGCACGTATTAATTTATTAAACAAGATGAACATGAACCGCATTGTGAGGATTCTGAATGTACTTTTCTCTTGTCTGTAGGTGATTTTCAGTCGTCACTGCAGTCCATGTGACATCCGAGAGCTGCTTTGTACATCATCCAACATCACCAGGTTTATATGCTCTTTCAATCACTGCGTATTCACTTCATCTATCCCATAATATTCTACCCTATGTAATATTGCTATCTATCTATCTATCTATCTATCTATCTATCTATCTATCTATCTATCTATCTATCTGTCTGTCTGTCTGTCTGTCTGTCTGTCTGTCTGTCTGTCTGTATTTTTTTCTAATATTGATTGCACACATTATCTATCTATCTATCTATCTGTCTGTCTGTCTGTCTGTCTGTCTGTCTGTCTGTATTTTTTTCTAATAATGTATGCACACATTATCTATCTATCTATCTATCTATCTATCTATCTATCTATCTATCTATCTATCTGTCTGTCTGTCTGTCTGTCTGTCTGTCTGTCTGTCTGTCTGTCTGTCTTTTTTTTCTAATATTGTATGCACACATTATCTATCTATCTATCTGTCTGTCTGTCTGTCTGTCTGTCTGTCTGTCTGTCTGTCTGTCTGTCTGTCTGTATTTTTTTCTAATATTGATTGCACACATTATCTATCTATCTATCTATCTATCTATCTATCTATCTATCTATCTATCTATCTATCTATCTGTCCGTCTGTCTGTCTGTCTGTCTGTCTGTCTGTCTGTCTGTCTGTCTGTATTTTTTTCTAATATTGTATGCACACATTATCTATCTATCTGTCTGTCTGTCTGTCTGTCTGTCTGTCTGTCTGTATTTTTTTCTAATATTGATTGCACACATTATCTATCTATCTATCTATCTATCTATCTATCTATCTATCTATCTATCTATCTGTCTGTCTGTCTGTCTGTCTGTCTGTCTGTCTGTCTGTCTGTCTGTCTGTATTTTTTAAATATTGTATGCACACATTATCTATCTATCTATCTATCTATCTATCTATCTATCTATCTATCTATCTATCTATCTATCTATCTATCTATCTATCTATCTATCTATCTATATTTTTCTACTATTTCTAAATATCTGTGGATTTGTCTGTCTATTTATATATTTTTTTATTTTATTTAATTTTTTCTCCTGTGCAGAAACACAGCTATACTTCTAGTGGATACAGAGGGGGCACTGATATCGATTGACCCCACTATGCCCACAAACTCACCCAAGTAATCTATTTATTACTCTACACTACACTCACTATATGAAGCCTATTTTTAATAACTGCAGATGTTTTTCTTTATTCTCTTTGCAGCAACTTGTACAAAGTGGTGCCCCATTCCAGTCATGGAGGAGGTGAACACTTTAATGAATGCAAACCATATGCTTCTGTTAGACAGGTTTATTATTGAAAGATGATTAAATGCTTTGTTAAATACATGTTTTAAACTTACTGCTATTTTTTGTGTAAAATGTGGGAATAATTTCTATAGTTAAATGTCTTTAATTAAAAATTTAGTCATTAACAAAAAGCGGTTTGTATTGTAATGCAGAGACAAAGAACAGCTTTATAGATTATATCTTTACATTATTTAACCCTGAGAATGATTATAAATAATACAATTGTTTAAAATCTTCTAAAGAGAAAGAAGACATGTTCCAGAATGTTCTCTCCCAAGTGGCGGAGCAATTCAGTCGGTAATATGTTTATTTCCAAATCATCTTAATGCAGTTTTTATTTAATACCACTTTTGAGTAATGTGGAATCTTTGTTCTTTAGGGCTTTTAGAATAAACGATCTGAAGACGGAGATGACCAACAGACTCGCCATGCTGGAGAAAAGAGTTGAACGTGAGCCTTGGTCCTGCTCAGTCTTCAACTAGAAAATCTAATTCATTCAGAAATTAAATTGTGAGTTTATTTTGTTTTGACTTTTTTCTTGTGAGTTTATTTTTGTCTTTGTAGTAGAGGGTCTCAAAGTGGTCGAGATCGAGAAGTGCAAGAACGATCTGAAGAAATTAAGGGATGAAGTGACCTCTAGAGGTGAATCGAGGTATAATTCAAACCTTCAAATGCAAATAATTTGATGTCCTACTCTACAGTTCCACTAATAATCTGTAACTGTCTGTCTGTCTGTCTGTCTGTCTGTCTGCCTGCCTGTCTGTCTGTCTTTCTTTATTGTAAAACGCATCTATCTATCAAACTGTCTGTCTGTCTGTCTGTCTGTAAGTGTCTGTTTGTCTGTCTGTCTGTTGATCTTTATAGTAAATAAAAAATCTATCTAACGGTCTGTCTGTCTGTCTGTCTGTCTGTCTTTATAGTAAAATGCATCTATCTATCTATCTATCTATCTATCTATCTATCTATCTATCTATCTATCTATCTATCTATCTATCTATCTATCTATCTATCTATCTATCTATCTATCTATCTATCTATCTGTCTATTCAATCGTTCAGTTCTAAATTTTGTATTTGCTTCCAAACAGGGTGAACTGCACCTGCAAATACAACTTCACAGAGGACGGGATGAAACTCTCTCCCAGGCGTGATGTTCCAAGTTATCCGAAGGTTTAAATAAATAAATAAATAAATAAATAAATAAATAAATAAAGGATTAGACGGGAGTTTATCAGTGTGAATGGTATATTAATGGTCTTTCCTTTTGTCTCTTTTCATCTACACAGTACACACTTTCCCAGGAGACCATCGAGACTCTGAAGAAGCCCACCTTTGATGTATGGCACTGGGAGCATAATGAGGTTCGCCCGCATGTAAATGGATGTATATTAGTGCATTTGTTGTTTTTTTTTTTTTTCTTAATAGGTTTCCATTGGTGGTGAACTCGATCTCATATTACAAACCTTCATTCTTGCTTATTGACTTTAGATGTTAAGCTGCCTGGAGTACATGTACCACGATCTCGGCTTAGTAAAGGAGTTCAACATGAACCCCATCACCCTGAAGAGGTGGCTGGTAAGCCGTTCTTCTGAATTAAGCATTTAACTTTCTGAGTTCTAACACAAAGCACAGAACGTAAACAGGGATGCTGATCGATTACAGCTGGCCATCCAAGAAAATTACCGCGACAACCCGTTCCATAACTTCCGCCACTGCTTCTGCGTCAGCCAGATGATGTACGGAATGATCCACTTGTGCAACCTACAGGTGTGAACGTCCCTGTGACCTCTAATGCACACATTCTATCACATGATGTCTGTCTATAAACCTGTATATTTTTTGTAAAGCTTTAAACCGTGTTGTTCTCAGGAGAAGCTGACTATGACGGACATGTGTATTTTAATGACTGCAGCGGTGTGCCACGATCTTGACCATCCAGGATACAATAACACGTACGTCTCTGACTGTTGGACTCGATGACATTTTATCTATCTATCTATCTATCTATCTATCTATCTATCTATCTATCTATCTATCTATCTATCTATCTATCTATCTATCTATCTGTCTGTCTGTCTGTCTGTCTGTCTGTCTGTCTGTCTTTATAATAAAACACATCTATCTATCTATCTATCTATCTATCTATCTATCTATCTATCTATCTATCTATCTGTCTGTCTGTCTGTCTGTCTGTCTGTCTGTCTGTCTGTCTGTCTGTCTGTCTGTCTTTATAATAAAACACATCTATCTATCTATCTATCTATCTATCTATCTATCTATCTATCTATCTATCTATCTATCTATCTATCTATCTGTCTGTCTGTCTGTCTGTCTGTCTGTCTATCTGTCTGTCTGTCTGTCTGTCTGTCTGTCTTTATAATAAAACACATCTATCTATCTATCTATCTATCTATCTATCTATCTATCTATCTATCTATCTGTCTGTCTGTCTGTCTGTCTGTCTGTCTGTCTGTCTGTCTGTCTGTGTCTGTCTGTCTGTCTGTCTGTCTGTCTGTCTTTATAGTAAAACACATCTATCTATCTATCTATCTATCTATCTATCTATCTATCTATCTATCTATCTATCTATCTATCTATCTATCTATCTATCTGTTTTGTGCGACTGACTCAAACAGTACATTTCTTTGAATAAATTGATACACACCAAAAAAGAATTCAGTGCCAGTGCGCCGAACTCACAGTATGTTTTGATCAGGTATCAGATTAATGCTCGGACAGAGCTGGCGGTACGCTATAACGACATCTCCCCCCTGGAGAACCACCACTGCGCCGTGGCCTTCCAGATCCTCACCATGCCGGAGTGCAACGTCTTTGCCAACATCGAACTCGAGTCCTTCAAACAGATAAGACAGGTGCTGCTTCCCTGCTATAGTCATACAGCTGGCTTAAAAAAAAATCCATTTACATAATGTATGGTGATTGTTTCTCTTACAGGCCATCATTACTCTCATTCTAGCCACTGACATGGCCAGACACGGTGAGATACTAGATTCCTTCAGACAAAAAGTGGACAACTTTGACTTCACCAATGAGGAGCATGTCAAATGTGTGCGTATTTACCGCATTATTTATTATAGAATTAGCTTTGTGTTCAGAGCATTGCTGGTACTGGTTAAGTTTACTCTTTATAATCCCTATGGCATCCTGTCCAACGGTTGAGCAGCTGAAAATGGTCTTGATCAAATGTTGTGACATCTCCAACGAGGTTAGACCAACTGAGGTGGCTGAGCCATGGGTGGACTGCCTGCTGGAGGAGTACTTCATGCAGGTAACGCCAACTATTTACATGAAGTCAGGGCTACAGTTCTCTAATTGGGTTGTCAAAAATAAAGAGATAGACTCCAATAATATAATTCAGGCTGTATAGCGTTTTTGTAAAGTTATCATTTTGTTGTTTTGTATCGATTCAGAGTGATCGAGAAAAGTCAGAAGGTCTCCCGGTTGCACCATTTATGGATCGGGACAAAGTGACCAAGCCGACAGCGCAAATCGGCTTCATCAAGTTCGTTCTCATTCCGATGTTTGAGACCGTCATGAAGGTATTTCATAATACGCATTAAAAGCCATCGTTTTATATTAAGGATATACTAATGCACTCATTCATACATATAATAATTCAGGGTGAAAACCATATTTAAAAGAATTCAAAAACGAGTGTAATTTTTGATTTCTGTGATGTGGGGTTTTATTTAGCAGTTTTTAAAGGAGTCTCCAGTTTTAGTGCTTTGGGAACAATTAGGGGTAAACCAGGAAGTTCATTTGCAGTTTATTGGTAACCAGACAAGCCACGTTGATTTATTACATGCAAACAAAAAAAATCTTTGGAAAAAAATTGGAATCTGGCTGATTGTGCTGGAGGAATAAAACCTTTCAGGATCGAACAGAAATCGAACGTCAGTATTATTTTAGTATTTCGCTTTTTACTGTCCAAAAATGAATATCTGAATTATAAGAAACCCAAAATTTTCTCTTTGGTTTTTTTTTTTTTTTTTTGTAGCTTTTCCCTCAAATCGAGGAGATCATGGTGCAGCCGCTGCGGGATTCTCGTGACCACTACGAAGAACTAAAACAGATTGACGATGCCATGTCACAAGTATATCACAAACGTTACAATAGTTATTGGGATGTACACGTGTTGTTCATCGATCCAGAGAGATTCGAGTGTTAATCTAAACGATGTGTTTGATCTCCAGGCCCAGAAGAAGAAAACGGAGAGCATGTCATTAGGAGGAAAGAAGAAATAAACCCAAAAAGTCTGCGTCCTTGTCTGAAAAAAAGAGTAAGTTTCTGTGGGGAATGGGAAAATAATAATGAGTTTTTATTGAAATGTGAACGTGGTGGTCATGACTGCTATTCTATATTCCCAAAGGCACCGTTTTTGTTCCAAAGATTACATTTTACAGTGTTTTTCTCAGTTGCTTGGGAGCATTTCTTAGACCAGGAATGAGATTCTCAAAACGACTTGTTCAAAATCCACGTCACGGCATCGCACGCGCGCATCGTAAAAATCGATTTCTCGTTGCTTTGAATAAATCGCGAATGCTTCCGTGCATCTTTTTAATTGGTTGTTTACGAATGTTTACGAATGTCTGCTGTTTATAATACATTATACTGGTTTTCACCTGAACAGTCACAACCCCTAAAACATCTCGGCATTTGTTCAGTCCATACATCAGATATAAATGTCAATAAATGCGTCTTGAATGAATGAACTCTGCAGATGAATCTTGAATGTCGAACGATCATCAACCAGATCTCTAAAATAGGTCAAAGGTGAATCTCGTGAACCTTCAATTGGCGACTGAGCAAAACACAGAATTCTAAAAATGGACTGTAAAACAATAGGAAACAAACAAACACTAGTACAGAACAGTAAAAGTGTGAAACCTGTCTGGTCTCTTGCAATTAAAATACACACAGTAATGTGTACAATGCTGTTGTGATTCTGGTTTGTGAACATTGACAAAAACGGCTTTGGTATTCTGATGGAAATGAGATGTTTATTGAGAGAAATTCTTCATTATGAGTGATGAATTAAGGATTTTAAGAAAAGTTCAGGTTTTGATGTGATGGTGCTTCATGAAGAAAAAGTGGAGTTTATTCAAAAAACTCACTCTGTATCACATTGTAACTGATCACTCTTCCACATACATGAGCTTACATGATTGTTTAGTGTTACTGCAAGTATCTATGGGAGAGAATAACACCATCCCTACCATCAGCAACAACATCAGGATTTGCAATAAAGAACGACGTTTCCAGCCATACCCAGATTTCCAATTCCAACAGCTCTACCCTGGTGTAACAAATAACCCCTTCCTCTGTTTTACAGGAAGTCTGACGGGCAGATGAAACATAGTCTGGCTTTATTACGGTGTCCAATGTGGCATTTTTCTGAGTCGGCATCTTCTGCCTAATTCTCACGAACCTCCGCTGTGTGAGGACGGATTTCTCAACACCTGATAGATATACTGTAGTAAGACACCTGATCTGAGAGGAACCTTATGAGCGCAGTGGACTGTTAGTGTTTTGAAGATTTTACAGCACATATTATACGGTAAGGCTGAGAGAACATGGCAGGTGAAAATCCAATGAAGGGTCCACAGATGGGAAGAAGGAATTTGGAGAAGTTTGTAAAATAAAATCGGGTGATTGATGAATTTTCTGCATTTGTTGCCATTTATAATATTAATCTGATATTTATAAAGATGGACATGTTTTTAAAAAATGGAATAAAGGTGAGAAAATGATTTATCTCTCACTATAAACATTCTCTTATATACAATCTTGACCCCCTGAGATGTTGGACCATGAGTGTGTATTATAGAAAAGGGAAAAAACATTTACACTAAAGTTGATCATTCTACCAGCTGATGGCATTTAATATTTTCCAAAAATTTTTATATATAATCAACAATAATACACTATATTGCCAAAAGTATTGGGTCACCTAGTCAAAAGGATGGAATGTGATTTTTGAGCATCGCATCCCATATTTAGTTAGAATCTGCTCTTATAATTCACTCCACTCTTCTGGGAAGATGTTCCACTAGATTTTGGAGTGTACTTATGGATATTTGTGTTCATCAGCCACAAGGGTGTTATGAAAGGCAGGTACTGATGTAGGTCTACATTTAGTCACCATTTGCTGTTAGAGTAACTTCCACTGAAGATTTCAAAGAGCACTTGTGGAGATTTGTGCTCATTCAGCAAAAAGTACGTCAGTAAAGTCAGGTACTGGTGTAGGTGAGGTGAGGAGGCGTGGGGTGCAGTCAACGTTCATATTAATCCCAAATGTGTTCAATAGGGTTGAGGTCAGAGCTCTTTAGCAGGCCACTGAAGATCTTACACTCCAACCCATGTGAAGCATATCGTCATGGAGCTGGCTTTGTGCACAGGGGCATCATCATGCTGGAACAGATTTTGGTTTCCAAGTTCAAATGAAGGGAAAATGTTATGCTTCCGTCTCCAAAGACATCCAGTTGTATACCTCCAACATTGTGGTAATAGTTTGGGGAGGAACCACATATGAGTGGAAAAGTCAGGTGTCCCAATACTTTTGTCTGTGTCTGATTTGTGTCGAAATGTCAAAATGTTGTGGAAATTTTTTTATTTGCTTAATCTGATTATTAAGTCCTCACTGTATTATTATTATTATTATCATTAATATTATTACTTTGAGGTTTTTTGCAATTACATTCTGGTTTCATTTATATCTTTTGATTTGAATCATGTCTTTAATTTCGGTCTTTTAATTGAACGTTCTCACTGCAGTGAACGATAAAGACATTCATTCTATAGTTAACTTACATCATGTTATAGGATTCCATATATTTATGCATTTATTTATTTAACACATTGCAAGACGTATCATATTTACATATTTTTTCAACTGAGTTTTAAAAGCACTTGATGAAACGATGCTCTCAGGTATGTGGCATTAGGTGGCAACTTAAAACCGACCTGATGTTTTTGTTGTTGTTGCTGAAATCATAAGAAATCAAACTGATCAATTCTTTTACTTTAGCATGTGTACTACCGTGAATGTGTTTTGATGCTGAAAAAAAGCTGTGAGTTGAAATGTTGGCAAATTAAGCAATAATAAAACCTTCAATGTCTATTTTGTGTTTGAGTATCTATTAGTAGAACTAAATATTGTAGGTTCCCTGGTGGTGTAGTGGTTAGGATGCGGCGCTCTCGCCGCTGCGGCCCGGGTTCGATCCCCGGTCAGGGAACCAACCCCAGCCATTAGGATTGCACAAGTCTTAGTGCCGGTCCCAAGCCCGGATAAATGGGGAGGGTTGCGTTAGGAAGGGCATCCAGCGTAAAAACATGTGCCAAATCAAACATGCGGATGATCCGCTGTGGCGACCCCTGATGGGAGAAGCTGAAAGAAAGGCGAAAAAGAGATCCAGGATGACAATGTTCCTGTGCATAAATCCAGCTCCATGAAGATATGCTTAGCATGGGTTGGAGTAGAAGATCTTGAGAGTCTTGATATAAAGCTGACCCTGTTACACACCTTCAGAATGAATGGGAATGCGGACTGTATTGTGCTGAGAAATCACCACAAGCACATAAATGATTGGAACATCTTCCCAGAAGGTTGAGCAAATCAAGACTAAATGTGGAATGGGATGTTAATATGTATCTCATGTTCAGGTTTGATCCCAAAATGACAGCATAAAATTGAATGCCACCGTCTCCAAAGACATTCAATGGCTCCAACTTTGTGGTAACAGTTTGGAAAAGAACCAAATAAGGCTGGAAAAGTCCCAATGCTGTGGTCCATATAGTGCGTATAGAACTATTTGCTATTAAACAACTGTGTAATATGTGGATTACATTACATTCTTTGTACTATAATGATTGTATTTACTTTTATGTGCACAAAAGACATAAAAAAAAACAGTGTGCCAAAGAGGAGGGTCAGGTTTTGTGTCCAAAACAAAGCAGCGACTGCGTTTCAGAAACGTGTGTTTAAACTTTAAACCTGTTTTTATGCGGGCTCTTATCTGCCAGGTGGGTTTGACACATCCACCAATGTCTACAGTGCTTTTTAGAAGAAGTCATTCGGCAAACCGTTTAAACAAACCTTTGTGTGTGTGTGTGTGTGTGTGTGTGTGTGTGTGAGAGAGAGAGATAGAAACAGAGAGAGAGAGAGATTTTTATTCATGGCCAGCAGAGAGAGACATTTTCCAATAAGCATCCCGAAGCACAAGCCTTTATTATCTTTTTTCTACTTATTTCCATGTTTTGGGATACAGATTGAATGTTTAAAACACGTTAACAGATGCTCATTAAGTTGGCCTGTCTTATTATTTAATTGAATTCCTATCTATTTAGGTGATGAATACAATTTTTTAATAATAATTCTTATTTTACATATATACATACATTGTGTGGAAGTTTCGGGAGAAAACACCTTTCTAACCAATCAGAGTTGAATTTTTGACTGTACGTGGCTTTTCTTGAATTGAAAATGTGTGTCTCTTGGGCATGTCCTTATTTTAACTGATTTAGATTTTAAGTTCTTACTGTTCTTACTATTTATCGCTTATTATTATAATTAATATTAATTAAAATAATATATTTATTTAACGAAAAATATTGCTATTATATTCCTATATATTATATTATATTATATTATATTATATTATATTATATTATATTATATTATATTATATTATATTATACTACCATTCGGACTATAAAGACTTAAAGGTATCTAGTGTCTGCAATATTAAACCAAATGATTTGTGTGCACTCTTGCATGCCTTTTTTTGCTCCTCCTAATTAACCAGCATGGGATAATATAATACAAATGAATCTAATAGAATGGTATGTTAAGATAAAGCACACTAACCTCAGCTTTAGTGGTTTAGTTTTAGTTCAACAATAAAATGAAATATGAAAGAATCCCACCACTAAGAACTAAGATGAAGATTAAGACGTGCAGACGAGTAAACCAAAATATATAACAATGGAGAAGTCATATCCTTTGTCGTTTCCTCACACTCTTGTTACAGACACTGCTAATTTAGGCAAATGCGTCCCAGCCAAATTTTTTTTCCTCTCGATTTGCAAAAATAACACAAATCTACCATTTGCATCCACATCATTTTTTTTTTCGTTCTAAAATGAACGATAACCGTCAAAGCATCGCACAAGTATAAACCAGTCCTCCACACTGACATTCACCCCAATTTTGATGTTATATGTAAAGTATGACCTTCTTAATCCTTTGTAAACAAATCATTGGTATGCATAAGTTTGCATCTCCTCAGGACACAGCAAAGGAGACCAAAAAATCTATAATTTAAAGTGTTTTGATACTGAACAAAGCAAAACGTTTATTGAATTTGAGACACCTTTGGGTATTACATCAGATGACACACAGACAAAGCACATACTGTATAATTCGGTACCTATAAAAAGAATAATAATAATTAAAAGATAGTGTCTTCAACGCAGGCAGGTACAGTGTCCTCCACTAATATTTTCACTCTTGGTAAAGGACGGCTGTAAAAAAATTATTTATTGTTGAAATTTTTTTGTTGAAGATTCACAAGGTTACTCTGTTTTACTGATATCAAACAAGAATATCTTTGTAACATATATACATATACACAAACATATACTGTATGTGTCACAATTATTGAGTAAAATATATTTTGTAGTAAATTTCCCACTGATATTTTACATTTATTGGGACTGGGAACAGGAAATTGTTCAACAATGACTTTCTGGTATATGGTGGTAAAAGTATGAGGTAATTTATAGACCAAATTCCCTTTGTCATTCATCACATTCTTATTTTGTGAAACCCAACAACATTTTCTGCCTGGTCTTGGAATTTGACACATATGTTACCTCAGATTTTTATCCCAGTCATGGTTAAACAAGTTCCTGTTTCTGGTCACTGAGAATATACTTTAAATATATATATATATATATATATATATATATATATATATATATATATATATATATATACACTATATTGCCAAAAGTATTGGGTCACCTGGTCATAAGTACAGTATGTGATTTTTGATCATCGCATCCCACATTTAGTCCCAATTTGATCTTATAATTCCCTCCACTCTTCTGGGAAGATGTTCCACTAGAGTTTGGATTGTGCTTATGGATTTTTGTGTTCATCAGCCACAAGGTTGTTATGAAAGGCAGGTACTGATGTAGGTGATGTGAGGAGGCCTGGGGTGCAGTTAGCGTTCACATTGATCCCAAAGGTGTTCAGTAGGGATGAGATCAGAGCTCTATAGCAGGCCACTCAAGATCTTTCTCTCCAAAGCATGTAAACCAGATCTTCAAGGAGCTCACTTTGTGCACAGGGGCATCACCATGTTGGAACAGGTTTGGGTTTCCAAGTTGAATGCAAAATTTTATTATAGCGCCATCTAAAGACGTTCTGTACAATTGAGTGCCTCCAGTTTTGTGGTAACAGTTTGTAAAAGAACAACATATAGCAGGAAAGGTCCGCTGACCCAATACTTTTGGAAATATAGTGTGTGTGTGTGTGTGTGTGTGTGTGTGTGTGTATATATATATATATATATATATATATATATATATATATATATATATATATATAATTCCTATTCCAATAATCGTGCCACACATATATAAGTGAGTAAAATGGTCCTCGAAAGAGCATATTACAGTGGTACCTCCAAAATGTCACTCTCCTTAATTAAGGCCCTGCATCATCGTGATTTTATTGCATTAAAATGGTTTTTCAGTTCTCTTTAAGGAACAAAAAACAACATCACAATCACCATATATTTAACTTTTGTTGAATTATAATTAACCTTTATTAATATATTTGCTATCTATGTATACTTGTCCTTTTTTTCTTATCACTCCTCCCCCTTCCTACAAAGCCCAGTTCCTTGTTTAAATTATAAACCTCTATCTCTATTTCATTACTCCCCCTCTGAAGCAGCTCAAGACCCCTCAACGTTTCTCCTGAAACACTACACGAGCTCGCTGCCGAGGAAAAAGGATCCCAATGAACTTCACAGGCCGCCGAAATGTACGTGCTCGAGTCATTCCATGTCTTTGACGGGACTTCACATGTGTGGCACGCACAACAACGCTGCTACTCACAGCAAAGCCTGGGTGTAATGCAAAAGGATTCAGTGCTAAGCAGGAACTGTGAGAACTTCTGTTTTAACCGCAGTTTTATCACTTACTGACATTTAGTTGTGTTTCTGTTAAACTTTGAACCAGTCCAGACTGCAGACTCAACCCTCCATTCACTCCACCCACTTTGCTCCTGCTGACCCTGAACTCTGTCCATTATCAGCACAAAGACCTGCAGAGGGGCCCCTGAATTTCTCCCTGCCAAAGCTGCTGCACCAACATCAGTCACATACTAGTGGTTGTGTTTAAAGAAAAATAAAAGTACATGCAAATATTATTTCCTTTTATAACAGAATAATAAGCAATTGCAAATCAGACTATTATCAGGATTAGTTCATTCATTATTTATCTACCCTCTTATTTAGATGTCTTTTTTGCTGAATGTATTTGTGTTTATTTTTAGCTGTGTAATCGGATTAAAGTTAACAAATCACAAAGTTTATTTTGGCATCAAATATCTTGTAGATTTTTTTGTATATTACACATCATATACTACAGTGTGAAAAATACAAATAATATCCATGAACCAATTTTGTATTTATTATACAGACAGACAGACAGACAGACAGACATATAGATAGATAGATAGATAGATAGATAGATAGATAGATAGATAGATAGATAGATAGATAGATTGATTGATTGTTAGTACAGGTATACAGCAACGTAATGCAGTTTAGTGTGGTGGACAGACAGACAGACAGACAGACAGACAGACAGACAGACAGACAGATTAATTAATTAATAAGGAATATGTGAGATGTGAATGAGAATAAGAGTAACAATGATTTGCTTTGGTAAATAGACAAGGGACAGACTCTTGAAACCAAGCACAGTAACCTAATAGGAAACAGAAATGAAACATAATTTTATCAATTATTGTTTACTTTTTAATCAGTGTTGTAATTAACTAATAAGCAAAACAAAACAAAAAAGTCCCATATTTCTTTTGAAAGCGGCGCGCTCCCGTTTGCGCGTGGCCGCCGGGGTCCGGAGGAAGTGACGGCGGAGAGACGCGTGAGAGCTGCACTGGGGGGGTTGTAATGGAGCGGAGTGGGGGGAGTGGGAGCTCAGGGGGACAAAGTTACAACTCTTACAACCAACAGACGGAGTGAGGGGAAAAAACAAAAAAACTACTCCAGAATACTAATCTACAGGGGGAAAGAGCCCAGCGCGTGCAGGTTGGGGTGAAGGAAAGCCTGGAGTGTGTGGAAGAAGAGAAGTTGCAGTGAAGATGAGAGATTTTCGACTGTGAGATTTTGCACTTCTGCAGGCGACATGATGAACCATTGTTGTGTTGAACGAGCCCTGAGCGACTTTCCTCCCCAGTGTTTCGGCTTGTCCTAATGTCCCCGAGCAGTGTGTTTTCAGTCTCAGTCCGGGTCAGTGTGCTGCTTCTGGCTCTCCTGCTCTCGGGGAGTGTGTGTGCAGAGCTGAAAGTCCTGGTGCGCCTGGACGATGGACAGATCAGTGCAGAGACTTTAGAGTCGGACAGCGAGAGGGACATCATCAGTGTGGAGCTCAGGCACACAGACGGCACTCTCACCACCTTCCTGGCAGACTTCAAACGGGTGAGTGAACACACACACACACACACACACACACACACACACACACACACACACACACACACACAGGAAATACTCAAGAACATTAAAAAGTACTGTAGACTATAAGAGGCACAGATTATAAACATAAACATGGAGAAACCAGATCTTCATTAGTCTTACTTTTACTCCAAATCCTGACACCATGAACCTGAGCAGTTTAGACTGATCCTCTGCTCCTGGATTGATGTTTCTCACAAATGTTGAAATGTACAAAATAAAGTGTGTATGGATTAAAAAGAATACAAACTAAGAAAGAGAGAAAAGATGGAAAGGCAGGAAAAAGAAAGAGAACATTTATTGAGATCATTGATATTCCACTGATGATGATGATGATGATGATGAAAACATCAGAGAATTCTACTCATACTAAGAGGAAGAAGAAAAGAAATAAAAGAAAGAGTTCATTTACTTCCACTATTATTATTATTATAATAATAATATCATCATCATCATCATCATCATTATTATTATTATTATTATTATTATTATAAACACTGTAAATATGCTTTACAAAGTAAACATGTTGAAAATAAAAATGTATAAATAATAATAAAGTAACCATAAAACTTTAGGATCAAATGGTAAAATTATATATTAATACAGCGGTTTCTACTACTGCTAATAATTATACAATAATAGCAGTTATTTCACTAATATTATTAATATTATTATTATTATACTGTATTTATAAACAAAATCTTTTTTTTTTCTAAATATTAATTTACTATCAAAGTAGTCAAAATACTTTTATCTATAAATAGTACTATTATATAATAATTCATTGGGTTCTACTACTACTGCTAATTATAATAAAATATATATACATGATGATAATAATTTCACTATTATTCTTATTTTTATGATTTTTTTTCCAGAAACTTTACAAAGAATAAATGCAAATAAAAATAATAAATAAAAAGTAAAAAAACCCTAATTTTAAGAATGATTGTTTAAAAAAAAAAAGAGAGAATAAAAATCTAGAAATTCTTAAAACAATAAATACAAAAAATAATAATAAATAAATGTGTATAATCAAATATATTGATCACGGCGGATAATTGTAGGTCAGGAAAAAAAAAATCTACACTTTTTAAATTCTTAATAAGGTATTGGATCTGTAAGGTTTTGTTTCTGCCGTGTGCAATTAAAGTAAAATAGAAATATATAGAGCTGCATGAACGGCTCATCAGGTCCAGTTATGTACTTCAGTGATGTTCCAAAGTTCTGAATAAAACAGTACGACAAATCCGACACCTAAATCATGCATACATAATATGAAAAATGTCCCCCTTTACCCTGTCAGCTGGAGCTGGTATTATATTACCCTCAGACTTTCCTGAATTAGAGATTCTTTTCTTCCAACTTCTCATCTGGTTCATTCAGCGACTGCAAAGAAATTTCCGTTACAAGTTTAATGCTTCATGTGAAGATTGTGGTAGTATAACTGAGCTGCACATAGAGCAATAGATAGGACACGAAACATCCGGAAGGTTCTCCCTCACTAGCTGAACAGCCTGAGTGTAGTGAAGTGTCAGTCAAACCTAGTCAAATGGGTTGGGTCAATTAGTAAAAACCCTCTTTCACCGTGTACATCAGTCATTTAAATGCTACATAGGGTATTTTTGATTTAAATCCGGCTCCATTTTTCCTGGTTCAGGTGTCAGCATAAACCGCTAAAGAGAAACGGGCCGGTTTAGTCGCGCTCGGTGGGAGTTTTTGGAGACGAATATCATAACAGGGTTTTTTGTTTGTTTCGAATGTCTCCCCACTGACCATTGCCAAATCTGGCAACCTGTTGTCACTTGAAACCAAACCCCCCCACAAAATTGTTAGCCATTACCAAACAACAGTTCAAAGTATTTGGTGTCCTGTTAAAACGCTGATCAGTCGGAATT
This sequence comes from Silurus meridionalis, assembly GCF_014805685.1. Classification (NCBI taxonomy): domain Eukaryota; kingdom Metazoa; phylum Chordata; class Actinopteri; order Siluriformes; family Siluridae; genus Silurus; species Silurus meridionalis. Next base: position 14,063,118 of record NC_060908.1, on the reverse strand, counting down.
CAAATACATTTTTTTTTTTGCTTGACACAACCTCAAAAACAAATCAATTTCCCAGTATGTTCAGTTATTCTTTAGCTATCTAATATTTTTCTTCATACCAGAGATTTCATTGGGGTGTGCACCTTCAAAAACAGCCAGTATTATGGGACCAAGGGTCAAATTCTTCTCACTGACCATAGCGTAAAGAGCTTCAACACCATGACTTCCCACCAAACCCCTCCAAAATCAGTTGTGCTTAAACACGTCTCATTCTGCAACCTCGGCCCTTCCTTCCGTAAAAGCTAAACGGTCCAATATAAGCTCTTAAGAATGCAACGCTCTCTATTGACTCCTTCTCTTTCGCCCTGAAAGCCACTGCTCGCTGGATTTAGTACAAATGTAGCACTTTGGGTTGTAATGAGAAAGCAGCTTCAAAGTGCATTATGGGATCTGTAAGGCAGCTGAAGCCCTTGGGGTCAGAGAAGGAGTATGGGTTTGAGTTTCATGTTTCCGAATCAGCTGTTAGCCTTTGAGCTCTTGATTGTCTGCAACTTTAGGTCCTTGATGGTTTTTGCTTTAAAAGCTCCGCCCACATACAACAGAGAATCTGATACTTGCTGTACACTTAGCTAGCCACAAGCTTCAGGATCTTAGGGGTTGTAATCTGTTGGATTCGTGTGCTATATGCTCGATTCTGACAGGAAAATAACTGGTCCGTTTGACTAAAAGTATGCGTTGGCGTCTGAATGAGACGTGACAAACAGCTCAACATCGAGACAATAAGAGAAAAAGTTTCCATCGTGTGTTTAAAAGTATAAACTGATTTATGGGAAACGGTTAATAAGATACTTGCATGCTTTCCCATGGACAGTAAAAAAAAAAAACATTTGCTGGCCTTTTGCTTGATGTTTTAAGCAAAGCTAAAACTTGTGAGTCCATGCCTATGTTTGACTTAAAGCTTAAAAGCCTTCTGGTTAATTGAGCAGCATATTTGCCGTCGAAAAATCCATTTACGTAACTGATATAGCTCCCCTTTTTACAATATTGGTTTCTGCTTGATATTCTGCTACAGATTTCAACGTATCCTTCTTTGTACATGATTTGAATTGTCTGTATGCCAGTTGTAGCATCATTATTTAAACAAGTTGAACCACCGTATTTGCATTTGCTAAATTAAAATCAGGCTGAGTTTACCGATCTGGGATGGAATCTTGGCAAGCTAAAATATTCCTCCATAAACAACTTAGAAGGACACATCTGTAGTGCTGTTAATATTTACAAATGTCTAGTCTCCCAACATTGTGCAACATTCATCAGCTCTACATTACCGCCGATTGACGCTGTAACAGACCAGCATGAGGACCTTATTTTGGGTTTTTTTCCTTAGCATGTGAAGATCTTGAGGGTGCTGGTGCTGGGGGAACCGGAGAGGGGCCAGACACAGTACCAGGGCCTGTGTTTCATCAGCAGGCTAGAACATGGAGAGATCATCCCAAGTGAGGCCATGGTCAGACTGAGACAGGTTAGACATAAAGACATGAACTGATACGCTAATCCCACTGATCATAATGATCCATTGGTTTAACAAGAAATTGCTGGTTATTATTATTTTAACAAACCAAAGTCCGTTAAATATCCATAAAAATATGCCATACAATGTCTTGTTCCGGACCGAACCTTCTAGAAAAACCCTCATGTGGTGCGGACCGCCGAGGAGAAGCGTGGTCTGGAGAGGATGAGCATGAACATGGCGGTGAATTTGACTCTATCCTGGCACCTCAGCGCCCATATCCGCAGCATGTGCCGCGACGCCCAAGACTTCATCTACACGCGCGAGCAGGACGTCAAATACTGGCTAGAAAAGGGTTGGTGTTTTGTTATATGGAAAGTCCTTCATTGGAAATTTCATGGTTCATACGTGCCATAATCTAAGATTACAAAAAGTCGTAGCAGTACGAGAATAAAATCCAAATAATTTGAATTTAGAAAAAAAAAATCTGATTTGCGAGAAACCACGTGGAGGGTTTAAGTCTACTCGAGGTTTAGCAATAAGAAATTCTTTGTACTTTGACGCATCAGCACGGAGTTATAATTAGGAAACAGACACTGCAGCTGTTATGGAGAAACTCTGTTTATTCAGAAAAAAACAATCAGACGGACGTTAACGAAACCGAACCTCCTGCGCGGTCTGAAATGGCAACCATTGGTCAAGGATATCGAAGGTTACATCCGCGTGCTATGCTTCTCAAGAGACTTTAAGATTTAAAGATGTATTCAAAGAAATCGACCCTGAAAGAGTTAAACACTGACGCATTGCCAGTACTACAGCCGGGGGTCCCAATGCTTTATGGCATATAGATTCATAGTTAGTGAGCCAAAAATACAAAAAACAGCTTGTCCGCTAAACCTTCCTGTGTTGGATATCATAAACCTGAACATAGAAGGAGTCCCCAATAACAAAAACTGGAGACTCCTTCCAACAATGCACCTACATTCTGTCTTAAAAAAAAAAAATTAATCTCTGCAGGTGTCGAAGGCTCCATATTCAAGGCGTTCCCCCAGAACGGCAAGAACGCAGCCCTGCCGCGTTGCAGCGCGACTGCGGATCCGTGGCAGCCGTGCTCCTGTAGCTACACCGTGAGGCTGGAGTGGTACCCGTGTATGCTGAAATACTGCCGTGGCCACGGGCCGAGCCCTTACAAGTGCGGGATCAAGAGCTGCAGCAAGGCGTACCGCTTCGACTTCCACACGCCACGCAAGCAGCAGTGCATGTGGGACGAGGAGAGCTAACCGCATAACGAATACCAGTGTTACGAGGTGCCTTCAAATAGTTCTTAATGGTAAAATGGTAACAAAGTGTTGCTTCGCTGTATTCAGGATGATTTGTATTATTGTCGCATGTATGCGTTTTTAGACTCTAATATCTTCAGGTTTGCCTTTAGGGAGAGAGATTTCGATCAAGCTGATCACTGGCCTCAAGGCAGAGAGTCACATGACTGGCCTTGGCTCAGGAAAGAGGTGTTTGCTCGGATTCTGCATGAACTCCTTTGTTGACATTGTAAACGTCACGTATTTTATGTTACCGTTTTTTAGTAACTTTCTGCATCTGGAATGGGAAGGACGTGTATAATAGAATGGATTTTTTTTTGGTATGTTCTTAGTGTTAAACACAAATTGGCCACTGTTTTATATACATGCCGTTATCTAAACCATGATGGTGCAGCTCAAGAGCTTTAGTTAATATTTACATCAAACGTTCACATGGATTTTGACGTGCAGAAACCTCTATGGTTTACACATACAGGTGTGGGAGAAAAACAAAAACATCCACCCAGTGGTAAGATTTTACATTTATGGCATTTGGCAGACACCCTTGTAGTGAGAGACTTACAACTAAGGATTAAGGGCCTTGCTCAAGGGCCCAGCAGTGGCAGCATGGTAAGGGTCAGAGGAGAACCATCAGAAGGCTATAGTAACTACAAGGTTGTATCAAAAAGTTTTAAGACTCACTCTGTTTACAAGAAAGTACTTCATTTAAGTTTACACACGATCACCTTCAAAATAGTCCCCCTTGCACAGCAATACAGCGCTCCCAGCGTTCCTGCCACATCTGGAACGTGTCCTGGAGGTCTTTCTTTCGAAGTGTGTCAACCACATTCTGTTGCTCGCACTGGATCTTTGCAACCGTGTCAAAACGGCGACCTTTGAGACGGATCTTTATTTTCAGGAAGATCCAGGGTGGGTGGGTGTGTTAGTGAGATCATATTGTTTTCCGGCGAGAAATTCACGTCTGAGGAGACCTCGGTGACTAGGTTCACCCTTGGTCCGAATAGCAGACGTGGTAACGCACGTGGTCGGAACAGCACCGGTCGCACAGTCCCACGTTTCCACTCTGACTTATGACTTATGGGTCGGTGCTCCCTGCGACTATGCGTGCAGCCTTGTGCTGCCCTCTGTTGGTACTTCCTTGTAAGCACTTAACAGTAAGAATTCTCCAAACTCGCACTACATCAAGTGGATGAGCTGCACCAACAGAACACTACATCGGGTTCTACCCCTCATATGTACTTTACAGCACAGTGAAATTCTCTCTTTGCATGTCCCAGCAATGTTTGGAAGATGGGGAGAGCAATGATACGAGTTCAGAGGGTTAAGGGTATGTGGCAGTATCCCAACCCTCCAATCAGTAACCCAGAGTCTTAACCAATGCTCTACCACCTGCCACACACAAGTGAGAAGGCATTCATTTTAAAGCAATGAACTTCAACTACATTAGGCAGTGCGGGGATTTGAACTCATTAAACAGTTTAAGCACTGAATCTGCATTATTTTACGCATTGTACAGATCGTTGTGTAATTATACTTTCCTTTGTACCGGTGTTCCTATTAAAGTGGTCACTGGGTGTCTATTATATGGCTTAAGTATGTGAAATTTTCTTACTCAACCATAGTATTATTTGGTGATATCATCATTATATAATTGTATTTAATTTTTTTTGCTTCGGCGACATGCACACCAGACGTGTTTTGTTACGTTTTAAAGGTACACACAAACTTACACACAAACTCTACACTAAACTGTGACCATTAGACTGTGAGAAAAGCACAGGCCCCGGTTTCAAACTTTTTTTTTACGCATGAAGGTTTAGCCGTATAATAAGCTCAGACTTACGAACAAAACAAGCTACACTGGCAGCTTTATTACTATTATTACTACTACTATCTTTATTACTATTTTTATTTTTTTTTTCTGTTGTCTATTTATTGCTAAATATATTCAAGTGATGCCAGACGCACTGTTCATACTCACCCTGACCCTGACTAATGATCTCATTTACATTTCAATAAGCTCATTGCTACGATCGGGGACGGCACGGCGGCCGGATGAACCTTGTACACAATGCAATGTTGTTATAAGGATCGCATTTTAATTTTTTTTAGTCTGTAGTGAATATATTACAGATTACACCACACTATGGTACTGGTACAGGATTATGACATTATATATAAAAAGGTATGTGTTTACATGTGTTTTATGTAATATGTGTATGTTGGTGGCTCGTGTACTGAAAAACGCATGTGCTCAGGTTTCTCCGTTTTATTGCTGGATATGATGAATTACTGACACTTACAGTCTTACAGTGTTGCGAATGTGATTTTAAAAGCATGTACCATGTTTCGCTTTTCTTTTACAGCGAATCGGATATCAAACAGCATGTAGAACTAATTTCTTAGGCCAGTGTAAATAACGAAAATAAACTTTATATTTCAGTATGTTTCCATGTATGTGTGTGAGTTTGTTATACATGGTCTGGGGTTCACATTTGGTTTAATGACGTAACAAGCAACCACTATGAGATTCCTATTCCTAAAGATTTCTATGACTTGACTGCAGGGGAACAACCGGAAAGAATTCACCGCTTATAACGAATCAGAATGGATTAACTCGATAGACCATAGTATTTTAAGTTCTTTATACTGTCATGATGTTAAGTTCTTGATTCTGATTGGACGGAACGAATTCTTAATTCATTTGACTGCCAGAAATGTAATCATCATTATTGTGCTCATCGTAATACTTAGGCAAGGATTAATATTGGCCTTACTTCCAATGCTGCTTGGAAAGTAGCTCAGTGGATAAGATGTTTGATCAGAAGGGCATGGGTTCAAATCCCAAATATGTTGCTCTGGACTACTTAAATTATGCTTTATTATTAATAATAAAGATGAGCATAGTTGCATATATGATGAGCTGCATTGTTGGATATAGTGAAGATTTAAGGAAGGAGTCTCCAGTGTCAGAAGTTTTATATCAGTGGGCTTTTTTAAATGTTTTAATCTAGTGAATTGAATACTTTGACTTTTTTTTTAACTATATTTCAAGCACAAAAATATATTGTAATTATTATTCTAAAAAACCTATGAAATGAACTTCTGAAACTGATACCCATGCATGTATGTACCAAAATTGTATTAACAATTTCTCCAAAATAATCTAGCTGTTTGTACTCAGAAATATGTTTATTTGCCATTAGTTCATTATTTTTTCAGTGTGTTTTAATAAATGATCATTACTGAACTTCAGCTGATCTTCACACACTTTGTTCCTTTGGTGAATAGCTGATTTTCTAACTTTTTTCTTCATTGTCACTTTCTTCTCAAATTGCACTGTAATTATTATATATATAATATTTACTTAAAAACAATAGCAAGTTTATTCAGTGTTAAATGCTTTAATGAAGATGACGCCATTGTTTAACAGGGTGTATGAATTCACGAGGTTTGTTTTGCCGCCGTTATGTTTTACTTTTTAACTCTGCCCTCTAGTGTCAGTTTGGTAGCTCAGTGCACACACACACACACACACACACACACACACACACACACACACACACACACAATTGTGAAAATAGGCCTTTGGCATCTGCTCACTTATCAGGATGTCCTGTTCAAACAAACAAAAAAAAAAAAGCCCTATCATAACCAGCACTACACACAAGCTCCAGTGGAAAGCCGATGTTCATTGTGTGGTACTTGATACGTTTCCTATGAGTTTTGCATCTGCTTTTTACAACTATATATAAATACTCAAGTCTGACCATTTTCAAAATACACAGTGCAAAAAATCTGGATTTGTGGATTTATATTGAGAGCTCTGACGATCAACTCAGAGGAAGTTTCTCTTCAGAACAAAGGAGAATATTGTGGTTATAAGTGATGCGAGTCTGAATTTCCGAAATGCTGCAAATGCACTGTTGAATCTTTGTATGCTTTTAACAAAAACAATATTCTATATACAGTACTAATTTTTCAATATCCTGTCTCAAATTGATTACAAAAGAGGTTTTTGTCCAAGGGTTTAGTATATAAGTGAACAATATATATATATATATATATATATGTGTGTATGCATAGATGGAGATGGTAGCCTAGTAGTCTAGTAGTTAAGGCATTGGACTGTGGATCAGTGGGTTTGAGTCCCAGCCATACCAGGCTGCCACTTTTGGGTCCTTGAGCACCCCCCCCCCAATGGTTCTTCAGTTATGGGAATGGAGATAAAGTTCTCCACCATTGACTCTCATATTAAGTTACCAAACAAAAGCCACAACACACAGTGCAGAAATCTGAATGTCGATTTTTAGATTTCTATTTTGATCTCTAATGTTCAATTCGGAGGAAGTGTCTCTTCTTGAGAATCTTCTGACACCTGATAGGAAATAGTATAAAGTAAACAGCCAGTAAGAGCCTTTAGAAGAAAGGATATTCAGCTTATGAGAGTATTGTAATAAGCACATTACTGTCTTTATGATCACAGTAGCAGTTCCTAAGCACTCATTTTCAGTCAAAGCAGAGTGATGAGTCTGAATGTCTGGCACAAATGTACTACCCAGTCCTTCAGTTACTCTTCTACGTCACGACTGTGTCACTTATATAAAAGCATCTTATTAAAAAAGATTTAATATACAGTACAATTTTACAGTAACCTGTCTGAAATGCAATACTAAGGGTTTTTTTGTCCAGAGGGTTCATGAAGACTTGACAAGAATGATATTGGGGAAATATAAAGAAAACATTGTGTTTTTGTAATGATATTTGACTGCACTGAAATGCAAGGATTTTTTTTTGTTGTTGTTGCCAAAATCATGACATTCGATGTTAAAAAAAAAAAAGCAGAAATGTTTTTTTTAAAGGCCTGTGAGAGACATTGTTCTCATGCCACGGATTAGTGTCAGTTACAGTTTGAAAGCAAGCCAGTGACATTATACTTTGCGTTTCTCGAAACGTGTAAAATGAGCGGAAATGTACCTACGAGCGTAGGTCTGTGAGCTCGCAGAATGTATACGGTGAATGTGTTGTGCTACGTTAAAATTGGAGTTACGGATGCTTCCCGCAGATTTGTTTCCCGTCGCTTATCAAATGCTAGCAAGATCATAACATGGGATAATTTCCAGTTTACTTTTGATTGATTTGGAATAAAGGCTTGTAGACGTCTGATGAAAAAGAAGACGCTTTAGGTTGAGACAAAGCTAGCGAATCGGAATCAATTCATTTGTTTATTTGTTTGTGGTAACGTAATTGAATATTAATTGCTATCTCACCACAGTACAAATGCCTGAGGTAAATAAAGTACGTGAAGGTTTTTTTTTTAATTACAGGCCGTGTTCTTATTTACATTGGGTCACATTGTTACTATGATTATGGAGAAATGTAGTGAAAGGAAAGTTTATTCTTTTAAATTGCAGTATCATGTAAAAGTAAAGCATGTAAAGCAAGAATCCAAGTATATACATCTTTTAGTTGGTTTGTTTGGTTTTTCTTTCCTTCGAAATACGCCAACTTATTCAAACTCATGAAACAATGTCAGAAATTTGTTTCCTACTTTATAGCAAACATCATGGTCAACTTCAGTCATTTGCAAGCTGGCTACCTTATCGCCCCTTTAAACCCTTACAAGCGTGCTTTTGTGTCAACATAAACACTCCAGGCAAGAAACAGACACATTTCAGGTTTGAGAAGTGACACACGCACACACTCTCATGCACACACACACACACAAACACACTCACCTGAGTTTCTGCAGTTTGCCGTCTCCCCCTGTGTTGTTTTATGCAAAAAGAGTGCGTCTGGATAGGACGCACTGTAGGCCTTATGCAAATCAGCTGTCTTTCAGCCTGTGTGGGATCGTGAAAAAGGTGAATACTTCGCCCCGAATCCACTTGTGCCAAATGTTGAAGTTTCTTCGTAACCTCCTGTGTGCATCCTGCTCCTCTGACTCGGGATTGTAGAAGACGTGAAACTGAAGACAGACAGAATCTCTAAGTGAGTACTTAAAAATGACTTACAAATGACTCTCTGTGTCCTGTCCCTCCCTCTCTCCCTCTCTCTCTCTCTCTCTCTGTGTCTTCTTTCTTTTCTCCTGTAGTTCATTTCTGTAGCCGTTTTGTAGAATCATATCTCGTCCTGTGGTCTCTTGCTTTGCACAGCATATTGACCCATTTAAATGGTTTTGACTAGAAGAGATTAGGGAGGAGGGCCCGAACGACTGGCGGGCTGGAGGGCTGGAGGCTGGAGGCTGAGCGGGGATCCCCTCAGCCCTTATGAATATTACAACAAGCCCTTTACATAAAGGAGACCTTTTCAAAGTCGGATCCATTAGAATAAAACCTCAAGTTCATTTTCCTGACCGGGCCATGAATTGGCCCAGTGTGCGCATAAAGTAGGAAAATCAGCTATATTTATCATTACAGATATTAAGATGAGCACAGAAGCTGTCGAGCAGAGGGATCCTCAGCATGAACACGCAGGTAAGAAGATACCCATCTCTTTTTTTTTAACCATCTTTACTTGAGTTTGCTGGAATTTCACTGAGGAATGTGGATTTTTTTGTTGTTGTTGTTGATTCTTTTTGTGAGGTTATTTAAGGTGAAGGGAGGGAAAACTTTTAGTACACCGTTAAAACTTGTCATAGCTTTTACAATAAGAGACGAGTAAAAAGAAGAGAAGAAAAAGTCACAAAAAAGTTTATTATGGTGTTATATTCTTAGAATGAAGGTTTATTATTTAAAAAATTTAAAATTAAAAAATGCAGGTTTGATATTGGAATATTAATAAAAAAAAAAAAAACATCAAAGAAAAACAAAAACATTGTATCCCAGTAATGCAGTTTAACGCTTAAATTGTTTCCTTATTTGGTGTCAAGGCATCGAAAATTCCCAGAACTACATAGTGTTTGTCAATTTCTTCTTTCTAAATGCTTTTAACTTGCATTAATTGAAGCGAACAGGTTAAAATGCTTTTTGTTCACAGGAATGAAAATGTGATTATAGTGAATCGTTTTTCAAATTAGTGCTTATTAACGCCTTAAAAGTTTGTTCGTGACTCGACTTTGTTGATGCACCGTCTTCCACCGGCCGAGGTGTTTTCACGAGCCGTTTGTAGTTTTGTCCAGTGAGTTCTGCTCTTTGTCTTCGGCCATCATGGTCTTATTCTCTCAGGCAGGTCTGTACACAACCCTTAATGACATTCCCGGCTGTCAGGACGGCATCGTCCCCCCCCCACCATCTTGCACTAATCCCCAAAGTTTGTTTGTTTCTGTTTTCCTACGCATACCGCCCCAATTCCAATTAACGTTCGGAGGAACAACCAGCTCATTGAATTTTACCCGCAATAAATCAATAGTACTTGTATTAGCGTGACGACTACATCAGATATGTCTTACCGCCATCATCGTGAAAACGCTGAGTGGCTCGTTTGGGCAGATGTGTAAAGTTACGTCTATGTGAAACCTGTTTACTGTATATGGAGTCAGGTTTGTAGCCCTTAACCTGCGAGGAGACACACAAAACAAAGATGCGTACAGCTCTAGGGCGTGATGTTCATCAAGGACATAACAGTGCACCAGGATGTGTGTGTGTGTCTGAGTGTGAGTTTGTGTGTGCATGTGCACGGGGTGGGGGGTTGATGTTGGACTCTTTTGCAGTCAAGCGTTCATTCCCTCAGGCCATACCGACTCGTAGTTTGCCGCCTCCGTACGGAACACAAGGGTCTGAAATGAGGAACTTGGATTCAGAGAGAGCGCACCGCACTAAATGGCTTGTTTTGTGCAGCATCATTTCCTGTAACATTAAAATATCTGTACACAAGTGCAAACATATGCGTATTCATTCGCAAGGTGACGATAAGGTTTTGTAGGGTAATAAGGTTTTTATGAGTTTTTACATTAACTAGATTATAAGTCACCAAATATAACTATATACCTTAATTGTGCATTTGGTAAATACTACAGGTGGTTATAAAATTTTATCTATACAACAATAATGATAACTATGATGAAAATATATCTATTGCATTATACGCCTAAATTAATTATTATACACCAAATAACAACAATTCTACCTATGGAAATTAGTATAGTTATAGTAAAAGGTATTGCTTTAGTCAGAGTTATAATTTGTTTTTAAAGACATTGTCGTATAGTTTTGTTTAATTTTCCACCTGTATATAGTTATAATTAGACACTGCGACTTATAATCCTGTTAATGCTTTACTACTACATTCACCTCTAAATTCTTCCACTGTTGACTACTAAATTTCCACTATAAAATATACAGCTAGATGACAAAAATGAGAACTAAGAACTTTGAAAATTACCTTTTACTCTAAATACAATTTCATTATACACTAAATAACAACAACTCGACCTATGAAAATTATATTTATACCTAAACTTATAACTATAACTAGTACTACAATGATAACATTGACTATCACAATAACCATATCAAAAATATAATTATAATTATCTGGGTGAATTCTGGGGTTATAAGTGCATTATAATAAAAAAACACACCTGTAATAGGATTTATAAATCGAATTCTAGCTACGACTTTTGCACACATTTGCAAACGTGCACTTTTTTGGAAAAAGTCGTAGTTGTTTTGCATTATCTTGTGTTCATTTATGGTGTTTCGTGGTCCTGGGGGAAGTTTCTTGCTGAGCCTCACAGAACTAGAATTAAACTATGATTTGTGACCAACAAACAAATATATCATTAAAATATATATTATAATCATTATAAACCACAAACTGTATTTCGAAACATAATTATAACTATATAAGTAGCTACAACAACTACAAAATGCGAATATTATTGCTACATATACACCAAAAATGGTACTAGAATTATAACCTCGGATAAGAAATACGACGAGGAATAAAACGATTCCTGGTTATAACAATCGAACACAAACTATAATGATAATAAAATAAGATATACTGTAGCTACAATCAAATTTATTGTTTCATTTCTCACTTGAGAGATAAAAATGAACAAATCATACAATATTTGGATTCGTGTCTTTAGTTACATTCGAGTTGTTGAAATCCTAACAATTATGGTCCAAGCTGAAAACACACCACTACACATTTTAATGTTAAGAAAGTGTTTATTTTAATAGAATGGCTAAATTTGGCACCAGACTTTCAGGCTGTTGTTGCTCCTGTCCTAATCCTAGAAAAAGCTCATTGTTTCTTGGTTGTAACCTGAAGGAGTCTGCTGCAATACTGCAAGTTTTTTTATCACAGAGTTAATTCAGCTCAGAGTCAGCAAAGCGAAAAGTTGTTTGCTGTTACTGGGAACTGTGAGGGAGTGTTTAATGAAGCGTAAAAGTTAGCTGAGATGTTTTGATTATTGTTGCTCTCCACAAGAGTAGGACATGTGCATACTAAAAATGGGGGGGTAATGCTAATTACGAAAAAACTCGATATTCATTTTCCGAAAAAGTTTTGCAAACAGGATGCTGATTAATAAAGTAATCTTGAATAATAAGTAGGGATTCGTCTTTTATATTTAACTTCATTAATGTGATATTGTTGATATTGGTTTCGATAAACTTTCCTACTTCTGATTCTATTGTGTCCATCATGTTTATGCGAGAGAAAGACTTTTGACAGAGAAAAGAATGAACCGGCGATGCACCTGGGGGTTTGTAAACATTCAAATATGAGGGCTTGCGAAAGGTTGTCATGGATACGTTCCCATTTGCATGGGCGCTTCATTTCCATACTGGAAGTTTGGCTCGGGGAGGAGCGCCGATTTCCATAGCGCAGGGACGAGCGAGCACTGATGCGCTAACCACAGCCTTACACTGCCTTATTTGAATTTCAAATCAGGACAGATTACCTGGACCTAACAACCTTTGAACTCGTCTGAGGCCTTCACAAAACTCGGCGTCCACAATGGTAAAACGTAACACAAAAGACCCCAAGAAGACCCAATGAATTAAGACCCAATGGCAGGAATTAAGACGTTCACTATTTAGTAGTTACAGAATATATGAGTTTTCTTTTTTTTTTGATAAGGACAGCCTATAAAATGTGGCAAAATAATTTTTGAATGCATTGTGTAATTGCTGACCTATACTCCATTCTTTCTGCAGATATCGAACAAAATGGCATTGACTTCACAAGACAGGTAAATATGAATATTAATCGTCTATTAAATATTAAATCGTTCCGTCTTGGGTGTCCATGTACTTCTTAACTGTAGTTTTGTAAAAAAAAAAAAAAAAATTATAATAATAATAAATTATGATCGGTCTGTCATGTCAGTCATAATGAACCTTAATTAATTATATGTTTTCGTTGGCCCCTTTATTCTCCTGTAATGCTATGCAGAGGACTTTACTGCGCCCCATGTACAGGAACTAGCCTTAGGTTCCCATTTGCATATGCTCTAGCCTGAGGGCAGGGAAGGAATGTTTTTCAAAAGCTCCCTCCAGTTGAACAAGTTATACAGCCTTGGTGTGAATACACACACACACACACGCACGCACAAAAACGGACACCAGCGTACATGTGATGCTTATTCAGGCTATTACACAAACATAATCCAATGTAGTAATAAATAGTTTAAGGTCTAATATAAAAATAAAAAAAAATAGGGAACCATAAAGGCCAGAGTTAAATATTAGTTTCTCCTGTCAGAAATTTAACCGCACCACTGCTTGTGTAGGAATCTGCAACTTAGTCCTAATCTAACTTCCGGCTTTCTAGATAAAGACAGAGGACCTGAACGATTCCCCTCACTCTGCCTCATCGCATAAGACATGTCACCTCACGCAGGGTTCACCAGCTCCTACAGGGCAGCTGCCCGGGGTACGCCATGAACACCTCTACCACAGATCATATGCTAAATAAGCTCATACGGTCGCCTCATGGATGAAATGTTATGCTTTATTTGATCGTATGTGTTTCTAGGAAATGCCATCGCTGCACCCACTTCCCCAGCTGGTCCTCATGTCCGGCTCACACCTTTCCTCATCTTCGCCTTTCCTCCTCTCCCAGCCTCAAACCGGACACCAAGGTCAGACATTTACATCATATTCAGTCACTGAGTATCAATTCTATTTATATAATGGTATTCTGACTGGACAATGTGTGTGTTATCCATTAAAGCACAAAATATCCAATCAATCCAATGCAATGAAATTGTGTTTGTATAGCAATTTTAACATTAAACATTATTCCTAAGCAGTTGAACGGAATTGAAAAAGTTGCAAATATCAATTTTACCCCCCCCCCCAGGAGATGGTATGAGGAAGAAACCTTCAGAGGAACCAGACTCAAAAGGGAACCCATCCTCATTTCCGTTTCCTTATCAACCTCTTTATTTTTTTCTCTTTGTTAATAAAACAGACAAAAAATAAAAACGTTACGAAGTACTGATACTGGAGACTCCTTCGTTCTATAAATGTTACAGTTTTTTAGTTGTTAACAAACGCTTTGTACGTTGTGCACTTCGTCCGTTTGGAGCAGTTGTTTGTAGCAACGTTTAATGTTGTGGAACGTCATTGATACAAGTTAGTTCCTGTTATCTCTCACAGCGCAGCAGCTATAAACAGTCACTTCCTTATTAGCTTCTCTATTTTTTTATATCAAAATGGTGAAAATAAAAAAATGGGGATTTTCATGTGTTGGAATGCTCCAAAACCTGTTACAGAGCTTGTCGCAATCCAGTGTAGCAGCTTGTCATATAGGATTGTTACATAGGCTTCTAAAATAAACGAAATTCTTAAATAATATCAAGTTGTTTTATTACTTTTTCTATAGAAATGAAAACATGTTCAAATGAGTGCACTGATCAAAACCTTTTTTTCATGAACATAAAAACTATAGAAAATGAATCGAAAGTTCCTGACCAATCAGAATCGAGCATCCGTTAGCATTGGTATGTAATGTACAATAAAAGCAATTTGTCTCATTATATGTATTGTGCCTTATTTTTGCCTTATAGCACTACTGCAGCCGAATCTCCTGTCTCTGCCCTCTCAGTCCCAGCCTAGTCTCCTGCAGCACCAGCCTGGACTGGCCCTCACGCCTCAGGTAAACAATACAACTCAATCATTATTCCAGTCCGGTCCTCCTGTCCACTCTGGATATTAGAGTAGCTCATGACTCTTACTTGCTTGATTTGTAATCGCTTGTGACAAAAACCCGGAACATTAGAACAATGCTACCTGGCTGGGGGATTCCCATGGACCAGATTGAAAACTTCTATTTATCTATTTATCTGATCTTTAGTGTTTATTCCGCACAGGCGATGGGTCGAACAGGCTTGGCCGGGTCGTCCATGGATGCACACTTGGACATGCCTCACTTACAGGTGCCTAAGCATGTGGGAGCTTCGCAGCAGGACGAGCCGAGTGACCTGGAGGAGCTGGAGCAGTTTGCGAAATCCTTCAAACAAAGACGCATCAAGCTGGGCTTCACACAGGCAATAACCTACATAATCAAATTAACCTTTTTGTAAATAAACCGGCCCCAGAGAAGATTTTATTGCCAGTCTTTAAGAACAAGTGTAAGAATATTAAATGAGATGTTAATCGGATGGCTCTACTTTTCAGGGCGATGTGGGTTTAGCTATGGGCAAGCTCTATGGAAATGATTTCAGTCAAACCACAATTTCCCGCTTTGAGGCTCTCAATCTCAGCTTTAAGAACATGTGCAAGCTCAAACCATTGCTGGAGAAGTGGCTCAGTGATGCAGGTGAACAAATACATACATGATCCAGTGTCGGAAATATCAACAATTTATGATTAGATACCAGTGTTTTAACCGTTTGTACTTTGCCCGCCCTTAGAAAACTCACCCTCGGATTCGATGGCCAATCCTGCAACCTTACCACCCCTGATGGAAGGATATGGGAGGAAGAGAAAAAAGAGAACAAGTATCGAGACCAACATCAAGCTCACACTTGAGAAACGCTTTCTCGATGTGAGTGATTCGATCGAGTAAAGCCAGAATGTCCCAATGCCAACCTGTAATTAAGTGAAATTTTCAGGGAGTGAGCTCAAGTTTTGGCAAGTCATAACCGATTTTAGCTGCAACATAAGTGTGCCTTGTTTTTTTTTTTAGAATCCCAAACCGAACTCGGAGGAGATCACCCTGATCTCGGAGCAGCTGTCGATGGAAAAGGAAGTGGTGCGAGTCTGGTTCTGTAACCGACGACAGAAGGAGAAAAGAATCTTTTGCCCAGTCTCCACCTCGCCTATGAAATCACACAACTACAATGCCAGACTGGTGAGTTTAATCTTTCCATCAACTTGCATCACTACCACCTTCGATAAAATCCCAGATATGGATTAGCCAAAGAGCATCACAATTGAGACTTATTGTACCTTAGGACATTGTACATCTATACACATAGTAACGCAAATCGTTTCTCATTCCAGCCTGCATCTAGCCGACCTTTCAGTCCTCTTGCTTCAGGAGGTGGTGAGATGGGTTTTTTGCCCACACATTTTTATTCAAACTAATTCATATTTGGTGATCGGTGAAGTAAGTGAGGAGTGTTTTTTTTTTCTATTGCAGTGTCAAGCAGCTCGTCTCCTAACAGCCCGAGTCGTGGCTCTTCTCCCAACACTCTGTCGACATCCTCCAGTCCTCTGACATCACAGGGGGTCAATCAATCCTACAATCCCACAGGGTAAACCATTGGCAATTTTCCACTATATACACAAATCAGGCATACAATTATGGCATTATAACATTATGGGCAGTGAAGCGATTAACATATATAACACCGATTATCTATTTATCATGGCACCTGTTAGTGGGTGGGATTTATTAGGCAGTAAGTGAACATTTTGTCCTCAAATTTGATGTGTTAGAAGCAGGAAAAATGGGCGTAAGGATTTGAGCGAGTTTGACACGGGCCAAATTGGGATGGCTAGACAATTCAGAGCATCTCCAAAACTGCAGCACTTGTGGGATGTCTGCAGTGGTCAGAAACAAGGAAGGAACAGTGGTGAAATGGCAACAGGGTCATGTGCGGCCGAGGCTAACTGATGCAGACAAGTAGCTTAAATTGCTGAAGAAGTTAATGCTGTTAATGTTTGATGGGTCAGGACAGTTTCAGCAAAAGGGGAACCAACACAATATTAGGCAGGTGATTATAAAGTTATGTCTGATCGGTGTATATTAACGTAGCATGTATCCAAAAACCTGCTTAGTCATGCAGATAGTTAAGCAGCCAATCATGTGGCAGAACCATAATTCATGCAGATTTAGTTTCAGCTCATAAGAACATAAGAATGAAAGGAAACAATCTCATAGTGATGGTCAATGGACAGGCTGGTTGGGTTGGAGTCAGTTATTATTAATGGAAAAACTGACCAGAAGGCTTCAACAGCTTCAACAACCACTCTTTAAAATCCATGATGAGCTGAAAAGCACGATTCTGATGGTTGTACATGAACCCAAAGCTCTTGGCTTTCAATTTGATTCAAACTGTTTGTAGAAATGAGCAGGTGTACAATGAGTGACGAGGATACAAGCGTATACATACTCAATGCGATGGCCATGATAGCGAATGTGACTTAAACCGTGCTCCCTTTACTTCCAGATCCTGGTATCGATGGAACGGTACTACGTATCACCACTGAGACTTGTCTAGAAACTCCGCCCCCTCCATCGCGCCACCATTACACAAACACACAACGTGAAAATAAAAATGTTTACAGTTTGTTTGGACACGAAAGGAAACAACGCTTCGATTTACTCTATACGGTTACGAACTCCTGGAGTACTGAAGTTTTGAAGTTTTACAGGTATACATAAAAAGAAACCTCTGTAACGTCAGTTCATTTCAAATATAACGATACATTTCAGTCATCTGATCAAACTGCAGGCTTTTCAGACATTTCAAATTGACGTGTAGTGACAGCCAGAAATCTGAAAAAAGCTTATATTGATATTCCTTTTTGAAGACAATGTTTACATATCTATTCTCGTCTTTAACTCATATTTTAGCCTTATAAGTTTAGATCACACTTGCGAAAATATCCATTTAGAAATATGCAAATACGTTGAGCATCAGACCTTCTTTTTTTGCCAATATTTCAGCGTGTGGTTATCATTGACTTCACTATGTAGCATTTTTATCACTGCAGTCTGACTATTTTTTCACTCTGGACTCCAAGAATTAAGTCTTAATTCATTTCCTATTTTATAAATGTCTGTTGTAATTTTTTAAGTTAAATGTGTATGAACATGCTTTTGACAATAAAAGTAAATGTGTAGTCGAAAAGGGGGTTTGATTTCTTTGATTTTCTTTCTGCCTTTTCCTTATGAAGTGGTCCAAAACATATTGAAGTGCTGTAATATTCATATTTTTTGCTTTTTTGACGTGAATACCTATCACTGTTGTTTATTTTGCTCGTTTGCGAAGCGTAATTTTGTTGTGTTTGTTTTGTAACGGAAATGCTGTGTAAATTTGAATGCTGGATACGACCTCTATGTGTAACTGTTTAACACTTATTAAACAGATTCAACACTTTACACCGGTCCTCGCTTTGCATTTCATACATACATACACATTATTATATATTGAATTCTTTTGTGTTTGATCTTAAAAAATCTTTTATAATCTTATAAAAATCCTTTGACTTGAGTGAAAAATTGGACAAAGAAAAAGGGGGTCAAGTCATATGCACAAAATGTCTAAAGTTGGTGTTGACTGTATTCTTGGTTTCTCTTTCTGGACACCAACAAACCATAGCATTAAAACCACTGACTGGTGAAGTACATGACATTAAACTTATGAACTAAACAATGAACAGTTTTCAAAGTCGATGTGTTGGAAGTAGGAAAAATGGGCAAGTTTAATGTTATGGCTGATAAGTGTATTTAAATGGCTATATATAAAATGTGTGTTTGTATATACAAGCAATAAAGTATAATTGCATTTCTGAACCTTAACCTGTAGATAGATAGATAGATAGATAGATAGATAGATAGATAGATAGATAGATAGATAGATAGATAGATAGATAGATAGACAACTGTACAGAATTTATATACAGTGTTTATACAGTGATCTAATGATGTAGTGTAGAGTTCAGTAGGGTGATGGTGGATGGAAAAAAGCTGTCGTGCGTATGTTCCAGTATCTCCTTTTTGATGGAAGGAGGTTAAACAGTTTGTGACTGGGATGTGAAGAGTCCTTGATAATGTTGTGAGCTCTGCACAGACATCTGCTGTGGTGAAGGTGTTCAATAGCAGGTAGTTGGGTGCCAGTGATGCGTCGGGCGGTTTTGACCAGCCTTTGCAGGGCTTTGCGTTCACACACAGTGGAGGCTCCGTACCATACAGTGATGGAGTTGGTCAGGATGCTTGCGATGATGCAGTGATAAAAACTCGTTAGAATCCCTGGGGACAGATAAGGTTTCTTAAGACTTCTCAAGAAGTTCAGGCGTTTTTGTGCCTTCCTAACTCGAGCTGAAGTGTTCTGGTGCCAGGACAGACCCTCAGAGATGTGAACTTTCAAGAATTTAAAGCTGGAGACCCTCTATACCTCAGTTCCATTGATGTAGACTGGGAGATGTCTACTGCTATATAGCATGTAGTTAAAACAAATCAAATATTTTTATTTGCATTATGTATTTTGTTTGTAGGTTTATTTAGGGTGAAAAATATGTAATTTCCTTTGTTAAGGTCAATACTGGACTTGGACAACATTTCCCATCAGACACTGTGGCTTTCAAACATGGCTGCCCCAAATTCCAACTCCTAGAACACACTTGCACATTCACAATCACCCTCATATTGATTAGTCACACCTGTTTAGAGTTACACACTCATCCACTCAAAGGATTCAGCTCAATGTGAAGTATACGTTCAGTCAACTTTGTTCTCTGCCTTTTACCATGCATCAGTTCTGTGTTTTGATTTCCCTTTTTTTTTTATCTCGTTCTGGTTTCTCGATCTTGTTTGCTGATCGACTGACACACACTTGTTTATTTTTTTTTACCATATTTGGTTTTGTCTTGTCTCTTGATTTAATAAACATCAATTCAATTTAAATAATTTTTTCCATCAATTTTTATTTGTATAGCGCTTTTAACAATGGACTATGTCTCGAAGCAGCTTTACACAGATAATGTGGTAAGAAAGAATAAATTATTGTTCTTTATAAGTGTTATTTTGGCCCCTAATCACATTAATCTTCATTTGCATTCGCTATCTTTAACACATGACACTGCTAATACTTTTAATATTGACATTTTGTGTAGAAAAAGCTGCTAACATGCGGCCCATATTGTGCAACATTGTCAGGATTAGGCCAAAATCAGTACTAGAATACAGTCCCCATTATACCCCTGATGATCACATGATCATCACCTGTCACTAATCATTCATCCTGTTCCTTGTTGCCCCTAATCAGCCCACCTAATTACATTTGAGGTTCTGTGTGTCTGAGATCAGTTTCTGCTCATTGTGTTGAATTATTGTTTTGATGTGCACTTATTAAATTATCCACCGTCATGTTTTATTGTAATATATTTTTGTAATCATGCAGCTGATTGTTAATAACTGAACAGATACACAGTTCGGCTTTATTTCATAGTCTTTAGATCATCTTCATTCATCTGATCAAATGCACATTTATCAACTTGTGCTTGTTAATATCATTAACTATTCTCCACTGCTTCTCTCACTCTATCCAATGAAGATTATGGACCTTCAAAGAAGTAGATGTACGCAAACATCCCAAACCATCTAGAGACGTACCAGCGCCATTCGGATTCATCTTCATGTAGAGTTTAGACATTGGACCTCTTTGAATGTTTAATGGCATGGAGGAGTTTGTGTTGGTCTAAAAGTTCTGTAAAGCTGCTTTGAGACAATTGTAAAAAGTGCTATAGAAATAAACTTAAACTAGTAGATGTATCCTATAATATAGCGCCGGAGACTGGCTTTTTTTTTTCGCTTTCAAATGTGTTCACATCCTCATCCACTAGAGAGCACTCAGGTATAATGCAAAGCAACATGACACAGGTCTCTGGCGTGACGTAAATCAGGGCTTTGATTTACAGTTTTATGTGCATTTGGGAAGGAATAAAACACTGGAATGATGTTATAGAAAGGACATGATGTTTGCTTATAATGTGTGTATGATTATCATTTTAAACAATTAAAACTTAATAGTACTTGTAAGATTACAAAATTGCATAAAGCAAAAAGAATGTATAGCAAGCAGACTGAAAAAGAGTCGACTCTTAGTGATGAACCGATTCAAATGATTCATTTTAGTAGAAACTGACACATTTCTGTACACCGATGACCCACAGCATTAAAACCGCCAACCGGTGAAGTAAATTACATCAATCTTTCAATGAACAGTTTTCAAAGTCGACATGTTCAAAGTAGGAAAAATGGGCAAGTGTAAGGATCTGGGCGAGACAACAAGTACCCAAGGCAGGTAGTTTTAAAGTTATGTCTGTTAAGTTTATTAAAGAAAATAAATTATATACTGTGTATATATGTATATAATGTTTAAGTGTATGTAACAAAAAACTGTGAGATCGTGAGAATGTCTTTGATTTGCTGTCAGCACTGAATGAAACATGTCTTTCAAACTTGAGTTGAGTGTAAACAGTGCCACCATGTCAGTTAAGGTGGATTTTGTTGTGCAGTGTCCATCGTCAGGGTGTGTATGCTGAAAGAGGTGTAGTTACAGATATACCTGGTGAAACCTGTTTGCCTGTCCATTACGTATGCCCCTTCCACAGGCTCGATCAGGCTCATCCGTTATCAGTGATCTGTTTAATCAAGGATTTACAAAAACTACATTGAAAGCAGACATGCTGGCTGTGCTCCTCATCATGGGGGGATTAGTGTCCCTGATCCATGCACAAGGTAAGACAAGACAAGCTGGTGTTAGACATTTGAAGCTGTAAAGCATTTATAGAGAGATACATAACAATATGGTTTTAAAGATCTAGTCAGTATTATTATGTTGCTTCTTGTAACTGAACAATAGTGTGTTTTGTGAATTGGTTCATGGTGCAGATTTTCCACTGAGCGTGTTGTCGGGCGAAAACGCAGTCATCACCGGACGATTCTTCGACTCTTTGCTGCTAAGTTTGCCACCATGCACCTACGCTGGAAAGAACGTGGACCTAGAGTACCAGGATTACAACAACAATAAAAGCTGTGCGTATTGTCTACAGTCAGAGTCAATGTAAATTGTTACTGTACATAAGTAGCTTTTTTTCACGTATCTGTACTTGTAAGTACTGAAGTATTTCCATTTGGGGAGACATTTACTATAACTTCACTACATGTCAAAGTCAAATATCTTACTGATTTAGCAAGAGATAAAAGTCATTTTTATTTATGAGTGGATAAAAACATAACTGGTCAAAAAAAGCAAGCCACCAATCAGGGTCGAGATCTGTTTAGAACCAGCATTCAGCATCAGTTCAACAACAAGCAGAACATTTAGAGAGGAATAAATGATGGAATAAACTCCTGACTCGAACTCGCCATGACACACGAGGCCTCGTTTGCGCAATTTATTTTTATAGTTGAAAAGAAGGTTTTGGGCTCATGATCATTGTAACAGAAATCAATTATTGTTTGACTCATTAATATCATTATTTTAATAGATCAGTGTGTTGAGAGTAACAGAGTCTTTTCACATAAACTGAGTTGATTAAGCAAAGAGTCTTGTGTCAAAAATGATAATAGAAACATTACAGCTGTAACAAATCATAGCCACTCCTGTCAACCCAGAACAAGAGCAAGAATCATGAATATCAGGGGTACAGACTCCTCCAAACTGGACGGTTAAAGACAAATCACTTTCTCCAGTCTTCAGTTTTTTAGTTTGGTTGAGATTTTCTTGGATGACTGGAAGTTAAAAATGATGTGCTTTTTAGCTGTTGAAGGTCATCCCCATCATGGTTTGATGTTGTGTTTTTTTTTAATTTGCTGCTCACCATGTTTGTGAGAAATGCTTTTTTTTTTTTACTTTCTTTACAATTTCGTATCACACTATCACCTTTAAAATAGTCCCCAATGCACAGCAATAGAGCGATTAATTCAAAGCGTGTCAAGCACCTTCTGCGATTCACGCTGGAGGTCCGCAATGGTGTCAAAACGGCGACATTTGAGCCGGATTTCATCTTCAGGAAGAGGGTAAAGTCCGCAGGAGCCGGATCTGCCGATTAGGGTGGGTTCATGTTCACTCACTTGTAAGGAGAGCTCAGTGACAGAGTGTACACGTAGTCAAATTATCACCAGTTGCACAGCTTTTGATGTACACAGGATGATGTCCTTTGACACACTGATTTATGAAGGTCGGTGCTCCCTGTGACTGTGCGTGCAGTGTTGTGCTGCCATCTGTTGGTGTGTTACAAAACTAGTCTTGAAACATCCTGTCAGCTCAGACCAGACTGTTTTTTCTCTGGTTTCATAAAAGATGTTTCAGCCCGCAGACCTTCAGCACATGTTGATGAGGATGTTCATATGTTTAAAAGTTTTATATTTCTTTCCTCATGGTGAATAATCCTGCCTGTACACTGACACAATGCTTAATACAAACACAACTTAATCAACATTTGATTATGTAGTGATATTGAGTTTCACTTAAGATCTTTGGTATTGACAGACATCTTGACCAACATTTTCATGGTTTCAAGCTGTGTCTACATCGGCGACATGCAAGGATCAACCGCAGTCAGCAGAAACATCGGCTACCAGCTGATGAACCTCACTAATGGCACACAATACAAGTGAGTGTCTTTGTGTGTAAACCTTCAACATGAACCTAACATGTTAAAACTTACTTATGCTGTGTGTTTATTTAGGATTAACTATAAGATTGGAGTGAACAAAAGCACATCTGTAATAGTGTATACAAGAACAGGTAAGGCCTCAAAGCACTTAACTGTGATGTGAGCTAAAAAGTACGATGACACAAAGACTCGCAATTAATATACATCCGTGTTTTTTTAAGCAGCAGTCAACTACAGAGACGTCGATTTGGGCTTCACGGGACGCAGTGCAGCGATGGTGGTGATCACATCCATTCTGTCTGTGGCGATGTTTGTCCTGCTAATCGGTATCATCATCGTCTTGCTGTCCCCTAGCGAAGAGTAGAACATCACGTTCAGAAATCAGCTCAATTACATTATATTACACTATACCTTTCACAAATATCAACTGTGGTGAATAGGTTCATTTTTTTTTTTTTTTTAAATCGAGACTTGAGCTAGTTTTTAAGTTAGGAATTCCTTAAAATAAGCCTTATTAAAAATGGTGTTTTTTTCTTGTTCATTTTTCCTTAATCATTTTAATACAAACTATTCTTTCTAAATAATGGTTATTAATTAGTTAAGTAATGTTGAACTGTAAACCGATTGAATAATAAATATTAAAATGTGCTTGGTGTGTTTATATCTTATTAAATACCCTCAGTATATACTTCAAGGGGCGTTCAAGTCAAACTGGGACTTGTGAGTTATAAAAAAAACAAATTTCACGCATTGGAAACTGCATTTATGTTAAGACGTACCCCCGTTACATTTATACACTCATCCCCGTGTTTAACTAACGACTGGAGGGTTTCGGCATAGAAAGATTTGTCGGTTGTATGCCTGAACCATCCTTGGACGGCCTGCTTCACTTTGCCATCAGGGAACCACCATGACTGAGATCGTCACTGATGGACGTACGGCCGTCTTTCAAACGCCATTCAAATGTCTTACTGAGCATCTAATCACCGTACTGTTCTTGACACCTTCTGTAGATCTGAGAGTGCTTACGCCTTCATTCACAGGAAACTTCATTACGCACGGACTAACACTGTTGTCTGCCATCTTGATTAGCGGTCTCTGGACTTGCCCGTGACCTGTCATTAATAGGCCACTTACTAGTGCATGAAGTGCCACACGCTAGCATCCATTTTTAACCCTGTATGGTTGAGAGGTTTCAGTTGAAGCTATTGGAAAACTCATCATCTTGTGGAAGTTTGATTTGAACCGTTCCTGTGGTTCTTTAATGTTAATTTTGTACCATTTGATACCATTATGGACCAACCATTGGAAACTTTATACTGTATGCTGGTGTTTAGTGGACACTAATAGGGACCATTAGGCACAACATTATTTTTAATGGGATTTGTAATGGAAACCATTCGATTGTTTTCCAGCAGGGATGCTGTTTTGTAATGAACTAGCTTTGTGCATGTGGTGTATTTTCGCCTTACAACCATTCAGAATCCATTGCAACCTTGACCAGGATAAAAATGTAGGTGTATTTTTGATGAGAACTTTGGACAATAGTTTTAACATATCAAGTTTAAAATTTCTTAATGTTAGCTGACAAATACTAAGAAATTATGATATTTCTGGCACTGTTTCACCTCCCTAATGTGATTCAATTCTAGCATTTTTTTCTCATCTGAAACGAAGCCAGGTAAAAAAGTCTCCTTACTCGTTAAATGGTGGTGATTGCAGACACCTGGTGTGAACACTTAGACCACGTTTGGCTTTCATTTATTCCTGAAAATGTTTAATTGCTTCAACCAAGTCAATGCATGTAGAAAAAAAAGAAAGATGTTTCTTAAACTGCGAGCTAGCGAGAAATTTCTGGACCTCCACTTGACCACTGGTCTCCATGATTGGGACATGAATGAGGAGATCAACCTGACCACAACCACAGACCAGTTTTATCAGGGTATTTAAAAAAAGAAAGTGATATACATTGCCAAAATGAATGGGGTTGGTGATGTTTTGTTGTTTATTCATGGACATTTGTTTACAGATGAGAAGAGGAATGAACAGTATTTGGCACAATGGCATTATGCCCGAATCTCCAGAAGAACTTTACCTGAAGAACTTCACCAGAAAAACCCTGCTGGGGGGAAAGGTGTAGTAGATAATCCTGGTTTTCCTTTTTTTTGGTTTTATCATTGTTTGCTGAATGAAGAGTCATAAAATTATTTACCATGTATTTTTGGTATGTTTACCAAATGATTTGGTTGGAGTGCAGTTATGGGGGGAACACACTAATTGCTCTGACGGTGGAGACTCCTCTGTGCAGCTGGGGATGGTTCCCCATCAAGATCCACGAAGTTACTGAGCAACTCAAGAACTTTGAAGATGGATTTGAATTGTAATTAATATCAACAGTCCTCTAAAATGGCTCAGGACCACAGGTTGCATATAACCACCTACAGTATCACTGAACACCTCAACAACGATAAAACTGTAAAGAATGGACAATTGGTGCCACCAAGATGGGGATAGTTTCCCTTTTGGGTTCCTCTCAAGGGTTCTTCCTCATACCATCTCAGGGTTAGAGTTTACACACAATCCCCTTTCAAATAGTCCCCTTGCACAGCAATGCAGCACATGCAGCTTTTCTGCCACTTCTAGAACATCTTCTGGAAATATTATTTTCGATTTTCTGGATCTCTGCAGTGGTGTCAAAACAATTACCTTTAAGCTGGATCTTCATCTTTGGAAAGAGAGCCAAGTCCTCATGAGCCCAAATTTGTGAGTAGGGTGGGTGCGGAAGTGAGATTATGTGGATTGTTCTCCAACGATCATCATGCGCAAGTTGCTGAATGGTTTCGATGTTTTCGGGGGTTGAGCTCGGTGACGATCTTCATGATCTCCCGTCGTCTTCCAGTGATGTTCTTCCTTTCTTGAAGCACGCGTGCCACACGAAACGCCTCAAACGACTCGTTGCAACATTGCCTTATGTCATGTTCAACGTCTCTGTGGTAAATTTCTCCAGTTTCACGCAGAATTTAGTTTGTTCTTTGTTCTGACCTGCTGTTTATGGTGAAACCGAAGACGTAGTCATGCACATGGTCAGACTAGCACTATTAGTTTTTAAAACTGTGATACCACCTCATTGAACCACTTTATATCTGTAAAACTGATTTGAGACCATGTCCATTGTTAAAAGTGCTATAGAAATGAATTGAATTAAAAGTTCTAGAAATGGTCCGTCTTCTAGAAAAATGACAACCACCTGTATAAATACGAAGCAAGTTATTTCTAAAGCAATGCAATGGTGCAAATATTCCTGTCGGACAGGATTTCAGAAATACTCTTTACAATGGTGTGTACATGAACAATTGGACAATTCTGAAGTTCATGTAGACAGCAATATAAAGATACTAATATTGTTGGGCAAATGCAGACACGCCCTCGTGTGTTACACTCAACTTTGATGATTTCTATTATGTTCCAGAAGCTGTAGTACAGCCAAATCTGTGGTTGATGGTGAACCCCTGTCTGGCCTGCCCAATCAAATACCCGGTGAGAGACAAAAAAACAGCGTTTCAAAAGCTAACAACTGAGAGATCTGCGTCAGGTCCTGCCCCTGCTGCACCCGGACAGGACCTGCATCTTTTGTCGTTGTCTGATGAAACCTGTCTGGATGAATCGCTGCATGACGCATCGCTGTCGAGTGAATATCAGGTCAGATCTAAAAAAGAAAAACCCCCCCCTTTTTATCGTGGTTTCCTTACTCCTCATTTTGACTGGTTACTGTAGACGTAGAAACTTCTGGAATGCATCGTCTGATTTGACATGGTTTATAGGTGGACTCATTTTTTCAAATGTTTTTCTGGTTTGCATGGATTCATTAGAAGTGTAAGACTAATAACTAGAAGATGAAGAATGATTTGAAAGCGTTTGTGGTTTCTACCAGCTTCACAAAATGTAAACATTCCAGACCGATCTGCGTAATCACAGATTCTTCTCTGGATTTCGTAGAGTACGTTTCAGTTGCAAGAATTTTGCCTCCTTGTATTGTTTCTCCCCCCAAATAGCACTTTATAGAAGCAACACTCGTTTTGTCATTCAAGCTCACAGACGACGACGCTTCCTCTGAGGACGTGGCGATCTGCCGGAAGACAAAATCTACCCGGAGGGGTCGTGCCCCCAAGGAGGCTTCGTCGCACAGGCTGGGCCTGGCTCAGAGCAGGAGGCTGCAGAGGGTCCTTCAGGACAGCCGCAACCTGAAGAGCGGTGCATGGCCTCGGCCTCCTGTCAACTACTGCATCCTCATAGCCATGGCGCTGAGCAGCAGCCGCTCCGGCAGTCTGAACGTCCAGCAGATCTACAACTTTACCAGGTGAACGAAGAGGTTCCTCAGGACACTCAATACCCTTTTAGCATGAGGGGGAAAATCACCTCGCCTATTTTCTTCCTTATTTGACGTCACACAGCCGCAGCATAAACACATAGAAACCTGTAAGCAAAATGATCACCAAAAAAAATATTACTGAGTCAAACACTCATTGGTTTCTATTAAAAATGATCATGAGCCCAAAACCTTCTTTTCAACTACTTCAAAAAATCACGCAAACGAGGCCACTGATGTTGTGGTGAGTTCGAGTCAGGAGTTTCTTCAATCATTTATTCCTCTCTAAATGTTCTGATTGGTGGTTTACTGCGTGTTTGACCAGTTTTTATCCGCTCTTAAATAAAAAGGAACGAAATGTTGTTCTTTCGGTTGCTCCAGTTATGGGCCGCTACAGCGGATCATCCGTCTCCATACCCCCCCCGTCCTCTACATCTGCCTCCTTCAAACCAACTACCTGCATGTCTTCCATCACTACATCCATAAACCTCCTCTTTGGTCTTTCTCTTTTCCTCCTTCCTGGTGGTTCCATCCTCAGCATTCTCCTACTGATATACCCCATGTCCCTCCTCTGCACATGTCCAAACCATCTCAATCTCACCTCGTCTCCAAAATGTCCTACATGCGCCGTCCCTCTCATTTCTAATCCTCGTCAATCCCAAAATCTCAGCAAATGTAGTAGTAAAAAGTAAAAGATTTGATTTTGATATGTAGTGAAGGTCAAGTGTCCCCAAATGGAAATTTGGAAAAAACTTATGTACAGTAACAATTGCATTTACTTTGCTAACAAACAGAAATCAGCTGCAACAGAGACTCACAATCTAATAGTTCAACGTCTCAACTACATCCATGCTGGAGACAAGACCAGGACACACCAATATTTTAATAGAAACATCATCCATTTGCATATTCAGGGTTTTGTTTTTTAATCACAGGTTTTTGCCCTGTAACAGACACTAGTTCAAGGATCCTTGTATACAGTTAGACTTCAAAATGAAGCCTTTGAGAACCTCTTTTTGACCCTGAACTTTTTCTCTCTTTGTTCCAGAGAGCACTTCCCTTTCTTCCTAACGGCGCCCGACGGCTGGAAAAACACCATCCGCCACAACCTGTGTTTCAGCAACAGCTTCAGAAAGACGCCGCAGCAGGTGAACGGCGATGGGAAGAGGAAGTCCTGCCTGTGGCACCTGACGCTGGAAGGTCGCAGGAGACTGAGGAACGAGATCCACACGCTCACGGGCGACTCGTTCCGAATGCTGAAGAGGAGCATGAACTACCCAGGTCAGGTTCTCACACTGGCGTCCTGAATCCTGAGTTTTCATTTCTTTCTATGTTTATTTTTCATTTTTCTTCCTCTCTTCCTTACAGATATGATCCAAGCACTATTTGAGTTGTGATCCATCTCCTATCTCAGCAGCCGGAAAGATGAAAAAAGAAATAATTTGGGCACTTTTTTGTGATTGTGTGCACTTGGTTTGTTTCTCATTTTGTTGTGTGTAATATTTCTAACTTGCTGTGTCACTTATGCTTTATGTATGTATTTGTCTTGAAAAAAAATACACAATTATCAGCACATGGTCTGGGTGTTCTTGTTACCATTACTCAGGGTTAAAGATTAAATGATTTGAGGATAAAATGACAAAATATGATTGCAAAGAGTGTTTGTTTAGTTCCACAGGATTCCTGCTTTTGGATTTTTATTGATTAAAAACAAAAAAAATTATTACACAGAGATGATCGTGCAGTTCAGTGAGAATCCAGCAGGTGGCAGTAAGTAACTGCTATTTAATATCTCCGCGTTCATCCGGGCCACTAGAGGGCGCTGATATCACCTGCCCGTCTGCTATCGACTCATTTTTTTTTTTTTTTATTACCGCAGATGAAGATGAAGTTTTGCTAACCCGAGACGCTACTGTGAGCTTGTGGAGAAAATGGGGGCGTTTTATTGTTCTATATGCAGACAAACGGATTTCTCCGGAAAAGGTCACATCTACGGGAAAAGCCACCAGAGCAAGCTGAGAGTAGTCGTGGTGAAGTTTCTGGAGAAGGTAACGGTTCTTTGTTTACAGGTAGATACAATGAACGGGGACTTGAGTAATGATGACGAACTGTAATATATCGTTCTAAAGGTCTAAGATTTAATCATCGAGATTTAGATCACCGTATTTCAACGGAAATATTATAAGGAATGTGTTTGCTGAATTTGTGTAAGCAGCACATCAACAACATGCCGTAAAGCGAAAGGGCCACTGAACAACATGCCGGAAAGCACTTTTGGTCCAGTGAAACAGGAGTGTTGTGATAGTGATGGTTATTCATGTGTTTACGTCACAAGTAATGTTCTGTTTCTCAATAACTTTCTCAGTATATTTTCTAGTCAAAACGCAGCCTGGTTTGAAGAATATAGTGTTAAACATACAATAAGACGAAATTAACTAAAAGACATGAGTTTATTAGAGGGACAGCGCATGTAGGACGTTTTGAAGACAAGGTGAGGTGGTGAGATTGAGATGGTTTGAACATGTGTAGAGGAGGGACATGGGGTATATCAGTAGGAGAATGCTGAGGATGTAGACACCAGGAAGGAGGAAAAGAGGAAGACCAAGGAGGAGGTTCATGGATGTGGTGTGGGAAGACATGCAGGTAGTTGGTTTGAAAGAGGCAGATGTATAGGGCAGGGGGGGTATGGAGATGGATGATCCGCTGTGGCGCCCCCTAATGGGAGAAGCCGAAATAAGAAGAGACACAGTGAGAAATCTTGTCCATAAACAACAAAACTCTTCAGTTTCACTCACTTTATTTCAATAAGAACAAACAATCTAAATCCCACATATGTGGATATTACATATTAGATAGATGGATGGATGGATGGGTGGGATAAATAGATAGAATATATATATGGATGGATGGGATGGATAGATAGATGGGATAGATAGATGGGATGGGATGGATGGATTAGATGGATGGATGGATTAGATAGGATAGATAGAATAGATGGATGGATATAGATAGAGATAGTGTGTATACAATATTAGAGGAAAAGAGAGGGATGGATGGATGGATAAAATAGATTAATATTTGTACATTTACATGAAGCATTAAGTTTAATAGAACTTTAGTGTAATAATATTTTTTAATAAAATATTTTATCTTTGATGTTTCTCATGTTTTTGTTTTTTTCGTTCACAAAAATTTATCTGTGGTTCAACATTAAAAACGAATGATCTAAAGTATGGGAAAGTGCGTGCACTACTTCCAGCATATCAAGTCGCCCATCAGTGCACGAATCCAGAAGAAGAGTGGAGTTTATTAGAAACAGCAAAGTGGGATTTTCCAGAGCGACGTACCGAAGTGCTTTGGAGTCTCCATCAATGAATAAATCTACATAAGGTTGCGGTCCGTTTGTTTTGTTTGCAGGTAAAAGAAGCACGACGAACCCTCAAATGTCCGCAGGTGGAGAAATTCGATGCCACGCTGCACGAAGCGAACTTTTGGTGTTACTGCTGCGAGGCGGAGGTGCGCAAACACGTGACGGACGGCAGAGTCGCCGTGCTCCACGGAGGACTGCTGGAGCACATGAGCACGTAAGACCTCACACACTGTGAATCTCCTGATGGAGGATTAGAGCGAGTCGGCGTGTGACGCTGTGTTTCTTTTCAGTCAGGAGCACCGCAAAAACACCAACGCCTTCTGGTGGAGGAACAAAGCAGACTATAAACACAAAGACAAGTTCATCATCACCGAGCAGGACACTGACCGGTAGAGCAGACGAATAATTTTACCTCGTCTTATTTATTATTCATTCTTTTATGCATTTGGATTTTATTTCGCTTTCAGATTCAAGGAAGAAGTTGCGAAAGCTCTCAAACACTATGAAGAGCGAGAGGACACACTTATTAAAGAAGTACGTTTTTTTTCTTCTCTCTGGTCGTTTGTCGTCTTTTACACGATTTCTGAGAGTTTCCTGTTTCTCCCCAGAAAGCCGCATTAATCCGGGCGCAGGAGCTACACAGGCTGGAGGTTCTTCAGGCTCTCATAGAGGTTTGTGTTCCAGGAATGAAGCGACTGTATC
Source organism: Silurus meridionalis (assembly GCF_014805685.1). Classification (NCBI taxonomy): domain Eukaryota; kingdom Metazoa; phylum Chordata; class Actinopteri; order Siluriformes; family Siluridae; genus Silurus; species Silurus meridionalis. Next base: position 14,031,119 of record NC_060908.1, on the reverse strand, counting down.
CATATCTCACTGGGAGAGCTGGCGGTGTGGCCTACACACTCCATCCACGGTTTTTTATGTTTCTTAAATATCGTAGGCCCATCCGTTTTCATTCCGGCGGCTTATTTCCTACACGAGGCTTCGCTTTACGGTTTCGCTACACTTTATTTATTCCGAGCGAGATGACGAATCACACGCTAAGGGAATTGAAAAAGAAATGATTTTTGAGGCGGTTTCCCTCCTGGAAGGCGATGAAAACCGTACCTTCTCTCGCAATTGCAGTCCGCACACACTTTAGTGTATAGAGCACTGATGTGAGCCACAAATGAGCACATGTGTGTTTCCGAGGTTTTTAATACCATTTTAAAATTTTTAGCGCCTGACAAACCACACACACACACACACACACACGGATCAAAAATTAAACTGCAGCACAAGGAAACTGGTGGATAGCACTTTCGGATGGTCTACAGAAATCTGGGGTTCAGTGTTGAAAAATAATTATATATATATATATATATATATATAAAAAAAATTAATTATGGGCTACTTTTAGTATAAAATTGTGGGTTTTGTTTGTTTGTTTGTTTGTTTGTTTTTAAATGTGATGAATGCCATGTATGATGAATGTTGGTTGTTACTGTTGGCATTTCCTGAATCAAACCCAGCCTGATCCAGAGCTGCAGCCATCTGCTGAACCGGAGACTCAAAACAACCAGACGTCCTGGTAAGAGATCCAGACTAGATTCCCAATCAAATGTGGTCCATCAGCCTTTTGGGGGGTGTGTTTTTGTTTTTGTTTGTTTTTTTGAGAAAATTGATTGGTTGTGAAATGAACGTTTCCCTATCAGTGCCGGACCGGTCCATCAGGATCTCGAGTGTGGGAAAGTAATCGCTCTCCTTTCACCGTATCGTGTCACATACAGGACATTATTATAAGTGATTCAATCTGAGAACAGGATCGTGAAGAAGCATGACGGTCAGGTGTGCACAAAGCTTTTAGAACGTTCGCCAGATCAGCTGGTCACTGATATTTTATTCATCATGAGCAAAACGCTCAATGCGGCTTTTTGCTTTCTTTCATTGGCTCAAGACGTCTTGTTTTCAAGCAGCGGTTAATAACTTGGACTTTCTAGGGTTTTCTTTAGAAATGCAGAAGAGACAAAAACAGTTCTCCTGCCCTTGTTCTTGGCATTAGTTTACTATTTCCAGGGCAAAACTAAAGACACCAAACAGATCGTGGCTGATTTGAGAAAAGTGGATTATTTTCATGTTTATTTTTATTTACTGTAATCAAACAGCATACACTGATCAGGCACAACATTATGACCACCTGCCTAATATTGTGTTGGTCCCCCTTTTGCTGCCGAAACAGTCCTGAACCCATCGAGCATTAACCTTCTTATTCTGAAATTTGAGCTACAGGAGCTCGTCTGTTGAATCATGAGCCTCGGCAGCCCGTGACTCTGTCGCTGGTTCACCACTTTTGATAAGATACTGACCACTGCAGACCCCACAGTGAATTCACTCAGTGGTCATAATGTTTTGCCTGGTTGGTGTATTTGACCTTATAAAATGTTCTGGTTTGACGTCATTAAAGGATGATTTGCGCCGGATTTAACGCTTGTATTTCAGTAGCATGGGTTCAGAGCAGGAAGGACGTTCCCTCAGCGTCCTGAACGAACATGCAGGCCCGAGCCGTGCAGATCCCTTCCTGCAGATTCAGTGGGACGATCCGGAACAAGGCCTCACGTTCATCGGCCATCAGGTAACGTCGGAAGAACCCATTGCATCTTAGATTTACGATTTAGATTTCTGAGAAACTCTAACCTGTCGCCGTTTGCTTTTGAAGGACTGCGCCGACAGTGGAAACGTTCACACCGGTGAGTTGGACGAGGGACGGTGGTGGTGGTGGGGGACTCGTGGAGACTCGTGTAGGAACGTGTGTGTGTGTTTGTGTTGTAGGAGCGGTGCCTCCGTGGCTGCTGGAGGATCCTGAAGATAAGAGTGCGGGTAACTCGCAGGACATCGGTCCCTCGTTGGAAGATTTTCTTAAACACAGTGAGAACTACTTTTTTCTATTAAGGCTCGAACGGTGTTTCCAGACTTCTAAGCCTGGTGTAGGTGTTTATTCGGTGGTCTTTTATTCTCACAGAGGAGCAGCAGAAGCTCAAGAAGCTCCCAGCTAACCGCGTAGGCGCCAACTTCGACCACAGCTCTCACACTGCCGCCGACTGGCTTCCGTCGTTCGGTCGGGTGTGGAACAGCGGCAGACGCTGGCAATCCAGGTGAGACCGGAGATTAAACACGTCGCGGAGCAAAGCATGATATCCACAGCGATTACACTTAAATTCCACCGCTTGTTTTCAGGCATCAGTTCAGGCACGAGGAGGCTAAACGTGGCCAGAAGAGAGGGAGAGAGCGTGGAGGAAAGGCAGCCAAGAAGCAGAAACATCTCACTAACGGGGACGTCTGATCACTGAACGTACATAGGAACTCTGCAGCTCGCGCAGGAGGAGCACGAACTCAATCCAGGTGGTTTCTACATGCAGTTTGAGTCTGCAGGACACCATTTATAACTTTCTCACATTGAGAAGAACCTGAGAATTAATTCCCCGCTATAGCGCAATGTCGTTAACAGCAAAGACGCTTATGAACAGATTAATACAGTGTACATACAAAAACGTACAAATGTTTTGTTTAAGGAGACTTAACATTTATGGAAGTGAGTTTTCCACTACGGACAAACGTCCAGCATGGAGGGCTTTACTTTTTCCCGCTTTCTCCAAGATATAATGGTTGAGGGGTGGGGGAATTGGAATACAGGAGGTTTACAGCTGTTTCAATATATGTGAAAATTCGATAACATTAAACGGCTAAAAATGTAACTATAAGAGCACCATAGTTTTTTCATTTTGTTTTTGTTCTTGACGTCTCCCAGACATGCTGTAAGATACAAAAAGCAGCGAGCAGGACGAAAACTCAAATCGACAATTCGTCTTTCCAGTTTATTGAATAAATCTGCGGCATGGCGAAGTGGTTTCCGATAAATTTTTTGTCCTGTCAAGAAACACTCAGCACTTTCTTCTTCAGTGAGTAAAAACCAAAAGGAAACGTTGTGCAATAAATCTTTTCCAAAACATCATGACGCGATTAGAGATATTTCTCTCTTAAGCTAAAAGATCATTAATAGTGCTCAATAATAATAATAGAATACCTCATGAACATTAGCCAATAAACAGTACAGAATACATTAATATTTAAGTAGAGCTTGCAGTCATTTATTTTTTTTTTCCTCTTTTGTTTTCTTTTAGTAGGTTCTGTTAAAATAATACACGACATTTTATATATATATATATATATATAAAATGGAAAAAGCAGAAAAAAAGGAATTAGGTCTCTGTAAGAAATGCAGTGTTGGTCATAATTTTACAAATTTACAGACCTTTTGGAGGGTCTTCCGCTCTAAACTTCGTCCCCGGATCAAACGAAAAAAATCTTCAGCTCATGTTTGGCTTTGTACAATAGACGTGTGTGTGTAATTTTATATATATATATATATATATATATATATATATATATATATAATAATTAGTGCCACATGGTGAGAAAAGTTGTGCTTTCTCTCGACCCGAGAGATCTTCAGTAGCGTCATGCAACAGAATGTTGTAGTGGAGGGGAGGGGAAAGCTTAAGGTTATGACTCGGAGGCTTCCGGTTTGTCTGTGAGGACACGGGGAAAGCAGGAATGTCCCCCTGCACACAGTGACAGCAGTAACATCGATTCTTCTATAGCGGCTTTCCTTTTCACGTCCGATCGCGATTCCTCAAACAGTTTAGCGAAAGCCGACCAGGAGAAAACTGATTCGACATTCTGATTATGAAGCTCCGATTCAGTAGCCGCTCCTCGTGTGGTTTAGTGGTCAGACGCGTAGGTGCGTCGCGGTAACATTCATATCCATATACAACAGGAATGATCGGTTCGGGCTTTACGCAGTCCTTATGAAGGACATTTCGTGAGTCAATTGCAGTCGAAGGTCGAAAGGACTCCACCTGGGAAACTGTTACGCTCTCAAAACCAAAAACTAGAAGAGATGAGGTTTCTGTGCGTCCTATGGAGCCGTGCACCCACCATCATGTTTCTTTTTTTTTCCTTTTTTTTTTTTTTGTCAAAAGCTGCTTCAATCAAAGTCTTCATAACTCCTAATAAATAGCTGGAGAAACTAGGAATTGATGATGGAACGTCTCCAGAAATTTCCCCCTGTTCTTTCCACAGAAAGCGAACCTGGGTTTGTCCTGCACCGTGTGTATGAGGTTTGTTTCGGGGGTCTTTTTAAGATGCGCAAAGAGTTGAGCAGGGAGCAGCAAATCCTTCCTGTTGACCCGATTTATTCTACTTCCAACAGGAAAACCACAGCTCCAGGAACACTAGCTTTTATCTGCAGGGGGAAAAAAAACACAAGGAAGGCTGATGTTAATGATCTCTGTTTTAAGGTGTGTGTGTGTGTGTGGATAGGGAAGTGTTGAAGAACGGAGAAATACCTTTGTTTTCTTCTGATTCAGTAGCTGGTTGCTCCGAGTGCCTTTGGCATAGTTGGTTATATTTTGATTCTACATCCTAAAAAAAATGAATATTTGATTAAATATTATTAATTAATTTATCATTATTTATTCATCTCTTTCATAAAGCCATATCAACCTGTACATATGTAAATATTTTACCCTGCTACCAATGCACTTCTGGTTCGATGCTAACTGTAATTCGTTGCCTTTTACTGTAACATGTGCAATGACAATTAAGTTGTATCCTGTCAAGAAAAGTCCGGCAAAGAATCAAATGCGATTAATACGCCCAGAGAGATGTGGTGTTCTGAGCTGCTATGCAGTGGAACGAAGTAGTAGTAGAATTCGTTTTTGGAGACACCCGTGAATATTTCAAGTGTAGTTTTTATTACACTTTTCTGGCCACAAGCTTCAGGATCTTTTTGCATTAGTAATTGAATTGAAGGATCGTGTTTTTCAACCTTAGAGAGTTTCATTTAAATCAAGGTTTTGATGGAAATAGTGTTTGCCTCATCATGGACCTGCCGATCGGAGTGAGCTCCAGCGTCGGAGAGTCCGGAAAACAGAGAGGTGGAGGATGTTTACAGTAAAAGGAAATACGAGCCTAAATAAATCGACAAATGCTTTCATTCAATACTATTTTTATCTATAGCATTCTTATTATTTTAAATCGAGCCGGATTTCCATTAGCTGTTAGCTTTTGTGCAGAACCAAACAAACATGTTGAACACTGAACATTGTTGAATGGGACGTAAAAGTCATTTAAAATTCATTATCTTATTTATGATTTTTTTTTTATGATGTAATATGGCAACTTAAATAGGTTTAGTTTTCCACAGATGATATTGTAATTTTAGCAATAAAATTTTTTATCTTTCTAAAAAAACAAAAAGAAAGAGACCCGTCTTATTTTCTCTTGTACATTTGTTATTGCTCTTTAATAAAGAAAAGGTACTTTTTATCTGATCACTATGAGATCTAAAAATATAATGTAGATTTTTTTTAGTTAGGATTACCTTCAGCTGCTGGAGGTTGGCCTGAAGCAGGCGCAAGTGGGTCATGATCTGTCTGCTAAAGTTGGGCCCTTTGCTCTCAGAGGAAGTCGAGGACAGGAGCTTCTTCAGGTCGATGCCAGAGTCTCCTGCTGCTGTGCGCTCGGTGCTGCAGAGCTGCCCGTCGTCATCAGTGCTGCTCTCGCCAGAACCGCCGTAACCCTCCAGCACCATGTAACTACCTACTGCCGGAGGGAGGCAGGGAAAGAAGAGAGATATTTAAAAATGCTACGCTAGGCTTTGACTTTTAGTTCTGGGGGGGTAACTGATCTCCTCACCAAAGTCCTCTGAGGTTTCGAAGAAGCCTGTATCTCCTGAAGGCAGCTCGTGGCGGTTCTCCGTCCTGGCGTGTGCCGTCTCCGTTCTCTCCGCGCCGTTCTCCACTGAGCTACTGGGGGCAGCGTTTTCCTCCGGGCCTTGCAAAGATCCTTCCCTCAATTCAGGCAGCTGAGTCTCCGCCCTCTCCCTGTCCACATCCTCCTGACCGTCCATGTGGTTAATCAGGAGCTGTCTCAGAGTAGCCACTGAGGGAGAGACGATTAGAGGTAATTAACAGCGGCTTAAAACGCTTTCAAACAGAGCAGCATGAAAAAAATCAACATAAGGACCAGTGCTGAATTTTCCAGAGTATGGAGTACATAAGGTGGCGCTAGACGTAAACACAAGGCACAATGAACAGCAGTACTACTGTATCCAGAGGTACTAGATACAATAAAGGATTATTTTGTGCATCACCACCGCAGTTCCTCAGTGTGGAATTTGGCATCAGACTGAGAAACAGACTGAACTCACAGGTTCGAAGCGCCTCGTCCGCCATTAGCGGAGGCAGATCTTCTACAGCGATGGCGTGCCTCGAGCCCTGCTTCAAGAACGGGAGTCTTTCGGCAAGCTCCGTGTCTAGGAAGGCCTCCTCCTCCTCCTCCTGAACCTGCAGCGAGTTTGAGCGCTCAACCTCTTCCTCTGCCTCTTCCTCATCATCTGACTTGGTGTCAAATGGGTTGCTTCCTGCTGCAGGGAGCTGGATGATCTCTGAAGTAGCATCTTTTTCTAGGCCAAAAAAAGCATTTTGAAAACGAATCTACAAACAAAAACTGATCAGCTTGAGCTGGGTCCTGCATTCATCTGAATACAATTTGTTATAGTTTATATGGATCATATTCACATGGACAACAAACCAAATACAATTGTCACAAGCCACAATATATATATGGGGGTGAAAGCACTCTTCCCAAATAGTGGATCAAGTGTGTGGTTTGCAGTTCTCAAGTTTTACAGAACATTTAATAAAAATAAAAAAAACACATCTTGGCCATTTTAATTAAAAATCTCAGTGGGTAATTCATAAATATGGCCCTTTCATTTTTTACAGCACTCATTTGCATATTGTAGGCCATATTCTAACAACGATTAATGAATAATGCATTCCGAACATTCATTCATTCGTAATTACAGCCTCATCAATCAGGTACCTGGGGACTGGACGCTTCCAGTAGAGATGCGATCTGGATCTTTGTTCAGTTTCGGCATACCAGTGTTCATCTCGTCGTCAGCTTCCCGCTCCGGGCTGCAAACCAGTCGGACATGTAATTAGCCATCTGATTTAAAGCGATGACCGTACGCGAACAAAAGAAGGCAACTGCCAGTGTTACTTGTTTTCCAGGTAAAAAAGAATGGTTGGGGTAATGGAACTCACTCGTTCTGAGGCAGGCTCTTCATACAATCTGCCCTTTGCCCGATGAGGTCGTGCCACCTGGACAACAGAAACATAAAAAAACAAAAACAACACTAGGTTAAAAAAAGACAAATTTTCAGTCAAAATTCACTGATCCTGAATCTTGTGTCTTTTTGAAACTGCTAAATGCATTGAATTTTATTGCTTATATTGCACATGACATCATCAAAATTTGGATTCTGGTAAAGCCATGGGTCCAGTTTGTAAATTTTTATTAGTCTGTTATATAATAGAGAATTTAAATATAATTAAATGTAAAGGTTTTTTATTTATTTATATATAATAGTTTCGTCTCCCAAACTGGTGTAATCACAATATGGTTCTTATCACAGGTTTAAAGAACATCCAAATTTCCCCCAATGAACAATATTGGTTTCTTGAGGGTTATCCATGTATCAGATGTATCTGGCTTTGCACTTCATTCCCATGGAAGGACCAAACTTACGTCTTCTGCTCGGACACGGTCTGCGCCATCAGCTCATAGATCTGTGCCCCGTAATCCGACATGGACACTACGAAGAACGCTTTGTTGTCTGTAAACGGCATCATAAACGCACAGTTAATACAGACTCTTTTGTTCTCTTGTTCATTTTCATTTCCTGTTTGAGCATACCTGTTGCTACAGAGCGCACCAGGACGGTGCTGAGCTTGATGATCGGGCTGAAGATGTGTTTTGTCTCGGCCGTGCCTGCCAGATTCTTACTGTGGCACTTCAGGATCAGCTTTTCATCCTGCCTCTGGAGCAGCACCAGGATGTCCTCTAGCAGGAGCGTGTAGAGCTCTGAGCAACACAATACATGCTTGTTAGGACAAAGCATATTATGAGGTTTTTTTAACTGTTATATACTTTTATGTTAAAGCGGCAGTGTGTTATTTTTTATTTTTAGATAGTCTTTATCCTCCCATCCTCCCCCACACACACACACAAATAAATCTGGGCCAGTAATATACACAAATATAGATGTAAAAGTGAAAAAATAAAAATAAAAAACCCTTTTTTCTAACACTAATGCTTTCTCCACTCCTTACCAATAGTCTTGTCTTTATTCACTTTCCAAGAAAGTGGTCCCTCGTGCACCATTTTCCGTTTGGTCAAGTTGAGGTTCTACAGAAAAGGGAGACTTTTCTAATATACTTTCACTACAGGCCATGTGACTGTAGAACAACAGTGAGGGGTCCATGTTTACCTTAAACTCTGCAATCATAGGGTACTCGCTCTGCTTCAGTGATGACAGGTCCAGTCTTCTTTGGTAGTCTTCTAACCTCTAAAACATGGAAAAACATATTGATATACACACATACATACAGTAATCCTGTTTATCGCGGTGATTACGCTCCGAAACCACCACCCCAAAAATACTGTTATGCATACAGTACTGTATTAACATTTTTACTTCCTTTTATAATGTATAACTTTAATTTTATTAATAAATTTCATTATGTCAACATAAAACTCCATAAAAACAATTCCCTATAAGTTTTATCGTCTATGGTGCTCTCTGCGAGAGACCGGGAAAATCAGCTAAACAAATGTTATGTGGCAAATGAATACATATATATATATATATATATATATATATATATATATATATATACACACACATACATACATACATACATATATATATATAAGGCGTGAAGCCTTGCTGTGGTCTGCTCACCTGTTTGTTTTCAGCTTCTTTGACTTCCTGGTTGACGTGGTTGAGGATCTGCCGGCAGCATTCGCAGGCTCGTTTCACTTTGCTTTTCTCTTCGATGTCGTCTGACAACGAAACAGACACACGTTATTTAGGATCATTGGCAAGGGGGTTAAAAGTCAGGAAAGGATGGGGAGGAATGAGGAGGGTTTGCTACCGGTGTATTTCGCGATGTTCTCGAGCAGAAGCGGGTATTTGGTGAGTCTCTGCATCTCCACCGGGATCATGTCCTTCAGCTGGAGCCTTCGACATTGCCGATTGCTCTCGGCATCCTGTCTCAGGGAAGACAAAACGAGCTTGATTACGACGGCATTACGCTTAAAAATCGACAGGTTTTCGTTAAGGTTCAAGTCTGACCTGCACAAAGGCAGCAAATCGTTGATCCTTCTTCTGCTTGCTCTTGATAAGCTCCAGAGCAAAGGGCTGGTTACTGCAGAAGGTTCCTACTGCCCGCTTGATCTTATCTTCTTCCGTTCCGCTGAACTACATGCAGGAAATGGTCAGCGAAATCTATATTTTTTTTATAATTTAGATAGAAGAAAGAGAGAAGGTGCATTTCTTTCCTCACCCAGGACAGCAAATCGTCTCCTATGAGGTCCACGACTGTCGTCTCGTTCTTCTTCCGAATGGCCGTCATTTGCTCTGTTATAGACACTAAAAGCAAAAAAAAAAGAAACGTATAAATATCAGTCATCGTCTTTATTATAATGATAAAACTGCGTTATTGTGAGGCTCTGTGTTTATTTTTCGATACCGTGTAGCTGGACGATCTCTTCCAGGTTGGCGAAAATGTTTTTGATGTCTGCAGGGGGCAGTATAGTCTCTCGGCTCATCCTCTGGTAAAAGACGTTGTCCAGGACCTTCAGCGTGCGCAGGTGAGCGCGCTCCGTGTAGAACAGTTCTGCACAGCCGAGCAGGAGAGATGAGTGAGAAACATACCAAGGTGGCATCGAAACGTTTCGAGACTAGTTCTGTAGCACGCCAACAGAGGGCAGCACGAGGCTGCACGCACAGCCACAGGGAGCACCGACCTTCATAGGTATATGTGGGAGGGACAGACCGTCAATAGCAAGTTCCACAGCCAGGACGTCTAAGAGAGGACATTCGGCAAAAGCGACCGGACCTGTGGCGTGCTAGTCTCGAAACGTTTTAAAACCACCTCGTAAAACACGCAAGTGGAATTTGTGATTTTGTAGCACCCGACGACTAACATGTCTGAACGCTCGTGCGATTCCTCACCATTGATCACTTCCTGCCTTTTGATCTCATGTTGCGGCAGGAGCGCGAGGACGTCTGTGCTCACCAACGTCTGCCAGTGAGGAGGGTCCTGCTCCGGCTCCACCTCAAACGCCTGATCGTCCTCGCTCTGCACCTCTCCCGAGCTCAACAGCTCCATCCTACAAATTGGAATCAAGTGATTTTTACATACCTCTACTATTACTACTACTACTAATAATAATACTAAGGAGCTGAGAAAGCCCACCTTCTGAGCGGCCGTGGCGTTCCTCCATCGGGATTTCTGTGTACGTAAAGACAAGTAGAATGAGGTTACTGCATTTCCCCATGTCCATTTTTCTCTCCAGCTCTCTCAACATGTCCTAATGTCCCATAACTCTTCCGTGAAGTCAAATCAGCCTCCGATCGAAGCATAGACTATTCGGGGTCACCACTACCGAGTACCATTCGGAAATGGCAGGCGGAGTCTTGGCGAAAGAGCGAAATCGGAGTGCGGCAGTGTGTACTGACCACTCTTTTATTTATTTACTATGGGTCTCCGGAGCAGATGAGCAACAGCGGCAAGCTTTTCTTTTCGAAAATAATAACCCTGCATTTATGAAGAGGTTCACACATCTGTCCTGTTCTATTCAATTCGGTTCATTTAAATTTGTATAAAAGAATGTAGAAGATAAGTGCCTAATATGTACTCATGATATATATTGTCTATATTATTTATACACTCGTAGATGCAAATTGTACAGTCCACCTGTCCATTTCAGGCTCCTCCTGTTGGAGATGGTCCAGAGGACAGGTGAAGTCGAAGTGCGTGACTGACGTAGAGGAGTCCGGTCCTTCACCCTGAGGGCCGACCTCTCCGAGCCTGGGTAATGCTGATGACGGAGTAGCACCTGAATAAAAAAACAGGATGAAGACGCCTAAAGCAATAATTGAAACACTGCAGAACAATGTGAGCGATCAACCCCTCACCTGATTCTGACTCTCTGGTTGTGCTGTCGGAGCTCTGTGAGGGGGAAGCGCTGAAAGGAGGGGAGCTGACGGCGCTCGTGCTGCCGTCCGGCCCTTCGCTGGACTGACTGCTCCGTGTCCGGCCTGCTGAAGGTGTTTCGGGCGGATCGGTCGTGCCTAGTGAGATCTGCGACGGCTGCTTTTGTGTCCGCTGCTTGCTCTGCTCTAGAGCCTTGGTAACTGTGTGCACACCAACAGGCCATCGTTCAAAAATTTCTATCAACTAATAACATTTGGCTTGTGTAACAGCCAGTACATGCTATTACACATCTCATTGCTGACTGGCATTCCTCCTTACTTGAGGAGACGTCTGTCCTGCTGGGCCTTTTGTTATGGCCGCGGATGATCTGGAAGCGGGATTTCTTCAGCTTCTCCTCAACGCTTCCGTCCTTCTCCGGTTTTATCGTCTTCTGCTCAAGGTAAAAGTAGTAAATGGAAATATCTTCAGGGGGTTAATGCTGAAGTGTAGCGCAAAAGAAAGAACAAACACTTACCTTGATTTTAGGGAGAAGGTTTATTAGCTTGGGCTTGGGCTCGAAGCCCCGAGATTCCTTCACCTTGACCCCGAGGTGCTTCATGTAGGCCTGGATGACGAACTGCATGGCCGTACTGAAACAAATCGAACTCGTCAACAATAAGCGTATCGGATTTGCTGCACATACGATTATTATTATTTTTTTTTTATTTAACAAAGTGCCTATAAAATTTTGCATCATACTTATGGTTACATTAAAAATCTCGGAGAATTAATAACGTTCAGATAAATTGAATTAAATACATTGAAGTCAATGTGTTCACACTTTTTATACATATTCAGTGCAAAACTCTAATTGGGGAATTTCCAGAGACTGACACTCCTTTCGGAGACTGCAAGTTTTACAGCTCAAATGTTAACCCCTGCCGGGTACGAAATCGAGGGGGAAGTACCGCAACGGAAAACACTCATGCTAGCATGTTTAAAAATCCCAAAACGATCATTTTCGCTCTAAGTTTAGCTGTCTGGCAAGCATTCCACTGTATCCAGACAGACTCCTTATCGAACATTTACTGACGAGATTGTAGCACCATTCCACTAAACAAAATATATTTTGTTTTAATTCATTTAAGTACTCTTCCGCCCTTGAATCTAGTCTTGTAATTTCTGACCACCAGGGGGCGCTAATGTCAAACGTTAAAAAAAAAGTGACTAACAGTTGCTGGGGAAGTTTAAGGGAAAAAATAAATAAATAAATGCTCTCATTTAGCCATGTGGGGTGAAGGAGGTCGTGGTGATTACGCAACGCCTGGCCACATGCTGGGTAACAGCACCAATATTCCCTCCAACCTTCTGCTGAGCAACACAAGCCTCCTCTCTCCTCTACCATCTGCCCACACACACACACACACACACACCCACCCACCCACCCAGCTCCAGCATGTTCACCATATGGACGAGGTGTGGATCACGGTACTACGTGTAATGCCGTAAATTAAAAGGAAAGTAGTAAATAGTAACTAGTAAATATTAGACCAGCACAAAACATGCAGTTGTCCTTGTGTGCCGATGATGTCAAGTGTAAAGCGTCAGGATATTTCCCCTTACCACTTCTCCTCCTCGGTAGCCGATGGCGTCAACCTGTGAGAACAGAGCGAACACACATAGGCATCAGAGTTTTACTTCTTGATTTTGCACTAAAATAAGAACACGTTTATGAACAGGGTTTTCCGGGAAGGCTGACGATTACTGGACCCCTACTGTCGCTTTGCATATCTTTATTTATATCTGTGGTGCGGTCTGTTACTCTAATATTCCTCTGCTGGGTGTAAGACCTCACTCAGGTCACTAAATACGGTCCTGTTGTTTAGTAACGGATCAGGATTTGTGTGCCTCGCGTCTGCGTGAGCGAACTGTACGACAAGCGGTCGCTAACTCGAAAACGACAATGATAATCCGTTTCCGGAGGAGTCGTCGGACCGCTTTCCGAGCCAAGAGCCAGGGCGAAGCGTCTCGTCCAAAAAAAACACAAAAAACAAACAAACCGCAGTAGGTTTGGAAGCTTCTGTCTTCTGATGCTATCGGGCTTCTGAAAGGACACGTGTGAAAGACGAGAAAGCTGTCTTAATCTGCTCCTTAAACTTTCCTGTTCGACACGTTCGGCTCCCGTCGCGCTCGGCACGCGAGAGTGCCGTGGCCTCGGATGTGCCCCGGGGGGGAAAGAGTTGAGTGAAGAGATGTATAGTTGTTTTAATTTGCAGTTTTATTTTTAAATATATTAGAGAAGTTTCATAAAAATTGTCCGTACAACATTTTTTCTGTATGTACTTCTGAAAGATGATGTATATTTCAATCAAAAACAGGAGAAAACTTCAGGATTTCATTCTGAATGCACCAGAGGAGACTCATCGTTGCTAAACCGGCTCTTTACACAACATCCCTGAGTCTTTCTGTGTGTTTGAGATGTGTGCTCATGCATGATCACTTACAAGACTTCATTGATCTTGGAGATGATATGCTCCGAACAGGAGCGCTCTCTCTCCAGGGCCACGCGGTCTCGCACGCGCTCCGTGTCGAGTCGGCTGAGCTCGGCTTCAGCCAGAGTCAGGCCCATACTGCGCTTCTGCCTAAAATTAAAAAAAAGAAAAACTACACGTGTGCACATGATTCCTTACATACTAATACGATTCATTTTTAACTTCTCTACCCATGACAATATGAGGATGAGATGAGCAACAGTGGAATCGGTTTAATTAAAACATTCAAGTGTGCTGATACTTACTTCATAGGGTTCAAACAATGATGAATGCACTTTTTTTTTTTACTTCAAGCTGCAGTGTGAAGCAACTAGAGGTCGACCAATTCATCTGTGCTGCGGCAAATATATTTATATATTATATGCATATATAGATCGAATTAAATGATAGTTTTTTCGGGTTGCATTAAACCGTACGAGACCTCTAGAGGCGAATCACTGATGCCACATGCTGTTTATTTGAACTGCCTTATTTATTAATTTGGGCTGTAACTGGTTTTATTTATTTGGAGAATGCGAGACCGTGAGTCTTTTATTTTCCTCAACATTTATCAATACAATTAATATATATGTATATCATATAGCACATTTTCATAATTCAGAAATTTTTTTTTTTTTTTGTAAAAAAATGTCTACTATTTTAGATGGGGTATGTGTTTTTTTTATAGCGAATCTATATTATAAACGGATAATTAATCGGCCATCGGCAGTAAAATCCACTATCGGTCGACCTTTACATTAACAGCCTTTGCAGACGCCCTTATTCAGAGCGCCTTTCATTTTATTTCATTCAAACAACTGAGCAGCTGTGGGGTTAAAGGCCTTGCTCAGGGGCCCAAGAGCAGCAGTTTGGTGTGGCTGGGATTTGAACTTATGACCTTCAAGTCCAAAGTCCAATGACCACCAAGTTACCACGTCTAGAAACAACAGTGTGTGTGTGTGGCTATTACCTGAAGTCTTCCAGATGTTTCTGGATGTCAGGTAGAAGTATGTCCTGTATCTGTTGCACATGCTGTCTTTGAATATCCTCTGGAAGTAAATCAGGCTTCCATCGATCTACACACACACACATTTACATTTCTGTACACTGACAAGCCGAAACACTTAATTATTTCAAATAATCAGTGTAAAAATCTGCGCTTTGTCTCACAGTTGGAACCTCCAGTAAAATAACCTACAACCACCTTCCGTCTAATCAGAATCCCCCGCAAAGCCCTGCTATGACTCATATCGGCGTTCGGCCACGACACCCAAGAGTGCAAGTTGCGTAATCTAACCTAAACCCGGAACAATAACAGAGGCAGAAACTGCGTGCACTTACCCATGTCAGCTGAGATTAAATCTGGCACCGTAACTTTCAGTTGCTGGGTGGAAAATGAAAAAGTAAAGTTAACCATGATGTGCGTTTCAGCCTGAGATTGCACCTAGCGGGAATGTGTTTGCAACCGGCTCACCGCTGATCGGTCCATGAACGTGGAGTGAAGCTCCCCGAATATCCGCCGCGTCTCTTTGGGGTTGCTCTGCTTGTAAAGCTCGGCATAGAGGTAGCACAGCTGGGGATGAGTGAGATTAACCGTATTTATTATTTAATTTGAAAAAAGAAAAAAAAACAAAAAGCCCCATAAATGTCATAAAAAGGTGTTTTATTTTGTACCAGAGGTGCAGGGTCGAACTGAGAGACCACGTGGTGCAGGAAGGCTGCAAGATGAGCAGGTCGAGACTTCAACAGCTCTATGGTCTGAAAACAGCTACACTGACCGTTCATCTGTGACAGATAAAGCAATGAAATCTATCAAATCACTTCTTCAAAACCTCTACCCAAGAAATAAAGAATAAAGTCGTCACCTGCTCCTGTTCGGTGTCGAAGTCATCGTCCTCAGCTCCGATGATGGGAGGAGGCAGACGGGACGATGGGCTCCCCACGCTACACGGATAGTTTGAGTCCTGCCCATGTGATGCGAGATAACCTTGTTAGGGATGTTAGGATAAAAATAAACGTAGGACTTAATGAGAAACGTAGGGCACGCTCACCAGGTCGACTGCATCCTCGCCATCGGGAGACGGGCACGAGTTGAGGCTGACGCGCAGCGTCGACTTTGGGCTGTGGCATGGCGTGTCTCTTTGGTACATGCTTTCTGGGATCATACTTGGCGTGACCTGTGGGTGTGTGATGGCAGAGGATATTGTGATATTAAACCTAAAACATGCGTAAACTCGTACAAGAGCGGCAAATTACGACGAAGATTAGTATTGGGTGTCATGTGACACAAATAATATCAAGATGGCTCATGTCCCATACTTAATTTACCGACACGATTTAAAGGGTCTTGTATTCTTTTTTTATTGATTTTTACATTATTTCATTATAAATTTTATAAATCTACATCTACAGACACTAAAATATAAAAAATTTATTCAAGATTCAAAAAATGTTAATATACAGGGTAAAAAAAATTTATAAAAATACAAATCTCCAGAATCTAAAATGTAAAAAAATATCTATTTATGTCTAAAGTGTACACAAAGTTTTTTTTTTTACTGAGTCTGTGAATATAATAATTTGTTATAATTTTCTTTATAAAGTTCTCATCTTTTAATGCAGACACATTATTCCACATTTAAACAACTAATTTAAAAAGCACATCATTGCTGTTTCATAACACAGCTCTAATAAATAAAAACACTCATCCGGAGTGACGTAAACAGAAAACGAATAAGTGTGTGGTGTTAGCAGGTGTGTTGCGGTGCTGACCGGTGCCGAGTTGCTGTTCATGGGGGACTCTGTGTCAAAGTGCCAGGATGGAGAAGTGTCCACGTCTCCTAACCCTCCTCCTTTCTCCGAGTCTCCTTCCCCCGGCCTCGGAAAAAGCAGGCCATCCTTCAAACACACACACACACACACACACACACACACAATTCAGAGCGATGGCCTGAGGTGCAAACTAAATCAGGATGGAGTGTGTGAAGTTGGAGAAGTACCTGGCCAGCCGTGGTAGCTTTGCTGAGCTGGCTCGGAAGTAGAGGAATGTGCTTCTGGGCCTCCTGGATGTCCTTCAGTAGTCTCGCTGTAGGGTTTCTGCTGTACTCCTCCTTCATAGCCTACGGTTCATACACAGAGGAAGCAGACGCTGCGATTAGCTCCGGCGGTCTGTGACGACACCTTCACCCCGGTTCCCACAGAAGAGGATGTGAAATTGTGGATCACAGAATGTGCATCTATTATGTTCCTTAAAGTGACTCGCAGTCGATAATGTGTCAGATTATTAAGAATAGCTCCGCTCGCTTCTGCATTGCGCTTTCCCAGTGTTAGAAAACTTTCTTCTGTGACGTAGGTTTGTTTTCCGATTAAAAACGCCGCGTTCCCCATCAATAAAAAGCATCCAGACCTGGAGAACAGGACACATGAGTCGATCTCTGCGGCTCCTTCGTCCGCATCTTGCGCGGGACATCGACTTTCTGATTAAATGCTCAAACCCTGTCCTCCTGAAACGCCACACCCACACCATGAACATGGAAAGCTAGCTGGATTTAGTTACAGACTACGACCAGCATGATGGCAAAAAACGGCAGGTTATAAAAGAAACTGTGAAAGAGGAAACGAGATCCCGAGACTGAAATATAATAGCAGAATTTAACGTCCAGGGATGTTCCTCTAAGATGACACAGACCTGCACCCCAACCCCCACCCCATTACAACATACACAATAGGGGTATAAAATGAAACTAGAGTTAGCGCAGTGTCACAGTGGTAAATTAAATATTAAACACATGAAAACACACTTATATACACACATCTGTGTTACCAAAATGCTAATTAATTTGAATTTTGTGTAATCACTTTCCTTTGTGCCAATTTAATCAGTAAATCAATTTATATCTTTTAATTTTTATTACATTTTATAAAATATTTTTAACCAAGCAGGCTTAAGAATTGTTTTTAAAAAGTAAGCTGTTGATGTTCACAAATGTTAATAATAATAATAAAAAAACTGTTAATATTAAAAAGAACGCAAGCAATTTTTTGCATTTCTTCCCCCAAACCGTACAGAAATTGAACCGACGTACCAGACTGTGAATTTTGTGAACCGTTACACCCCTAATACTATGATCCAAGTGCGTAATTGAAACAAAAGACAAGATGTGTGTGTGTGTGTGTGTGTGTGTGTGTGTGTTACCCATGCGGGTAAAGGGGAGGTGATGCGCTCGGAGGGAGAGGTTGAGGAAGAGGATGAGCGCTCTGCTACAGTGGGGCCGGGGGAATAGGGGGAGCTGAGGGACGAAAGTGTGTCTCCATCTCCTTCTCCCTCTGATAAGGGGATCTGCGGCAAACCCGGGGGTCTCCCCAACACCGTCAGAGCCACGTACGAACCCGCTGTAAACACACACACGCGCAGTATAATAAACACAGCGTCGCATTTCCAGGTACATGATGTGCTCCAGTAACCGATAAACTTACATTTGATTAACTTCACAACTTCGACATGATTGGAATGTGTTACTAGAGTCCCGTTGACCTGAAATGCAAAATAAATACATAGAATTAAAAAGAAATCTGATCATTTGACTAACATTGAGCAGAAGACCCTAGATCATTTAGTCATGTTTGTGTGTTACTGCAGTTTGCCAGGAGGGGGCGTAAAGATGCGAGTCTGTGTGCGTGTAAAACGGGAAAAAGAGCTCGATCTGACAGGTTTATATGACTCGAGGAATCTTAAATCTTCCGGCAAAATGAATGAATGATTTCATAGTTCACTCGTTCCATATGATACAACTTACCTTGATGATTCTGTCACCCGTCTGAACGCCAGCTCGCATAGCAGCTCCATCTGACAACACGAGAGACAAAGGGAGGGGATGAGGGAGAGGACAGAAAGATACAGAGGAGGAACCAGAAAAAGAGAGAGATGGAAGAGGGGACAAAACAGAAAATAGGCGGAGAGAGAAATGCACAGAGGACAACACAGAAAGCATGGCAGGTTGAGCGGAGATGTATAGGAGAGAGAGTGAGATAGCGGAAAGACGTAAGACAGAGTGGAGGAGACGTTTAGAAAGAGACAGGAGAGAGAGATGTGAAATGGAAACGTGGGGAGAGACGTCGAGGAGACAGTGACAGCAGACAAGAGGCAGGTAAAGGGAAGACGTATAAGAAAGACCGGTAGACAATAAGAGAAGTCAATAATGTTAAACAGAAAACACACACAGGAGACAGCAGAAGAAAGAGACAGACAGAGGGGACACATAGGAGATGTGGAGAGGAGAGACAGGCCGAAGAAAACAAGACAAAGATATAGAAGAGACAGAAAAATTGAGTAGAGGAAAAAAAGAGAGACAGAGAGACAAGACACATTGTAAGGACTCAATAAAAGGAAATAATGAGCTTGTGCTTAGTTTCCAGGATGGATAAATGATTGATCAGCCTTAATGAGAAACACTACATGAAGAAGTGAATAAACAGAGGGATGAATCTCCTCTCCAGCTCACCCTCTTTAACCAGCTGCACAAATACTGGATTATCGCCGCTCACCGTCAACCCGAAGCCATTCTCATCCTTCTGGATGATCACACACCTCTGGACAAGCCCTGAGAAAGAGGGAGAGAGGGAGAGAGAGAGAGAGAGAGAGAGAAAGGGAGAGAGAGAGAGAGAATCCCTTTTAAGTATCCCTTATGAATGGTCACAGATGAGTGTAAAAGCTTCAAGCCAAACAGGCACAGTCTCAGTATACACACACACACACACACACACACACACACACACACACACTAATAACTTTCATTATGCAGCTGCAGTTTGTGTGTACATGACTGTGTTCACTCGTTCATGTGAAGTGACAATACAATGTCTTTCCTTCCCCCACATGGAAGCACACACCATTTCCAACTTAACATTAGTGTGTGTGGGTGTGCGTGGTTGTGTGTGTGTGGGTGTGTGTGTAGTCTCTCACACACTTTGCTTGACCTAAATCACACTTCCTTCACACATCTTGTACTGAGTGCATGGATTAAAGCTGGGTCAATGCCCCCACTCAGAGTCATCCACCCCACTCAGAGTCATCCACCCCACTCGGTGTCATCCACCCAACTCAGAGTCATCCACCCAACTCGGTGTCATCCACCCCACTCAGAGTCATCCACCCCACTCAGAGTCATCCACCCAACTCAGAGTCATCCACCCCACTCAGAGTCATCCACCCCACTCGGTGTCATCCACCCCACTCAGTCATTCACCCCACTTGGTGTCATCCACTCCACTCAGAGTCATTTACCCCACCCCTAATGAAGCATGGTGGTGGGTGTGTTTTTGCTCTCGCTGCTGTGTGCCCATTCAAGGAGTTCCGCCCTTAATAATGTCATGGAGAGCCATTACATCACTTTACATCACTTTCTGAAACATATACAAACTCGGAAGCACAGAAATACTCCACCATATGTCCAAATGCTTTGGCTTTTTTTTTTTTTTTTTACTTTGGCCATCTTTAGCATAAGAATCCTACGGTGGCCGAGCAGTGCAAGACACTAACAAATAGACACGAAAACAAAATAACCAAAAAGTGTAAAGTTCTCTGTTTACTTTAAACTATTTTATATTTTGATTAGTGCAACATTGGCAAGCAAGGAGAAACTGTTGTACTTCCTGTATATCTTGAATGACAGGCGTCTTGTCCAATGATCAGTAAGTGTTCCATTCACAAACTATACCTAACCTTTTCCGGTTTGTCTGAATTGTCATCATTTTTTTTCGGATGTTATTTTGTTTTCGGATTTGTTATTTTGTTTTCGGATTTGTTAGTGTTTTCTAATTTGTTAATGTGTTTTGCACTTCTCGGCCACCGTAAAATCCAACTCTTAAACAGAATACATAACACCAAATATATAAAATAGCATTAGACCCCCACTTTAATCTCAATGGAAATACATAGGATGTGTACAGACACTAAAAAACAATGTTAGCACACAAAAAAAAATTCAAATTAATATTTCGCCTGCCCCAAATGGTGTGTACTTAAGTTGTAGGGAGCACACAATGTGAACAGGAAGTCCCGGTTTGCAGGAGACTCCTTCCTAGTCACACCCTGTTCGAATTCACAAGTGTATTCCAGTTTGACGCTAAATCCCTGAGTAATCTTTTCCCAGCACCACTGAGACCAGCCAGGCGGGTTAGTACGTATCCAAGGTGGCATTTCGCTCGGAGATAAACCTCAGGGTTGATTGAATTGATTCTGATTTTAATTTAAAAAAAATTAATAATATATTCTAGTCAGCATAAAAAAAAAAAAAAAAAATGCACACTTCTCCATAAAATGCTAACTCTGCAGAATGAAAGTCAGCCCGGTTCCATTAGCATGACACAAACACTTGTGTGTTACGCTAACCGGAGTTAGAGTGAAATAAACAGGAGTCGACCACATCGATCAGACCTCTGAGAGGACTTGCTACAAACCCAGTGGAACAGGAAAGCATGCGAACGAGAAAATGAGGGAGTGAGTTAATAAGAAAAGGATGAAGATGCAGAAATGAGAAACACCACAGCAAAAACACACACGCACACCCAATGCAGCGGCCTTCAATGAACTCTTACCACACGACTCGGGCCTTCGTTCTACACTCTGCACAGGCAGCTCTAAAAGCAGGGATACATGCAGGACACACACACACAAGTACACAAAATGATGAGGTAAGCGAGGTAAGCTAAATGCATTGAAAGGGAAAAAACAAAGCAACAACACAACACATTTCTAGTGTAGCAAGTGTACAGGAGCAGAGGAGCAGACAGAAGCAGTTTTTGGCTAAAAGTGATCAGACTTCTACTTAAAAACAAAGGGATAAATAGATTATATGCATATATATATATACACAGTGGGGAAAATGATTATTTGATCCCCAGCTGATTATAGCCCATTCCAGCCTTGTGCAGGTCTACAATCTTGTCCCTGATGTCCTTTGATAGCTCTTTGATCTTTCCCCTAGTGGTAAAGAGTTCTTTATGTTCTCGTCCAACGTGGGCATGAAAAGCACAGTTTAGTACGGACCAAAATAAAACTATTCTAAGCACTTGGACTTCTCTAATGAGCTCATCTCCTCTCGTTGTATTTTCCACACAAACACTCAGGAAACGGTTTCTCGTTCGCAGCTGTTCGGCGATGATGCGCACGCGCTCACGTGTGACTCACGACTCCGTCTGGACTCGGGATGCCACCGGTATGATGCTCGGTATCTCGATAAACAGCTTTCTACACGTTCTGCCATGGGAATTCACACCTATGACTCGTTATTTGTCGCAAATCAAAATTGGTAGGTGAGAGGATTCTTTCGTAATCGGAAAACTATTCCGATTTGGCTCTAAATTTGAATCGCTCGGCTCATTTTGCTGTCAAAATAAATAAAAATAAATGAAACCCGTCATGTATACGAGAGCAGACTCTTACCTGTGGGGTCAAAGTCATGTGTGGGTGGTGCGGACACCTTCTCGCTCTTGGGTTTCTTGTCGGGGGGGTGGTCCTTGTTGATAATACTTCCTGGTCTGCACACACACAGACACACAGACTTGATTACTATAGTTCAGATTAAATAAATAAATAAATAAATAAATAAATAAATAAATAAATAAAGAGAAACAACAATGTTTATTAGTTTTCATCCGCAAATTACATTTAATTTAAAATTAATCTGTGCAAATTTAAATGATTATGCAATTTAATAAATATAATAAAATACATGTATTGCATTCATTCGATTTATTCTATTGTACTTTTCTATATTTTATTTTTATAAAAATGTATACAATTTTCTATATTATTTAACCAAGGGGGCATTTTATTTAATAATCAAAAATAAACGACAAGCAATTTTATGTTTTCATTTATTCCCCCAATCGTACCAAAATGTAACCAAATGTACCAAAACCGTGAATTTTGTGTACCGCTACACCCCTAATATATATATTTGTGTGTGTGTGTGTGTGTGTGTGTGTGTGTGTGTGTGTGTGTGTGAATGTACATATTTCAGCCTACACAGAACCTTGAGTCAGATTCAAATGTACTCCAAGTTCGGATTGGTATCTGATATGTGGTCATGTGACCTGGGGGTGAGTCATGTGGTCAGTGTGTGCATGTGGGCTGATTTGAGGGACAGGTGCGTTCACATTAAAGACAGCTCATGTGTGCATCCAAGTCTGGGCAAAAAAAACAAAAAAAAAAACAAAGGTGACTGCGAATGTAGCCTGAAGAAAGATCTTTTGGAAGAACGATGTTTATCTCTCAGGTACAACTTCAGATAATTAAAGACTCTGTGCCAAGCTTATTCACACGCCTTCCCTGCGCGTCTCCAGCCTGCGGTACTGTACGTATATTAAAAATAAACGTTACTATCGGCACGTTACGGTGCACACTAAACCCCCGAGGCGGTGCAGCTGCATGCCTGGTCGGAATCCCGAGTGCGACTGTTGTGCAGAGCTCCAGTATCTCAGACATCAGTGTTGTGTCTACGTGCTTGAAACCCCACAAGCCTGTGACTCAGCCCCTTCTTATCAGCGGCTCGTCGTTTAGCTGTGCGCGCGCTATTCTTCTCCTTAAATAGCAGCCTGACGCAAATTCGGCATAGGAGCATGTGTGGGGAGGGGGGGAGGGGACGCTGCTCTCGACTCACCTGGTTGGTTTTTTGGGAAACCTGCAAGACAGAAAGGAAAAGTTGTTAAAGCGCAGATCCATTCACAAAAAAAAAAGGTCAATGTAAATTAATTCAAATGTCAATGAATGTAAAAATTATATATGTAAATTAATGCAAATAACAATAAATTGTACAAAGCAGTAAACCGTAGATCAGCACATGCAATTCGAATGAAACATTTGAAAATAATAATTAAAAAAATTGTTCTAAGCGTCACCTGCTTTAGCTAAAGGGGTCGAGACTTTGTTGCCATGGTGACATTACAGCACGATGGCGTGCTTTTGAGAGGAAGAAACTTACACCCATGATTGATCTGACATTTGAACCAAGCGTGTGCATGCATGTGTGTGTATATTTTGCTACAAGTTTTTAAGCACTTGTTTGTCTGCTTCTTTAAATTGCATAATAAAAAAAAAATTCAATGGAAACACAATGATTAATACATTCCTTAGCAGCAAGGGGAAAAAACACACACACACACACACACATCTGTACATATATACACATTCTCTATAACAATGCAGCTCAACGAGGAGGCCTGAATGATTTCCCACTACGATTCATCAGAAAATATTCACATAAACGAGCCAAAACAAGTGAGCAAGAGAGAGAGAGAGAGAGAGAGAGAGTGAGAGTGAGAGAGAGAGAGAGACGCAAAGAAAAACAGAAAGCGATTTCTTCACGGTGACATGCCAAGCGACCACTGCACAAGTCTGCACTGTTTCTATGGAAACGCTAGTGTATTAAAAAGATAAAATAGCTTTTAGACCTTAAGACACTTTATTAAAGTGCATCTTTCGTTTCACTGATATCACCAATGTAACGCAGCAATTAGCAACATTATATCAAGCAGAAGAAGTGGTCAGTTATCTAATCACAAGAGTGCAGGAATGCTGTGTGTGTGTGTGCGTGCGTGCGTGCGTGCGTGCGTGCGTGCGTGCGTGTGGAGGAGCCTCTCAACAAAAATAGCACGGGCGTCTTGTCCTCCCCTCTCTTTTTCTCTCTGTCTGTGTGTGTGTAGTGTTGCTCTCTCTCCCTCCCCATGTCTTCCCTCAATCCCCCTTTTTCTCTCTCTCTTTCTCTCCCTGTCTCCCTCTCCATCTTTTTCTATGTATTTTTCTCTCTCCCCATGTCTCTCCCCCTCTGTGTCTCTCTCTCTCTGTTTTTCTCCTCTTTCTTTATTCATGGCCTGTCTCTCTTTGCCTGCCTTTCTCTCCCATGTGTCTCTCTCTGTCTCCCTCTCTTCATGTCTCTCTCTCTCTCTCTCTCTCTCTCTCTCTCTCTTTTCCCTCTCTCTCCATCTCTCCTCTTACCATGTCTCTCTCCCCTCTCCCCGTGTGTGTCTCTCCATCCCCTGCTCTCCCCGTTTCTTTCTCTCTGTCTCCCTCTCCATGTGTCTCTCCATCTCCCTCTCTCCCATGTGTCTCTCTCTCTCTCTCCGTCTCCTCCACCATCTCTCTGTCTCTCTCTACCCCATGTCTCTCCCCTTTCTTTTTCCACCACTTGTTTCCTATGCCTCTCTCTCTTTCTCTCTTCCTATCTCTCCCCCCAATGTGTCTCCCTTTTTCACCCCCTGTCCCCCCACCCCCCTGTGTCTCTCTCCCTTCCATGGGTGGTTTTTGTTTTTGTTGCTGTTCCTTCCCCTCAGCGGCGTGGGGAACAATGGTTCTCGCGTCAGTGCCGTCCCACTCCACAGCAGGCCCGCAGGTCCGATTCCCGGAAACAGAGCGCGCTTCTGGCAGCGACGCCGGCTTCCTGAATGTGTGTGACTGAGGAGGGGTATGTGTGTGTGTGTGTGTGTGTGTGTGTGTGTGTGTGTGTGTGTGGATTGGACAGGCTGTAGTGAAGGGTAAAGGCAGGGGGCAGGATATGGCCAAAATAAAACTCAGGCCTTTCTTTTTTCCTCACTGAAGGGTTTTTTCCCCTTCACTTACAGCAGATTGCACACTCAAACCAAATGAACCCGAATAAGTGCTCATCAATAAAACAAATCCAGAGAGCAAACCTTAAAATAGTTCGTGTTTTGTTTTCTTGCTTCTTTTTAAACTCTGAAGGAGGAGTAAAAGGGGAAAGAAACAAACAAACAAAAAAAAGACAGAAGGGAAGTGGCTGAACATAGCGACCACTCGAGCGTTTTTGTATTTGGCAGATGAGGGGAAAGCTGGGTAATCACCCCGAGGGCTCTATGGAAACAGGAAGAGCTTAATATTGCAATACGGAGAGAGGATTATAAGCTTGAAGGAGCCTGCCAGAGGAAAGTGCGTACGCTCCGTAGAAATAAGTTGATGGGGGTGTTAATTGGGCTCTTTAAATGCTGCAAAAACAAAAAGATATATAATAAATCATTAGATTGCAAACCCACCATTGTATGATTAAAAAAAAACACAATCGTGATGGCTATCCTTCATCTCTCCCGCCATTCACCGCGACACGAATTAATCACGGTTCCCCGTGAGCTCAAGTATGTGGAAGACGGCAAACAACACTTTCCTCTTAGTTACTCTTCCTTGACTCTATACACGATATGGGCAAAAGATTGCGGACACACGACAATTAAAAGCGATGTGCTTTTTAAGAATCCACTCTTCTAGGAAGATGTTCCACTAGATTTTGGTGCTTGTGGACATTCGGTCAGCGTTAGAACTGATGTAGGTGAAGTGAGGGGGCCTGGGGGGTCGTCCTGCAGGTGTTCAATAGGTTTAAGGTCGGAGCTCTATAGCAGGAGATCTTCTGCATACTTCCGACCGACGGAAACCTTCTTCATGGAGATTGACTTGTGCATAGGTTTGGGTCTCTCAGTTCAAGTGAAGGGACAATTACAATTGCAACACTATGCGGAAGCAGCACACACGGCCGGGAAAAATCAGGTGTCCCGATACTTTTGTTAAGAAAGTTCACGTTCCTGAGTTATGAAGCGAAATCAAATACATAAACTAATCAACCTAATGGGCACAGAGCTGATCGGCGAGGTTCAGGAAACGAATATGGGCGTGCGTGTAAATCACAAACAAAGGATTACCGACTAAGCGCTTTGATGCTTAGGTGTTATTTGGAATGATTTGTGCTCTTTTGCCTTTACAATCTTTTAAGCTCGTTAGCATTACGCTGGACCGCAACCAAATGCAAATGACCGACGTGTTTGAGCAGAGAAAAAAAAATTTACAAAGCACTAAAGATAATTATAATATTCAAAATGGATATGTTGTCGAAGTCAAATGCCGTACCTGAAGTCACTGCTGATGATTGACAGAATAAAAGGCTTCCTATAAATGAAAAGCAGACGTTTAAATGCCGTCACGTGACTCTGGGAAGTGTAAGTGAACGAGAGCTCTTTTATTTAGCAAACTGCCTCATTTGCATGTCCGTGATTTTTTATTTCACGTCGGTGCATTAACGAGCGCTCGGCTCCCAACCGGCCATCAAAATCACAGCGCTGAGAAATAAAAGCGGACAGAGAATATGAGGACCTCCTTCATGTACTTGTACATTCATCTTTCACTCTCTCCAGGACGAGCTTTTTGTCTCCAGGCCCTGAAGGGAGGAGAGTCTTGGCTCCTTCTGCCCCAATAAACCCGGCGGGGCGAGAGTGAGAGCGAGAGAAAAGGGACGTACATTTCTTCAAGCTACGCTGTCCGCTCATGTTTTATTATTACTCCTAGCGCGGGAGGGGCGCGGATTTCAACAGACAGTTTTAGCGTGGAAGGTTCCCGAATCCCAGAGTAATTAAAGATGGACGCTTTTTTTTTCTATAATCATGGCAAGGTTTTCTGTTTTAAAAGAATCGGCAATGTTGTTACGCTTTAATGGAACAAATAAGGCAATGAACGGTGTAACGGTATAAATATCGACCTCAGAACGATGGGACTGATTCAGTTTCACCACAACAAGATTATGTTTCAGCATTAGTCAGAGAGAGAGAGAGAGAGAGAGAGAGAGAGAGAGAGAGAAATAGACGGAAAACGCACATCCGTTTCAGATGCCGCGGTTAATCCGCCCAGGAGATGTAACGCTGTGCAATCTTTCCATCTCTCCATGAGAATCTCGCATGCTGTGGGAAATTTTGACGTGGTGCGTTTGTAGGAATAGAAAATCTCTCTCTCTCTCTCTCTCTCTCCTTCTCTCATTTAGTTGTTACAAAGGGCTGAATGCATGACCATGAACCCAGACGACACCGCCTCGGCTTTTCCACATCCTCTGTGTGCCCAAAAAAAAAGAGAGCGAGGGAAAAAAAAAAAAACGAGGAAACGACATGGAGACTTCCTTACAAAAAAAATAAAAAATAGCGAGTGAAGCTGAAACTGGTGTTCGTCAAAAAAAATAAAATAATTAAACATAAAAAATAAAAGGCTACTGAGGAAACGTTCTGAATGGAACGGAACATTTCTACATACATCGACATTATATGGACAAAAGAATTGGAACACCTGACCTTTCCAGCCATGTGGTTCTACGAGATTGGGGGCATAGAATTGTATAGTATGTGGTGGAATGGCTGGAATTTCACCTAAACTATTAGACCCAAACCTGTTTCAGTAGGACAAATAAAGCACCATGAAGATATGCTCTACCTGGGTTAGAAGACTTTACTGATGCCTATGTGGCTGAATGAGCACAAACCTTTAAAAAATCTAGTGGAACATCTTTTCAGAAGAGTGGAGGTTATTCTAACAGGAAACACAGACTAATTGAGGAATGGGATGTTCGAAAAGCACATAGCAATCACATGCTCAGGTGTCTACAAACGTTTGTCCAGATAGTGTACGATATTTTAGTGACCGTTGGAGGTCCTCACAGATTGTAAAGGAAATGGTTGGTCGGAACGTTTCATCTTTTACATTTCAACAATTATTCGGGTCGGATATGAATTTTAAGTCCAACTGAAAGCCTTTTGATCAGCAGGATGTGACAGGACATTTCCATTTAACTCCCAGACACCTTAAAAGAATAGAAATTGAGGGGACAAAGCATCTCTCTCTCTCTCTCTCATATTAAACTGTCTATTTTTCTCCTTCCTCCTTTTCAATTGTCTAATTCCAACACAGGCTCCCTAAAAAGGAACATTGTACGAGTTTTATTTTTAGACTGCGGAATAAACACTAGCCCCGGGGTAGAACACGCCACGATCCTTTAATATACTAAATATTGAAGCTTGAACGGGCGAAAAACCCTGCTGTCGTTAGCTATTACGGTGCAGGGAAGAGATGAAATATACGAGGTGGCAAGTTGGAACAAAGAACAAACGGGAAGTTCCGAGTGAAACCGGGCAAAACTGCCGCAGGGTCGTTTTTCCGCGACACGCGCTCGACATACGGCGCTGCCGCGATTAGTCGTTCAAGGTGTTTCGAGCGTCAGGACGTCGCTGGAACACCAAGAGAGAGCAGGAAGACCTTGTACGAGCTCAACCCCTCCCCCAAAAATTTTAGAACCCATTGGTTAAACGGAGCTCGTCTCGAAACCTTTTGATACCATCTTCGTGTTTATGCGCAAGACGGACATGTGTTTTTTTTACTGCAACAACCGATTCTTTTTATTGCCAAATTTCAAATGGTTAACACGAGATCGAGTGAACTTATTGGGTGCACGATATTTCTATTTTAGGTTAAGAGGGTAAGCGTTGGTTATTACAGGAATAGTAATCCACTGACCATCGTAATGTATTTGGAATGCAACCAAGTGGAAACATGTTGGTCAGACTGAACGGATGGCGTGTCCCAAACCAGTGGCTTTCGAAAGTAGAAATTTGTTTATATAAAGCTTTAAACAATGGACACTGTCCCAAAGCAGATTGGCAAAGACGACGAATATAAATTTGACCGTCCTAAATTAGTCCCTATCTAATTATTTGTTTGGCCAGGGTACCTCCCTGAGGATGGTACAACCTTGAGAGGAATCGGACACTAAAGGGAAACCGTCCTCATCCGACACCGAATGTCCATTCGTTCATAAAACTGATGGACGTTTGAACGCTTTAAGTGTAGAATAAACTCATGCGAATAGACCACACGCTTTACAGAATCCCTTCTCTTTCTGATAAACCCTCGAGTCGCAGTGGCTTCAGGAAGCAGATGGTGCAACGTGGAGGACGTTGACAGGATCTGAGGGTCTGAGCTTCGCGATCTGGCAAACTCTTTCAACAGCGTCTGCGGCAGAGAGCACTTAAAGTCAGCTAATTACAGATTTATGGTAAACATGGCAAGGACATAATCCTCTCTGCTGAGGGCCCGCAGCCAGAGAGATAAAAACATCTGATGGCTGTGATCCGGAGGAGTGAAAACGAACATGACATGTTTTTTCGGGGCGGCAAATTGCCCGAAACCTGAGCAGCTCTTACTTGAGGAAAAAGGAAACAACATGCTATAAACAATATGAGCTCAATTTCAGCACAACGTTCTGGTCCGTGCTTTTATAAGAAGTTATTTATTTTTTAACCAGGACAAATATAGCAATAATTGGTTTAACGACAAACAAAACGCACATCTTCTCGTATTACTCAGAAGCCCTTTCTCTCTCTCTCTGAAGAGGTGGAAAACTGTCATTAAACCTCCGTCCACGAAAAGTTCAACAAGCATCTGTTTACGACAAGTGTTTTCGTTATGCATTACATAAACCTGTGATTTACCTCGCAGCCGGGCCTACTCGCCTGGGCAAAATCCGATCGATGCCTTTCCGACCAATCGGAATCGAGAACTTCGAATCGAGAACGCTGCACCGTCGTGCTCTGTAAGTTCCTGTAAGCGTTTCTAGACGAATCAGGAAAAAAGTCTGAAGAAAGCCGCGGAAAAACAATGCTATCTCAGGGAGTGACCAGAGCGCCAGCACTATTTTTAGCAGTCTGATTACGAAAAGGGGGGGGGTCGCAACAACAAAGCTCTCATGTCTCGGATGCCGAAAATACCAGACAGATTCCTGAGGGATGTTCAGAACGCAGGCTTTTTCACGGCCAGACTCCAGAGGCCCGAGAAGATAAATCTATCCGAGCATGGATGACGATCTAAGAGAAGGGTTTAGGCACTGATACAAACTAAGGTTATAGGGTTAATAAAAAGTGATCAAACAATAGAGTCATAATAAAGTTTCTATGATAACACTAAGTGTTGGAGTTCTTGTTTAGTACCTACTATATGACCTCTAATAAAGACGTTTATGAGAGTCAGGAATGAGCGTCTGTGACTCTCTGGGCACCTGTCCACCTTTTTGCTTCGATTCTCGATAACGATTACCAAAATGCATCGATCCGATTTCACTACACTACGCGATACATGTGACTGAGCTTTACTGCATTTGAATACCCCTCTGTAATGGTAAACCTTCGAGGGATCGGACACTAGAAAATGGCCACAGAAACTGAAGACGACTTTGCGTCTCTTCGCACACGTCTCAGCTATCAGACAGAGTGAGCGGCAGGTCCCTCTCCTGCCTGTCTGCTCGAGTTCATCAGTCTCTTCATCTGCTACATCGCCCTCCCTCTCCGCTGGAGGTCGGCTTGTGCACTTTGTTCGGGGGGAACAAAAACAAAAGCCTGGGCTCAGCAGTTGCTTTTGTTGCCCATTACTTAGAGAGCACAGTGTGGTTTCAATGGTCCCGTGCAGCTGAAGCTTATTCAGGTGTGGGAACTGACTGCTCGGGCTTTTAGTGCCAGCGCTTGTGGTTAAAAACTGTGAAACAAACGAGGGGGTAGAGGCCGCGTGGGAAAATCCACAAAAGTAGTTTAAAAAAAATAAAAAATAAAAAAAAGTATATAGATACACGTATATAAATAATAATATAAGATAACACAAGTGAAGACAACATGCAGTTTTGCATGAACAAAATCCAAAACTACATGGCCCTGTGTGAAAAAGTGTTTTCCCCCATGTTAAAACTGTGGTTTATCACACCAGAGTTCAATTTCTCTAGCCACACCCAGGCCTGATTACTGCTGCACCTGTTCGCAATCAAGAAATCTCTTAAATAGGACCTGCCTGACAAAGTGAAGTAGACCAAAAGATCTTCAAAAGCTACACATCATGCGGAGATCCAAAATAATTCAGAAACAAAATGAGAAAGTAATTGAGATCTGTCAGTCTGGAAAAGGTTAAAAAGCTATTTCTAAAGCTTTGGTTTCAGTGAACCACAGTGAGAGCCATTATTCACAAATGGCGAAAACATGGAACAGTGGAGAACCTTCCGAGGAGTGACCGGCCGACCAAAATTACCCTAAGAGCACAGCGACGACTCATCCAAGAGGTCACAAAAGATCCCACAACATCATCCAAAGAACTGCAGGCCTCAATTGCCTCAGTTAAGAGACTGGGCAAAAATGGTCCGCATGGCAGAGTTCCAAGACAAAAAACGCTGCTGAGCAAAAAGAACATAAAGGCTTCTCTCAGTTTTGCCAGAAAACATCTTGATGATCCCCAAGACTTTTGGGAAAATACTCTGTGGACTGACAAGACAAAAGTTGAACATTTTGGAAGGTGTGTGTCCCATTACGTCTGGCGTAAAAGTAACACCGCATTTCAGAAAAAGAACATCATACCAACAGTAAAATATGGTGGTGTTGGTAAGTTGGGTTCTGCAGCAGGACAATGATTCAAAACACACCAGCAAGTCCACCTCTGAATGGCTTAAGAAAAACAAAATGAAGACTTTGGAGTGGCCTAGTCAAAGTCCTGACTTAAATACTACTGAGGTGCTGTGGCATGACCTTAAAAACCTTGCTCAAAAAGCCTCCAATATGGCTGAATTACACCAATTCTGCAATTCTGGACCAAAATTCCTCCACAGCGCTGTAACAGACTCATTGCAAGTTATCGCAAACGCTTGATTGCAGTTGTTGCTGCTAAGAGTGGCCCAACCAGTTATTAGGTTTAGGGGGCAAACACTTTTTCACACAAGGCCATGTAGTTTTGGATTTAGTTTTCCCTCAATAATAAAAACCTTCATGTTGTATTCACTTGTGTTATTCACTATGAGATTTGAAATCGCTGCACTATTATATTGGTATCACTTGCACATCCAGAACAATGGTAATTGGCCAATTCCTACTCATGTGGCAAATCTCCCCCTCTAATATAACAGGGAGACGGGCACGAGTGTGAAGTAATTCAGCGGCATCTTGTCATGTTCATGCTGTAAGCTGCACCTCTTGATCACAGCCAATCACAGTGGATGGAATAATCCTGACTATCTTTAATAAAGTAAAGATCAAGCGTCCAGCAGTGTGATTTGGATGCACAGGAACTGCAGGTGACTCTTTCAGCTATAAAGACACTAGACGCTGGCGCTGGGCCATGCCTAAGAACTGGGTTTGACGATAGAACGCAGCAGGATGTTGTGTGGAAGATTGGTGGAGCAGGGTGGGGCCGACTGCAAGCGTCTTATCTTCCTCGCCAGGGCAGATGCAGCCAGCTGTGCCCAGTGGCGATAGCCATCACGGGCACGCCTCTTGTTGAGACTCGCTCCACTGGCCTGGACGGAGATGGAAACCGAGGGAAAGCAACACTCGGAGGAATAGAAAGAGGAGGGAAGGAAGTGGGGGAAAAGGAGAAAATTAGGGCATGCAGGATGCTGGGACTACGGGGGGTTCGGCTCCAGGTGCACTTCTTCCTGCGAGTCGTGAGCAAAACGACTTGACAGCAAAAAAACAACCTCTCATTTTGTCATTGGAGTTTACAGAGAAGCCTTCGTGTTGGTAAAAGAATCATTTTTGAACATCGGCAGTGCCAAGACACACCACCTGTGACTAGACAAGTCCAATCAAGCATCCGATTTCTAGGCTAATTAAAATGATTTGCCAATATTCCCACAATCCACTCAATTTGGCAAAATATACCGAATTATGTCTTCACCCAAATGATCGGATTCCAGTTCCCCATTGCACCCCTCAAATCAGAGCCGTTCATATTAAATTAAATTTTCCAGGGGCACTGTGAACCTAAACTGCGGTGCGTGTTCGGCATCTCTCCATACACAGTCTAGACATCGTAAACCTTTAACATGCGTGGCATGTATTGTTGCTGCCAAAATATGCACAGGGTGACTTGTAGGCTTGGTTATTCTGCTATATGCTAAATACAAGCCAGCGAACACGTTGGACAGGAAGGATATCTTGAGGGAGGGGGAGTGCTGTTGAGGGTGGAATAGGTTCCTCCTACTTTTGTGCATTAAGGGGAAAACTCCATCATGCTTGCCCAGGAGAGCCGGGTTAAAAAGCAACAGCTAACAGGCAACAAAAAGTAGGTTGCCACTTAGGAGCCTTTGGAGTCTTCAACTCAAGCAAATTTTTACCTCAAATATCAGCTGTTGTGTTCTCTCGCTAGGGTTGTGTATCACGAATAAATCAATACCTAGCCAACAGGTGTTGTATAGATACTTGTGCGAATTCTGTCCAGTCTATTTTATTTGGCTAGTCGACAGAAATCGAGGACGCCCCCAAAAAACCAAGAAAAGGAAGGTCATACAATGCAATGGGTGTGGCTTCCAGGGTAATTGTAGAATAATATAATTTATAATAAGGTCATCTCATCCTCCATTTTATTTTAGAAGAACGTTCTAGTTTAAACACGATAACTCGTGCGAGCTTGGCACTTTCCAACAAACAGAATTCACTCAAAAACATTAAATCGGTTAAATATGCTCTGGACTGAACTCTGATCACGTCTTTCTTGTCGTGTTTCGAATACCTCTGGTCTAAAAGCCATCTGGTTCATGCAAAAATAAATAAATAAATATAAATTCGGCATCCAACCCGATTTTCCTAAATTTTCCACATTCGCCATATTCCCACGCACTTGACTTTCGCAATCTGGAAGCTGTGAATCAATGGAGCTTTGTGCAAATATTGTTTTTGTTTAATGCAACCAGGAAAGATTCTCATATTGTGATAAAGTACAACTGAATTTTTTTATATACATGCTTTTATAACATTTACTGTAAGTAAGGGACATTTTTAATGATTTGATTCCAGCCCTGGTAACAACTCATAATAACATTCATCCAAGCCCCTTGTTGGAACTTGAAATAAAAAATTTAAAAAGTGAATGTTTTTGTAGGATTTGCATGAATTTTTCCAGTTTGGATCGAAACAGGAAACGTATACAATGGTCCCCCGGAATTCGTGAGGGTTACATTCTAAGAGTTCCTCCGCGATTACCGAAAGATCCGCGAATTTTGGATGCACTCCCCCGCAGCCCCTATGGTACCTCAGTAAATTTGTCTAGACATTGTCATTTTAATACAATAATGTGTTTTAAAAAGGTGTTATGAAATCTGTTAGTGAAAACATAGTTTAAAACGTTATTCCTAACGTTAGGTTCCAAGTGAGAACCCGCAAATTTTCTGAGCCGCAAGTTCCAAACCGCAAATTATCTGTGGTTGACTGTACACCATGACTTTTGAATGCAACAGCTCTCGATCGAGCCAAACAGTTACAGGAAATTTTACAAAGCGCCATAGCAGCCACTATCACTGGATTGTGGAACGTCTGCGTTCATCTCTCCGGTACAATCTGACAAACTGGCGACCCATGCTTGTTTTTTCCTTCGTCTTGTCACATGTATGTTCTGATCCAGAACTGGTTCTGCTGATTCGACACCTAAATACAATTCCATCCACGGAAAAAATAATAAACAACACTGATCTGAGGTCATCCCCTTTATCAGCTTACTCATCAGGTCCTTCCGCAGTCAGAGCAGGAAAGCCGTGCCAAGCTAAGTTTTGTGCCAAGACGAGGATGGGAATACTGGTGCAGATTTACTGGCAGTATCCATAGTGATGCAGCTGGACGAGTCGGTGGGCCCGAATCCAAATCGGCCGACCCGCTCCTTTCAAAAGCCATTTCCTCCTCGTGCTCATAGGGGACCGTCGCGCTGTCCTGTTCGGCTGCTTGGAAGTGTGTATGCACCAGAGCACAGCTGTATGTCTAACAGGCAGGATATTAAGCCTGGGTTACTTATTAAGCAGACATTAACACTGAGGCAGTGTCTAATCCCTTTGAACTGGGAGTTTTGTAAGTTCTGAATGAATAACTGATTTACAGTCAAAGAAATGTCTAGACTTGTGGTTTCTGTGAGTCACTGAAATTATCAGTATTGTGTACTGCACGGCTACTATTATTAAGATCAATTAATTAGTGCTGAGTTGGCAAATGACGTTTCGAGTTCATGCTTTCGGCTATGAATCTGTGCATCGTATTACTTTAATCAATGATGTACCAAGTGCTCGGAATCGCCTGAAACCTGTCCGCTGGTGGATCTAAAACAGTTCTGAAGGATATTTCTGGTCGCCAGAGTTTATACGTCTTTAAAATCCTGAAATGAACTATTTACATGACCTTTATAACAGTTGCTCGATTCTTATTCACCGCCAGGGTTGCAATATTTCAGGAATTTTCAAGACTAAAAACTTTCCATTGGAATTCACTGAAATATATTGGAATTTACAAAATTGGAGGTTAGCCAATAACAGGAACTTTAATGTAGTTGGGGGGAAAAAATGGGTTAAAACAACCAGATTTAATGCAGTTTCAGTTGAAATTCTACCCTGCACATTTATCAATCACGTGCCCACAGCACACTTACTGCAGAACTACTGAGGCCACACCCCCCTACAAGCACTGTGCATTCCTCAATCACAGTTTATATCCTTTCTTTTTTTTTTTTTACCAAATTTTTATTAATTTCCAATAAATTCCCATAAATTCAAATAAATTCCTGGTAAGTTTCCAACTTTCCCCTAGATGAGAAAGTTCCCGGAGTGATTTTAAAAGTTTTCCACCCTTTGCAACCCTATTCACGACTCTCAATTGGTACAAATGACGCATTTGGCTAAAAATAAGTTTGTTTAGCTTGTTTGGATTTGGTAGTGGTGGTTCCAGACTCCGTCACTCCAACTTCCTGTTTCAGGAGGAATTACATCAGCGTACAGAATCGAATCACTCTGTCGGAACAAACGGTTTGAAATCGGCTTTTTTTTCCGCAAGCTTTTCTAATTCGGGACGAACACACAGTAAGTCCATCTTTCAAATAATAACCAACAAACCTCACCCTTAATTACTCCTGCCTGCAACGGCTTAGTTTTTAGCTCCCAATTTCACCACAGAACCCTGTTCCCGACTCTCCAGAACTTCTCAATCTTGAGCAAAACTAAAAACACTTCAGTAATTTCTTTCATTCAGGCACTCCCCCAAAAAAAAGATGAATAGAGAATCCCGATTTTGTAACACAGTTCTTACAGTATTATATAGCTATTATACACATGTATAGATATGGTTGTAATGCCTGTTTCTATTAGCAAGTATTGCAGGTTTTGTAGGTATTTATTAGCTCGTTTGTTTCGTCGCACCGCTCAC
Organism: Silurus meridionalis; assembly: GCF_014805685.1. Classification (NCBI taxonomy): domain Eukaryota; kingdom Metazoa; phylum Chordata; class Actinopteri; order Siluriformes; family Siluridae; genus Silurus; species Silurus meridionalis. Next base: position 13,994,350 of record NC_060908.1, on the reverse strand, counting down.
TGAGGTGTGGTCCACCACTGGGACAGGCTTCTGTCTGCCCGACACGTCGAGGCATGTCCGCAAAAATTACACGCTCTGGGTTTTTATTAGGCAGTCCAAATTTTGACGGGAGGAGCGCAATCGGTTTCCTGAGACTGGGACGGCGAGACGAGTGAGCTGTGAATTGATTTGTTTCTGAAGGTCGATATCATCACATCTGCTAGAATCAAATCCTGATATTTAGCAGATTTTCAAATCAGTGAACATAAATAAGATGATGCCAGTGCTATAGGTAATCAATATCGTGGTGTTTTTCTCTCTCGCTCTCTGTCCAGTCAGTGCTTTTCCATTAAAACAGAAAGTAAATGACTAAGATGGACATCAGTGAATGAAGAAAGCAGGAGTGAGGATTAACATACACGCTATGGACAAGTCCCATTCAACATTTAATCCACATTTGGATGTTAGAATAACATCCACTCATCTGGAAAGGTGTTCCACTAAATTTTGGAGTGGGCTTGTGGAGATTCATTCAGCCGTAAGCGTGCTAGTAAAGTCAGGTAATGATGCAGGTGAGGTGGGGAGACCCGGAGTGCCGTTCCAATTCATCCTTAAAGGTTTTCAATAAGATTGGGGTCGGAACTCTAAAACAGGAGACCTTCCACATACATCCTACCAATGTAAATGATATCTTCATGGCCATTCTCATGCTGGATCAGTTTAGTTCTCTCTGGAGAAGTCAGGTGTCCCCATATTTTGTCCATATCTATATAAAGTTTTTTACATATGCTTTTTGTGCTTTATTCTCATCTGAATCTATAACAATGAGCATCGTTTAGCAAAACTGTTTTCGTCAATGCTTTCAGGAGAAAAAGTCAAACTCAGAAATCTCGTTCACAGCACAGCAAAAGCTCACAGTGAGCTAAAAAAACAAACTGACGACTAAACGGTGAAAGGCTGCAGCTAAAGTGTAGCATAGAGGTCGACTGGTAGCGATAGCGAGGTTGGATCGTACTTGTTGAATTTTTGGGCATAAAAAAATGAGACATTAAAAGGTGCTAAATGAAAGAGTATATGCATGCATTTATATGATAATATAATTAATTAACTATAAATAATACATTTGAATTATATAATAAATAGGCATTGCGCAGTCTCGCATGCAAAAACAGACAGTGTCAGTGATTCACCTCTAGAGGCCGCTCTTGTACTGAAAGTGGACTGGAAGCAGGAAAAACTATTGGTATGGATTCCTGCCGACAGCCGATAGATTCAGCAATAATCTGTGCCGATTAATCGGTCGACCTCTAGTATAGAGTATTTAAAATCTTGCAGCTCGTCCACTGCAGCGCTTTAGCTAGCATAGGCACAGAAATGTCGACTTTTCTATTTCTTTGGTCCAAAGTGAATTTGACAAAATGGACAAATTTGTGTACAAATGAAGAGCATTTTCGGTCAAATGAACCGTTTGTGTTTCGTTAATCATTTACTGTTATTTTAAATCATTGCCAGAAGTAGCTGCAAATTCATGTTTAATAGTGTCTTTGGAAGGGTGTAACCAACTGTTAACCTTAAACCCATTTGGGGCTTTGAGATCGGGCTGGTTTTGTCACGCAAAACTTGGCAACCCTGCTTCCTTGTCCTAGAGTGCATAAAAAAAACAACAACTAAAAAGCCTTTAGCGGGACCACGTCGGACCTGCCAGGCGAGCTCATTTCAGGCTCAAATGTCACAATAACAAGAGCCTGTTATTACGGGTGGGAGGCTCCATCGAGATCTCTCCCGTACTGAGTCATGTAAAGGCAATCTAGCGTTACGCGTGCAACCCAATGACTGCGCTCGGGAGTCACAAGTCTTCTGGAAAAGCTTGGGGGATATATTTAATCGGGTTGTGTGTCGCTGATAATAATAGCCTACATAAGCTGTTTGGTTTTAACGTCAGAGCTGTAATGCGAATCAAGAGGGCATGAAGACGCTGTTTCGCTTTTACGTCACGTTTGCTGGTGGCCGTCTGCTTGGCCTAGTCTACAGAGTGTTTCTCAGTGAAGTGACCACTTCCCGAGAAGGAGGGGGAAAAAGGGGTAACTGTGTTAAACAGCTCAGCGAAGCACTGTGAAGAAGAACGATGGTGTAAGGTATCCCAGTGTTGTCCGGTTTCTCAGAGAGACAGAGGGATACATATACAGACACACAGATGTGTTCGTCTTTACGTTATATGCCGATCAGGCATAACTTTATGACCAGCTGCCCTATTGTGTTGGTCCTCTTTTGGTGTCAAAACTGTCCTATTGAGAATTAAAGTGTTAATTTGAGATACAGTGGTTTGTCTGTATGATGATCAGACCACACGGATCAGACTTCGCTCCCCACGTGCATTCACGTGCCTCAGCCGTGACCCTGTCGTCGGTTCACCACTGTTACTTACTTAGAGCACTTTTGATAGATGCTGACCACTGCAGACCAGGAAACATCCAACAAGAGCTGCAGTTTTGGAGATGCTCTGACCCAGTCGTCTAGCAGTCACAATCTGGCCCTCAAACCCCCTTCAAATACTTACACACGCCCATTTTTCAAAATGTTCACTTGCTGCCTAATATATCCCCCTCACTAACAGGTGCCATGATGTAGAGATAATCAGTGTTATTCACTTTACCACTCGTAATGTTATGCCTGGTCGGTATGCCATAATCATTAACCCACATAATCACACTGAAAGTACAGCACTGTGATTTCCGTAAAATCATTTGTCAACTCTATAAGGAAAGCCGCTCGTGAATGTTGTCCGACTAATAAGACGACAATGGGGGGATTCGAATTAAATCAGACGTGAAAGGTGAAGCAGCACTGCAGCGCACACGACCCACGAGCACACCGGATAGAAACACCGCCAAAATACGTGTCATTCCTGCACGCTTTTTCCACCACTAGCGCAGTAGTTGTTTTGCGTCGCCAGGGAGACGCTTCTGTCAGTCTTTGGTTTGGTTCGAAATCAAATCTAGATTAGGACATACTGCTTGGATCATTCAAATATTTACCAAAAGACCGGTTTTTCATGCTGCACTACAATCTCGCAGTTACACAACAGAGTAATAGATATCGTCATTTCCAGAGCTGTTAGGATTTATTCTTAATATTCTCAATATGAGATAAAAAAATAAAAAAACTGCCACAACCTGCCACATTGGCCTCATGTTCTGCAGTAAAAAATAAAAATAAAAAAAGACTCTTGAAAAAAAATAAAATACAGAGGTAAATACGAGCCATTTGGTTCATGTCTGGCTGATGTGAACGGGCTCCTCAGCAACAGCATTAGATTTTACAGCAGGCCTTGAGACCCTTATGAGCCGTAACAAAATCCAATCAACAAGAGCACTCCAAAAAGAAAACACATAAATCCAATCTGCTACTTGCTACTGTCGTATCGTGTACACGCTTTATATCAAAGTAGGAAAAGAACTTCTTTCGATTTCCTTCAGAGCATCCAGTCCTGTTCTCCCGAGGTTTTTAATGGAACAACCCCGGACCATTAACACATCAAATGGACCAAATTAGCAACGGCAATATTTTCACTACTGAGACCGAAGGCTGACGGCATCCGGGTGGAAAAATCCTCGCCCCTCATAGGGGTGTTCACAAAACAGCGCGGATATATAGTGCAAACATCGGCCACGGGGGCAAACGGCAGCCATTATTCAGATGTGCGGACGAACACGAAGGTCACGCCATGTATGGTTCTTTAAAGAAATTCGGCGAAAAAATATATACATATTTTAAATACTTACATTAATTAATATACAATATTAGTAATTTTCCACTGTGATTAGCCAACAGTCTTTAATTCTACAAGGACAACGGAGCTCAAGTCATGCAGATATACGCCATCTGCCATCTTCCACATACATGAGCTCATCAATGCCACTGATTGGATATGTGAATGATGGCATTTTTCTACTCCCATAAAAAAAAAAAAATCGCAGCAAACGCAGGTGAATATTTTCTGCTGCATGCTAACAATTTTCACATCACAAACCCCTAGACTCCGCCTCCAGAAATGTCAAAATTTCATGTAAAAAAAAAAAATAATAAAAAATCAAAATTCTAAATAGATTTCTGCTCTGAAACACGCTATTTTACAAGATACTTATTAGATTATATAACCATTTGGGCAAGTTGTGGATATATTTCCAACTCGCTAATTGAATGTTTAATTAATTAATGGCTAATTGATTCTAGAAGTGTAGAAAACAGGGTTCTCCAGCAATAAGCTTGTGTTGTTTCCACGACCTAAGCAGGCACCTTCCTTGTAGATGACCATCAACTGGTCAAATACCGTCGTCACGAAATATCATACGATTTTTTCTTTATCGGCCCAAAAGCAAAATCCCTGCGTGCAGAGCAGTGTAGCATCTGCCAAAAAAATCTTTCTCTTGCCAATAGCCGCCTTTCTCAAGAATTTTGATGGAACATTACACGTTTTTGTTTTGGGTTTTTTTTATATTTTAATGTTTCGCTTTTATTTTGATTTACTTGCCGACATTTCCTGGTCTTATATTTTGTCCATATGGGCAACGCACAAAATCCCACATTTGCATCCGGAAGCTTGTGACCATAAAAAGAACAGAAAGTGATCAGTTGCCTCACGACTCACAAAACATGCGCCTGAACTGTTAAGATTTTGTTCAAGTGGAAGTTAACATGCACTGTACAACAAAAGTTTAGGTGGAGGAAAGAGCAAAGGTTTGTGGACACCTAAACAAAAGCTTTGTATGTATTCAACCTTTAGTCCATTTCCTCTTAAAATAACCTCCATTCTCCTGGGTGCCTGTGGAAATCTGTGCCAGCAGGGCATTAGTAAAATCAAGTACTGATGAAGGGTAAGAAGGACTGGTGTGCCACTTAAATTTTTCCCAATAGAGCTGAGGTTCAGAGCGCTATTCCCGATGATCTTACAGTCCAACTCATATCTACATGGAGCTGTTGTTTTTTGTTTTTTTTAAACAAGGAAGGTCTGGGCCTTCAAGTTCAAGTGCTACTACATCCAAAGACGTGCCATACCGGCGTGCACCTCTAACATTGTTTTAACAGTATAAAGAAGCAGCACATCTGGCTGGGAAAGTCAGGTGTTCCAAAACCTGTCTATACAACGTACAAACCAGTCATGTTTTCAATACGAGCGAGCGAGCGATTGTGGCTAGTCAGCAGAGTTTTTCCTGCCACGGGAAGACGGTAGTGGAAAGAGCCCTCGCTGTCGAACAAGCTGTCATGAGGATCACTTCCCGAGCTGAATCTCAGGAGCTCTGTGGAGAGTCTGGAGAAGGACTCGCTTTCAGCAGCATGAACCGGTGCACTCTATCACGCTCGGCTGGCTGAAAGACACGCCGCTGTGCGTGGTATTAAAAATAGGACCTTGATTGCATGAAATGGATAGAATTAAACCCATCGAACATGAGCATCGCACCTGCGCCTGTGTTAATACAACACGACTCTTATCTCTACGCGGATTACGCAAAGGCTACGGAAAGATAAGGCGAAAAAATAAAAGCGTGGGTGGGTGGGTGTGGGTGTGGGTGTGGGTGTGTGTGTGTGTGTGTATGTGAGAGAGAGAAGTCTCATCATGCCGGGTCAGAACTTGACTCCGTGAGATATACGTGCATTTCTGTTGGTTTATGCACCGTGTCAATAGAACCGAGCAGAGCACACGTATGCAAAACAACACGGCGGCTGTGATTCTTCATAACCCATAATCCACTCCTCATTACAAAGCAAAAGAGGTGTAATAGCGCTTCGTCGGGTCGTGCGCTACGTGACACCTGTTCTCCTCCTTCATTTTGACAGGTGACTCGGAGAAAAACCTTGCAGCTGTTTTACACCTGCTCCGGCACAATGATACGTCAAAATTCAGAGCCGTGTCGCTCTCGTTTTAGCGCAATACACTATTTAAAGGGGGTCGCTCAGGTGTTTCATTTTCCTTCATGTATCTGTCTACCAATATGACTCAAATATACGCAAAAACTTTTTGTTCTCAAACATAAATTAGGTTTCATATCTACTTTGGTGAGCTGTAAAGTCTACGTGGGTCAAGCCTGAATTTCAAAATATAAAAAGAACATTTTAAAGCAAATCATCGCCCTGAAGACCTGATTTTACTACGCAACTTGTTTTAAAATAAAAAAACACCCAACCCAATGGAAATCCGACATCTCGGGAATATATAATCTGTCTAATTTCTAGCCCAGGCCACTAAACCCGTCCCCAAGCTTAGACACACCTTCAAAGCGTGTCGCTTTAAGGGTTAATCACACGATCATACATCTCACTCGTGGTGCCTCGCTGTTCTTTATCGGTTTAGTTGAAGGCCACATCAAGTCAGGTGTGTAATAATTGAAGAATAAAACAATTCACAGCATGCGGTTGTCGTCAAACTACCCTGAAGTGCCAATAAAACCATGCCAATAATGGTCATGTTGCCAACACCATATTTTACAATAACATCCAGTATTGGGTCTGAACGCAGAACCCGCCATGATGCTCGTTTCCAGCTGTTTGTTTTGGGACTTTTTTTCTGAACCAATTTTCACACACGATTTTTGCACTTTTGTGTTTCTTTTCTATCCAGAAAATAGTAAGAAAGCTATTGCGCTAGACTCTAGACACAGTTACAGACCAAACCAGTTACACAAATAGAAATATTTGCCGTGTGATTTACGTATTACAGACTAAATTTCATACAAAGCATGTAGCATGAAAGCTGCTACTTTTTTCCTGGCTTCAGTATTCTGCATAATGCCTTTAAACACTCAATGAAATATCATAGATGAAGATATGATGAAACTGTAATTATTTACCAAAATAAAAACAAATAAGAATTTGAATCATAATGGATTTACCGAGTGTGGTGTGAACGCAAAGTCAGATTTTTCCATTTTATGTCCTGATACAGAAAGCTGACATACTGATCATACGCTGTGCGGTCAAAAGTATGTGGACACCCGCCCGTACGATTTTTAAGTGCTTTTGCGAACGTCCTGGTCCGCATTTGCCTTCGGAATACCGTCCACTTTCCTTGGGGAAGATTTTCCACTACATTTTTTGGAGAGTGATTGTGGAGATTGTGGTTTATCCACAAAGGTGTTAGTAACGTCATGGATTGTGAAGTGCCGTTCCGTTTCGTCCCAAAGGTGTTCGATAGGGTTTGAGGTCGAATCTCTATCGAGATCTTACACTCCAACTCAGAATCTTATCGTCAGAAATCTGGAACAATTTGGGGTCTACTAGCTCAAGTGAAGGAGAAGTTTCATGCAAGGGTGGGCCTCCAAACATTTGTGGTGACACTTTGTTGAAGAACCACATATGGCTGGAGAAAGTCTGGTGTCCAAATACTTTTGGCAATACTGTTAGTGTGCACATATATAAATAAGTGATCCTTAGGTAATGTGTGTTTATGTATAACCATTAAAATACTGCGTTTTACTCACATGTATAGACACTGACAACAAAGTTGCAATGGATTAGATGTGAATTATTCCACCAGCTCAAAACAAATCCTATTAGTAAGCAAATAAACAAACAAACAAACAAACAAATTTGTATTTACCTGTCAGCTACTGTAAACTGTGAGCTGCTCATTGGGCTTCCGTTTCTTTCCTTTTTCCACCTTCGGTTTTTATCCAACTAGCATTTTACCATAGTAAAACACTGGTGTATTCGTCTAGGTGTTTCTAATGCTCCAAAAGATGAACTTTGGTGGTTATTTATTATCCAGAATATACAAAAAAAAAGTATTTCACCAATGGCGAATGGAGAAAAAACTATGCTAAGCTAAGTGAGTTTACATGAGGCGACTCCAACGATGTGTAGAAGTAACAGGCACAGAAAAAGTGTCTCGTTTTAACTAAAATTGCACAAATATACAAAATTAAAGTGAAAAAAACAACATCCAGGAGTCCCGCAAAACAGTTTTAGTAAAAAAAATTGTGAATATTTGGGAAATAAATATTAAAAAGTCTAATCATTACACGACTCTTTCTCGGTCTCTGAGTCCAAGCTGGAAGAAAAAAGGCGAATATTTTTTCCCCATGAAACTTTTTTTTCTCCAAAAATTCAACGTTGTCTAAAGTGTCCGGATGAATTAAAAGCTAATTTCCCGCAACTTCATCGTGTATTTGGTGTTTTTTTTTTATTATTTTGGGGTCTTTTTTCTGTAATGTCGCCCTTCAGGCAACGTGAACGTTGACTTCTGTGGGAAAAGAAAACAGAGTGTCGTGTCATCGGGATTGAGACGGAAAATCTCGCATTTCAATGAGGGGAAAATATATATAAAGTTGTAATTTGTGGTTTTTTTTCCCTGCAACAGAATTGCAGTTTTCTTGGGGGGGGTTTTTGTCCTTTTTGGAAACAATGTCTCTTATACAGGATCTTCTGCGGCTTCAAAACATCCGCCGTGCCGAAGGTTTCATTGTAACTCCGTTTGGCTTGAGACCCGGATACTTTTGTTTTCCCCCCACAACAACTTTTCAACGCTTTAATGCCAAAATCTTTACACTTGATTTGTTTACTAATAAACTTTGCTGCTGGATGGAAGAAAAAAATGGACAAAAAAGTAATCCTACTTTAATCCTGAACCATCCTCCGCCGCACAACACCCGAGAACCAACTCCGTGTTTATCCGCCGTATTCCCCAAACTGGAAACTTGGGTTCAGTCATTTTGTCCGCTGTTTTTACTCCCTGTTTCCATGTTTTTTTCCCCCGAAAAATCCTTATGTTTCTCCTTTTCTCTTGCCGAAAAGCCTGTTTGGAAAATCTATCGCTCTGAAATGCAAAACAAAAAGAAAAAAAAAACGAAAGAGCTCCCGGATATGTTTCCAAGCGTCAAATCCTGGTTAGAAATGTACTCCTAAAAAAATAAAAAACACTGCAAAGAAAAATGTATTATATATTTATATGATTGTAAAAAAAATTCGGCAGATATTCCCAGAGTTTAGGTTTTAAAAAAATTAGATCGGCAGATTCCTGCGCTCTGGGAAACGAACCACTCCCTCGGTTTTTTTGGGGCGGGGAGGAGGAGTAAGATCCTTCCGCCGCAGCACATGTGCTGCTGCTGTTAGTCCCTGAGCTGCTCATTCAACTTTCTACATGCAGAAGTGACACAGGAACCAGGCTGGAATAAAGTTACATCATCACTGTTAGAAGAACAAAGATCTATCTATCTATAGGTTAAAACACACTATCTATCTATCTATCTATCTATCTATCTATCTATCTATCTATCTATCTATCTATCTATCTATCTATCTGTAGATATACTGTACATAAAAATAGATCACATCTTGAAGGTTCTTTGATCAGCTCTCTCTAGAACTCTAAATGCTGTAAATATATCTATATCGATATCGATATATTTACATTATCTATCTATCTATCTATCTATCTATCTATCTATCTATCTATCTATCTATCTAGACATAGATACATAGATGTATGTTTTACACTTTATAAATTGATGGATAGTCCCTGATCTGCTCATTCAATGTCTTACATTCAGCAACATTCAAATTTAGAGTTCTATTAAGAGCGGATCAAAGAACCTTCAAGATGTGATCTATTTACATATATCTACATCTATATCTATCTGTCGACAGACAGACAGACAGACAGACAGACAGACAGATAGATAGATAGATAGATAGATAGATAGATAGATAGATAGATAGATAGATAGATAGATAGATAGATAGATAGATCGATCGATCGATCGTCAGACTGTTAAGGGTTCCAAGTGAGGGCCAACCAGAGCACTAGTATAGGTTCTAGCTTTTATCTTGAATAGTACAGGTTCTAGATTTTATCCAATTTTTCTCCATGGATATTTAACCTATACTACTGTTATTGCTTGTTGTGTTTTCCAATGAGGTAAAGGAGGTAAAGAGTTCCACACAGAACAATAGACTGTTATAGCGTTCTTTACAAACTGTTAGGGGTTCCTAGAGAAGGCCAACTAGAGCACTAATGCAGGTTCTAGATTTTTATTTTTTTTTTCAGAATTTTTTCCTCAAAGATTTAAGCTGTAATTCTGTTAACGCTGGTTATACAGTATATATTTTATTTCTAATAAAGGTATATGGCTCTACACAGAACATCCAAGGGTTCCTAGAGATTTTTTTGTGGTTGTTATATTCTGAGAACATCATTGTTCTAGACATGGTTCTACAACAAATACTGTTGTGTCTAGATTATATTTTTTAAAGATATACACACTATACATCTAACATTACATTAATAAAGAGTTTTGTGAATAAAAAACACTGCTATTGGGCTCTCCACCAAATCTCTTCGTTCTTAGAGAGAACCAACTAGAGCACTAGTACAGGCTCTAGATTTTTATCTTGATTTTTTTCCCTTTTACATTTCTAAGCTGTAATACTGTTATTGCTTGTTGTATTTTTTCTATATGGTTCTATGTAGAATATTTAAGGGTTGCTAGAGTGGGCTATGTTGACATTTTTGTTGTAATTCTTTCCAAGACAGGGATTTACACCAAGAGTTTCTAGAGAGGCCCAAATGAAGGACTGTTAAGGGTTTATTAAATACACACTATATAACTAACACTATGTTACAGTTAGTAATAATAGTTTTGTGATTAGGGGAAACACTGTTTTTTGGTTTTGAACTGTACTATTATAAGATTTTAGAGAGGGGCTTTCAAAGCATCTTGAGTTTCAGATTCGATTTGTATTGATTTTTTTATATGCATTTAAATACAGAGAGAACTCTAACGAAGAACGATTGCAGGGTTCTTCCAAAAGGTTACGAGAAGCCCTATTCATGGTTTGGAACTGAAACTCTTCTTCTAATGCACAAACTATAGCACTGTTTGTTGTTGGTTTTACAATAAAACACTGGTTTAGGTTCTACACAGAACTTACAAGGGTTCTTAGAAAGGGATGAAAACACAAACTATAGTTTATAGGTATACAAATAAACTCTAACAGAACGGCTTTGCTTCATTAGTTTAAACTCAAACACTATTACAAGTTTGGGATTATTTGTTCCCACTTTCCAGTTTACAAGCCATAACACTTGCCTTTTCAATAAACACACTGTTATAGCCTTCTACACCGGACCTCTTAAAGCTTGTCCCCAGAAACACAACCAAAGAATTATTCAAGGTTCTCTGTCTGACCTTTCTAGTGTAAGTGTTTTAGTTTTCTAGCTGTGAGACTAACGCTGTTCCCAACCCTCAAAAATACACAATCACCAGAAAAATATAAACGCATATGCTTTATTATGTCCTTTCAATTGAATTTTTCTGAGACTTTTTACATTTGAGGACATTGCTGCCACCTGCTGGTTGCTTTAGTGTAGTGTCACATATATGACAGAAATCCAGACGTTGACAAATGAAATGATTATTAGCTTGAATAAATGTGTGTTTAGTGCATCATAATGACCAGGTTCCTGTTTTGTGTGTGTGTGTGTGTGTGTGTGTGTGTGTGTGTGTGTGTGTGTGTGTGTGTGTGTGTGTGTGTGTGTGAGAGAGAGAAAATCGTGAGTGGGTTGCTAAACAGAAGTGATACCTATACATAGCTAACCGCTCATGACTAATACAAATTAAGATTTTTTTTTGTTTGTTTTTACCGAAAACATGATTTATTAGCACTTCACTGCTCAGGTCCTGTGATTCTATAGGAAAAGAAGTTGCACTAAGATTTAAAAGGTATTTTAAATCATCAACAAAGTAAAAATGTTCCCTTCATTGTCCAATCTCTTGTAGCTAAGCAGGTCACTACCCCGTATGTCCATTAGCATTAAGCGTCTTCTGTTCCTGCCATCGTCTGTACTTGGTGCGGGTTTTCCGGCAGGCAAAGCACGTGATGTCTACCATGAAGATGCAGGAGAGGGTGTAAATGGCCACCCCGCCCACCTTCATGACCAGTTTGGGTTTTGGAGACACCAGCTCACTGTAGAGTATGCGTCCACCGACGCCGATGCGCACACAAGCGAAGAGCGTGATGAAGAGGAGGTCGACAAGGTCACCGCTCAGGCTGTTGTAGCGCCCCATCTGCTTGAGGAACCAGCGGGCCTGCAGGAGCGGGTTGGTGATTTCGCTCCCGAAGAGCACAGCACACGCCTCGACGCCTGACTCGCCCATTCCCAGAGCACACACAATCCCCAGGATGCTAAGGGTGTGGTGGGTCAGCATTACTGGCCCCTCTGTACGGAGGTACACACACCAGGCCATATCAAAAAGGAAGTATCCCAGACTGATGAGTAGGGCTAGGACCTGGAGTGGCGTGTTTTCCGAGCCTGGAGATCAGAGATAAAAAAGATACAGCTACAAGATACATACTTGTTTATTTGAGTGGAGTTTAAAGTTGCTGTGGTAAACATTATTGGACATTTGCCACGAAAAACCAATTGTTATTGGTTTCTTAATCCAATGTTGTTTTCAACCCATTCCTGGGACCACAAGTCCATATAGATATAGGAAGAGTTTGGGAAACACCAAACCTTATCCTTGCTCAAGCCCCTGGGACCACGGATACTGTCCAGGTCAAACTTTTGTTTGTTTGGTTTGTTGGTATCAAACAGTTTCAAGACTAGTTTTGTAACACGCCAACAGATGGCAGCACAAGGCTGCACGCACAGTCACAGGAAGCACTGACCTTCATAAGTCAGTGTGCCAAAAGACAGGTGGTACTTTTTGATCACGTGCGTTGCTATGTCTGCTATTCTGACCACTTGCAACATCATGATCTAATTTGCATCTTGATCTGATTTGGACGCCCACCCTACTCATTAGATGTGTCTCCAGGGGACTTCTACCCTCAGAATAAGATCCGTCTCAAAGGTCTTCGTTTTAACACCATTGCGGAGATCCAGCACAATTCGCAGAAGGCGCTTGACACGCTTCGAAAAGATGACTTTCGAGGACACATTCCAGGAGTGGCAGGAGCGCTGGATAATCGCGTGTAAAGTAGATAGATAAAGTATTTTATTGTAAACAGGGCTAGTCTGGAAACTTTTTGATACCATACTCGTATGCTAAAGGGTTTCGGACATGCTTTGAGGTTTAGAAAGTCACAATTATTAACCATCATACAACCATTTTTTATAAGACCACTTTTTAAATTTGGCATCAGTGATGACTTACCTGCATGTGTGAATGGCCATGGCCCATCAATAAACCCGATGTAAGCAGTTAGCACAACTATGAGGACCCCGTGGAGTAGGGTGATGAGTCTGCAATTCCACTCGGCACTTCGCTTTCTGTTCACGAGACACAGCAGGATGTACAGAAAAAGCCAGCTGATAAGGCTGCAGCTCGTCTCGACTAGAAATAACGCCATGGCTGTGTTAACACGCTGAAACACACAGTAATCATACTTTTACGAGATAACGTTAGCTCGTCCGTTTCATGAGCAAGTCTATTATATTTAAATAACCTTAAAGCTCATAATCCACAGGTTTTACCTTAGCCTTCCCAAAATCCCACCTCCTGCTGCATCAGACATTTAGACATTTAGCCAGGAGACACATCCTGTCCACAATAACCTGCATTGGCTCTTTCCTCATCAGCCAAGGGTACTATTATTATATCTTAATATTTTCCATGACAGCTCCAAACTACAACCTCATTTCCCCTCTTGATTGTCCATCCCCTCCCCAAGTGCACAAGTATCCTGAGCCTCTTAAAAGATTAGCGTCACAGTTCTCGAGCGCCAAACAAGATGGAGCAACTCGACAAACCGGCCCAGTGGCCTCAGACGTCAGAGGAGGGTACCAGCATGATGTCTTTCGTCCTCCAGTGTATGATCACCCCATTTTGCCGAGCAGGGCGAGTAAAGCTAAGTATACAGCATTTGGAACAATTCCCACAAGCAAAGATGTAGGAATTGATTAGGGTTAAAGAACTTTGTGATTTTATTATCTGCAAAAAATTCTCTAGAATTTGTACACATTTGTTGTGAATTCAGGCAGAATCATAAGAGAAAAGATGAACTTGTGTTTAATCCCCGAATTGGTGAAGTTAAAATAAAAATAGGATCTGTATTTTTTTTTATGTGTGAGTAAAAGAGTAGAAACTGTCTCGTTTTTTTCACCCAAACAATATTATAACATTTACGGCAATTTGCACACACCCATATTCAGATTTCTTCTTCTTCTTCTCCTTCTTCTTCTTCTTCTTCTTCTTCTTCTTCTTCTTCTTCTTCTTTCGGCTTCTCCCATTAGGGGGCGTCACAGCGGATCATCTGTCTCCAGACCCCTCTGTCCTCTACATCTGCCTCTTTCAAACCAACTACCTGCATGTCTTCCCTCACCACATCCATAAACCTCCTCCTTGGTCTTTCTCTTTTCCTCCTTCCTGGTGGCTCCGTCCTCAGCATTCTCCTACTGATATACCCCATGTCCCTCCTCTGCACATGTCCAAACCATCTCAATCTCGCCTGACTTACAATCATCTAATTTAAAAAACTGAGCTAGTTACGGGTATGGGCCTTGATCAAGGGTCCAGGAGATAGTGGTGCTGGGATTTGAACTCACAACATTCCAATCAATGTGGGGTCAAATGTATGATTCTTGGATGGAAGAATGTTTCTGAGCTACCTTGTTTTCCATCTTTACCATAGAACCCCAAGGACTGGGCCAATGGGGAGCATAAATCTAGGCCGTTTTTGTTCGTTAGTTTGGTCCAAAATTTGGATGTATTATTGATAAAGTTGATTATATAGGGTGTAGAAAAACATTATACATTTAGTGTATTTATGTGAGTCACCTGTAGCTCTGTACACCTACAGTGAGCAGTAGTGTTCTGTTGCGTCTTGTAACACACGCCATCCGAGCACACATACATGAACAACAGCGCCCTCTGGGACTTTAAATCCAGAATTACATGCAATTAAATTATCAATTCTTTTATGTATTTAATATATTGTTTATCTGGTTGGTTGGTTGATTTATTATTTAATTGCAAAATTATTTTATTGCAGATGTCATTAAAACATGTACAAATTCATAAAAAAACCCACAACAACTGTCTATTTGAATAATGGCTCATGCATAGTTTTGAATTCTTTGTTATATGACATTATAAACTTATATTTGTTTGTTTTGATACATGTTTCACTGACTACTTCGTACATGAATGAACATAAATATCTTTATGATGCCACATGATGCTGGTCAAAGACCAAATAAAAGATTACGTGTGTTTCATATTAAAAAATAGAAGAAAAATAAGATGAAAAATATCAAAATTAATTCATGATTTCAACACTGAAATAAAAATCATTGCATGTATGATTTATTGTGCACTAGTAGTGTGAAGTCTTTGTACACTCATTGCCATACACTATTTGCTGCACAATCATTGCCATACACTTTTCACCATTCAATTATTACCATACACTCATTATCATTGTCATTGTCAACAAAAGCTTGTCTGGGTTGTACAACCGGTAGGGGGCACATGTCCTCCTCTCATCATTCTGCCACAGACTGGACTGAGTGAACGATAGAACGCTTGTACAGGATCCTAGTCTTATGATGAAGAGCAGGTGATGATTGATGAGGATGATAATGATGGTGGTGAATGTTTAAGATTTAGATTGTCATCGATACCCTTAGGAATAGAAGGAAAATCCCCAAACATGCAACATCCTTAAAATCCATAGAAAATTTTCCCCAAAAAATGTTGCGAATTTTGGTATTCCTTAACAAAGAAAGAAAAAACAAGTTAAAGAAATAAAGAGAACTGTGATTTTGACTCCGTATGAAAATGATTTATGAGCAGCAGACTTTTACACAAAGAAATTTATTATACTTTAAAATAGAATTTCATAATAAAATTGTCACCATCTTCCAAGAGGAAACAGTGGTTTATTTAACTGCAGCTATGATCTGAATCACAGACAAAATACACACATTACACACACACACACACAAAAAAAGCTAAAATTAAGCCTGAGCTGATTTACAGACTAGAATATGTGCTTTCCAACCGACCCCCTTAACAAAAATCAATGAAAGAATAATAGAGTGTAACATATCTTTATTTGGCATTGTTTTTGCAGAAAAAAAGGAAATTACAGTGTATAAAAAAACACAAGCGTCAAATCACATTTCTTAATTTACACACATAAGCAGAACTACATTAACATTTACTATAACAACGAAACAAAACAAGGAACCACACGTGAGCGGGTTTATATACATTTGAAATCCGGGTTTGTCTTGTCGGAAGAGACGCGAGATTGTGAGATTAAATAAACGGACGAGGACGTCTGATTGTTGGACATAGTTCAGGGAATTAAAAAAATATAGTAACAGGAATTCTATAATTTAGTATTTTCCAGGTATAAGTGGATAAAACACCAAAATGAAGCATGTGATCCATCATGAAAACGAATCATCCTACGACAACGAGGCGCATCTTTAGAAACGATCGAACCATTATCTTCTTCACTGGGGTTTAAAAAAAGTTATAGAAACATATACAGCAGTCAAACTTTTCTGTTTTTTTGGGGGCCAAACAATTTCCCTGCTATGTATTGAATCAGCCGGGACACACCCGAGACTAATGTAGATTTGTAGATTTCTCAGCATCCACTGGACATCCATGCTTACATCACATCACATGACCTAATCACAATTTCACACAGTTTATTAGCAGTGAAACATGTGCAGGGTAGCACGTGTGCTAACGAGCTGTGAATGTGCTCGGTGATGTTGTGATTGGGTCACGTGATGTGGAAAACGGTGGCAGCTGGAAAAAGTAGTCCCTACTCCATAATCCTGTCAAAGTGAAGCTCAGAGCTACTATATTACCCTCCAAACTCCTTACAGTACAGGTGTATAAGAGGACAAACCGTAAGCTGGTTTCTGAAACCTTTAGAATCCCGCGACTCATCCGCAACAGTGTGAGGAGACAAAACAAGCTCGTGAAATCACTTGTTTCAAACAAGAAAACTCACACACACACACACACACACACAATCAGGCCCTAACAAAACAAGTCTCAGTGTAACAAACATGGCCGTTTTAACTGCAGCTGAACGTGCTACAGTTTAGTCTGCCGACGATATTTACAAAAGCAGTAGTCTCTCTGATCGACAAAAAAAAACACAAACAAGTCTACAGTGGTGATCGGCTCTACATGCTGAGTTTTCTGGTCTGTTCGGATTACCAGCTTCTCTTCACACTAGCTAAAAAAAGAAAGAACATGACTGTACGCAAGCAGATTTTTGAGTTACTATCCATAAACCATAAAATTAAAATGAGAACTACATTATCGTACTGGGAAAAAAAAAATCACAATGAGGAATGTGATTATGTTTGTAGTGGTTCTACTGAGTCTACGGCAGTGTTACACAGTTTATAGAAATACTGTGTGACCAAGCTTTTTTTTTTCTTTCTTTTATGAAAATGAAAATTTTTTGTCCCATTGACGTATGTAATCAAATTCCGTAATCCAGTAAAAAAAAAAAAAACAATCTGCCGTATGGTTCAAGTTTACCTAAATATTATATATACTATATACACTTTTCAAATGGGTATAAAAGGCCATACATGGAAACGGTGACATCGAAATTCCTCAGGTGGATGGGAATTACAGAATAAAATAAAAGGTTTGTGGGCCGAAATGAAGAAGAATAAAAAACTGGCGTGGATGAACGAGCTCGCTTTAGTTCGATGCGGCCAATCAGAAAGAAAAAAAGAAAAGGTGGACAAAACATGTCCTCTTTATTCAGCTGTTCCAGCAGACGTTATTCGTATCCGGTTAGCTCTCGGTTGTTGTGTTGTTGTGCTGGAATCTTCTGTTCTCAGGTTTTGGCCTCATTTGCGCAGGTCAGTGTGCTTTAATCCAGATGAAATGCGACGAGAAAGAAAGAAAAGATATTAATAGTTGAGCCAGAACTGGCTTTATGTCAAGTAAATCTATAATAAAGGACATTGAGTTGATGTACAATTATTAAATGGCCCCCATTTTCTTTCATTGCACCATTTTACTGTTTACCACAAAGTAGATTTTACTTGGGTCTGAATCAACTGGCAGACTGAAGTCTATTTCAAAACCAGAAAAGTATTTCAGCAGACTGAAGCAAGTACTGACAAATGACTATATGCTGAGCATGTGCATATATATATATATAAAACCAAAAATATCCAGCATAGAGGAAACCAATAAAAGAAATCTGATTCATCATGCACACAGTTTCTATAGTTACCTGGTCACTTTGAGGTTTATTGTTGCCATTGACACCAGTCAGTAATCCCGACTTCTCCGTCTTTTCCGTCTTGTCTGCCTTCATCTCCACCACAATACTATCCTTATTGGTCGTCTCTTTGGTGCTGGACACATTAAACATGTCCACATCAATACACACTTCCAAACACTCGAGAAATCTGCATTCAATTAAGTGAACCGAAACGTACATCTCCTGTTTGCCAGAACGTCCACACGGCAGCTTGCCCTTCTTGTACAGGAAGTACAGCACACTGCCCAAGATGGCTAAGAGGAGAAGGCTGATGATTACGACCACGATCATCACCCCTCTGTTATCGACTGGTGGAGCAAAGAACAACGGAATGATTGCCTGCACTGTCAATGTTCTACAACCATGTCAACAAGTGCCAATATGTCCAGGCCACTCGCGTTTTAAAGAAATGAATAAGCGTGAACAGTTGACTGTATTCTTAATTTTCAATGTAATATCACAATTTCAACATCACAAAACACTGTACAAGCAAAAAGTGTCGTTAAAGGGGTTGCTCATAACTTTCACTAGGAGGTTTAAAGTATTGAAATAATCTTTTAAATAATGTGCTATTCATATTTGTGACAAATTATTATTACCATTATTACACTTATTATTAAACAATACTCCAGGTTATGATATAATTATTATTTAATGTAAATCAAAGTAATATATAATGTTATGAAGTAATGTATAAAATAATAATTAAATTACATTTCTACTGTATTGCTTTTATATTACAGTTTAAAATATAATAGAATTTAATCTAATCTAATCTAATCTAATATAATATAATACAATATAATATATAACTGTTTTGAAAGACTACCATGGGTGTTCTAAAAAAAAAGGACAAGGTAAAAAAAAAGCAAAAGCAATATATAATATGATAAAAATATATAAAAAATATTTATATAAATGACCGATAAGAAACCAGACATTTTCATTATTATCATTATTATAATAATAATAATAATTATTATTATTGTTGTTTCTTATGTATATATTTTTTATATAAATAAATTATTATATATATACACAATAATAAAACAATGATAATAGAATCATATATTTTTCGTTTATTCATATATATATGATAAGGTATATGTTGGTGTATTTGGAAAAATATAGCCTAATGGTAAAAAAATTAAAAATTAAAAATAAAAAATTAAATTTTAGCCATTAGCCCATTCAGATTATCAATGCTTTTTTGAGGTTTAGATCACATCCACTCCTAATCTACACCTTTTTTTAGTAACAGCCTAAAAGTCAGAATCAAAAGTCAGAGCAGAATATTTTCCTCTCAGGAAAATTTGTGATTAATAATGAAGTGAACAAACACGCAAAATTTGAGGAATCGTGAATCTGTCTCTCGGCGACGCTTCACATTCATTCCAGAAGAAAGAGTGCTCTGGATAATTGACTTGCTAATGCACAACAGCAGTAATGGATGAATGAACGTCTGTGCACTCTTCCTCCTCCTGTGACTGTTAAAAGCCTTTAGATAGAGTTTTTCTGGGGAGCAAACAATAAATATATGCGCGCTGTTCGAAGACAAACGATTGTCTGGAAATACGTTTTACGAGCTAAATCTTCTCAATGAAACAGCGTGTCGCCACCACAAGTACCACGAGAATTAGATGCTTCGCTACCCCTTCATGGTGATACGAAAAAATGTTTTTGTTCCGCATTCGCTTCGGAAAAAGCTAATTTTACACTCATGTGGAGAAAAACACACAGACGTGGGATGCGTTTTCCTAACTGACGTCTGCCTTAATTTTCGTTCGCCTCTTTTTTCTTCACACGGAATTTTAAATATGCCCAGGGGGCTGGCGAAAAGAGCCAATCAAACATTTGCAGTGCTTCCTCCACCATGAAAAAATATATTTATATATTCATGTATTATTTATAATAGTCAGCTGATCTTTAGGATGGATTCGGGAGAACAGAAATGAGAAGTCCAGGCCGAGGAAGCTGCGAACGATGCGATTACCTGCAGTGTTCCTCGCTGTCGGGGTGACGATAGGAACTGTGAAGAGATGCAGAGAGAATGTTGTTAGGAGTCTGCGGGGTTCGCCGCATATCTAATATCTGCTTGTAAAAGGTGGTATCCTTACTATTCCTTATTATGTATTGAAGGTCGACCGGATTTTCGGATTTGCCGATTAATCCGCATTGATTGTTGAAAAGATCCATACCGATAGTTTTTCCGGGTTGCGTTACACAGTACAAGAGAGGCCTCTAGAGGTGATTCACTGATTTGCAAGTTCAATCCATTCTAGCTATCGTCGAACTTTACTATGTATGGTTCACTTGTAAAGGTGAAGGCTACAACACATACACTAACGGGGAAAATCGACATAGTGATTCTAAAGAGTATGAATATCACCTCAAGGACATGGAAGAATACAAGTTTTATACCTCTATGTCCAATATTGTAGTCAATGGACACTTTCCATGCTTCCAAAAGTCATCATAGACGTACGTATGAATAAAGATGTCTTACTTTCATTAAAATTAGATTATTTCGTAACCTGAAGAGATTTTATAGTACAACCCAAACAAAGACGTAAAGTTCTTCATAGCCCATGTGTTCTCTAACCTACAAATACACTATATAGACAAACGTTTGTGGACACCTGACTAAAAGGTTGAACATCACATTCCACATTTAGCCTTTAAATAACCTTCACTCTTCTGGGAAGATGTTCCACCAGATTTTGTTGTGCTAACAGTTTGGCATAACACATATGGCTGGAAAAGTCATGTTTCCTAATACGTTTGTCCATATCGTGTAGTGCCAGTAGAGCATGGTGATATTTGATAGGGCAACAAGATAAATGTATATGTCTCTAAAGAGACACAAGGCTCAACATAGTCCTTCTTCTTAACTATGAAATCCTATCAGTGTGAAATACTCTGTATTCTGGTGTATTCAGAGGAAGATTCAAACCCGTACTGCTTGTGATTGTGTAGTTCCTAGTTTCGGCACCCATCACGTTTGTGGCGCTGCACGTAGCAACCGTATCCATGGTCACCTTCAGGGTCAAGATGCTAAGGACAACGTCCTCTGTCTCTTTCTTGAGAACTTCACGTGAATTCTGACAACACACAAACACACAGAAGCACACCAAAATTCATGAACTTGTCTATGGCTGCCTATAGCTCTATGTGTGTGTGTGTGTGTGTGTGTGTGTGTGTGTGTGTGTGTGTGTGTGTTTGTGTGTGTCTCACAGGGCTGCCGGTTACGTTCCAAGTAATTATGGGTCGTGGAATTCCTCTGGCTTCACAGGTCAGGTTTAGCCACTTGCCCACTCTTTCCATCAAAGCCACCTCCTTCTCCACGTCTTTCAACTCAGGAGCGCCTAGAGAAAGAGACCACATCCGACAATCCTATTCCATCATTCATTTAAAAAAATAGACACATTTTATACAGTATTTTTATACAGTGAAAATATCTAATTTCTGGACTCTGAACAATCTAAATGGAAAGTACACATTGTTATGTTGTTGGGAATCCCAGATGTTAAGATAAAATAAGATAAAGAAAATTTGTATTTTTGTAATTGTAAAACGTATTGGCGTCCTTCATGAGAACGACGATAAATAGTCATAAAACAAGCACAAAAGAAACCCATTATTCCTACGAGGTGGTATCGAAAAGTTTAGAGTTTAAAGGACGATGTACTTTGGCACACTGACGTATGAAGGTCGGTGCTCCCTGTGACTGTGTGTGCAGCCTTGTGCGGCCATCTGTTGGCGTTTTACGAAGCTTAATCTCGAAACATTTTGATACCACGTTGTATCTATTACTCAAATCATTACTTGCAAAAACATTAGTTATATTATATATTAATTTAGGTGCTGTTACTTCGATCTCTGTGTGTATGTTTTGTGCCGTTTGCCATGTATGCGTGTACGGGTGACCTCTTACCCTGCACTATTATATGGACCGATCCACTGGTATGCAGGCCAGGTATGGACGGGACGGTCACCTCGCAATCATAACGTCCAGCTGTGTCAAACGTAGCGTCCTGCAGCTGCAGCACGTGTCCCCGTCTTAACACGACACCATCCTGACCACACACACGCATATACATATATAATCACCATTTACTTCTATGTAAGACCAGAATAGATTGTTCCACTTTCAGTCCTCATAATCTATTCACATTCACGAGTTTTCTGTATTTTAAGGCAAAAAAAATCATATTTGCGATCCAAAAACACGATTCTTACGGTTCTCTATTATTTTGTGAATAATGGTGTAACATTCAGTGCATGTTCAGTCGGCTGTAATTTTGTCTTACTGTTTTAAAAATGGATCTACACTGTATATACACTATATGGACAAAAGTATTGGGACACCTGACTTTTTTGTTACCACAAATTTGTGATAAACCACATACTGAAGATGTGCTTTACATCTGTTGGAGTAGAAGATCTTGAGTGTAGAGCTGGCTCCCGCGAGAATGCAGCCCTCCACTTGAGTGTCCTGCTCTAGAGCTCTGACCTCAACCCTATTAAACACCTAATTTAGGACGAATTGGAACGATGACTGCACCCGAGACCTCACCTATGTCAGTGCCTAAACGCCCTTGAGGCTGAATAAGCACAAATTTCCCAAATCTCCAAAATCTAGTTGAACATCGTTCTAGGAATGTGGTGATAAATATAATACCAAATGGTGATTAAAATGTCGACCTGGATGTTCAAAAAGCACATACGGCTCTGCTGAGGTGTCCGCAAACTTTTGTCCATAAATTCCGAGGGAGTGATGTACAGTACCTTAAACCATATTGTGGCCGTCTCTAGAGAGGACAAAGCGTTACATGTTGCTGTCAGACTTTCTCCTTTTAGCATGATCTCCGAGTCTTTGGGAACCACCACAGCTGGGTCAAGGTCTACACACACACACACACACACACACACACACACACACACACACACACATCCTGCTCTTAGAACGTTATTGGACATGAGTTATTACCATCTGCCTTTTAGAGTGAATTTAGCATGTGTGTGTTAACACAAAACAGGCCGTGTCCTATACAGCTGCCTTCATTCATGTACAACAAAAAGACTAGACAAAAACCTTTCCTGCCCACTACAGTTTATTTCATGTTCACCATTTCGTCCCAAACGTTAAAAATATGTTAAATCTCTCCACACGTTCCGTAAATCAGGTGAAAAGAGGTGGAATAATAGTTTAAATGCATTTACTTACAGTTCACAGAAAGCTCAAGACTCGCCCCTACATCAGAATCTACCGAGTCCAGGTCCAAAGACAGGCAATGGTACAAGCCGCTGTCTCTCCGTGTCACGTCCTTCAGTACCAGCACGTTACCTTCAGCCTCCAGACCCACATCCACCTCCTATACAGGGATGAGGATGAGTCTATTAAGGTCTGTCATAACTTACTTAAAACTTTATAAAGGACACACATGGCAAATGCACACGAACAATGCAGCGAGCAGAATTAACAAACCAAAAATCATACAAAAAGATCATAAGACATAATCCACAATATCACATTTTATCGGTTTGGTTTATTTATTTATGTGGTCGGTCAAATGATAGTTCTCGTATCTCGAGACCAATATTTCTCCTCCGAACAGTTCTTTTACTGAGAGCAGAATTACTCTGAATTTAGAAGGGACTCCTCCAATCTCCGAATTTCCTTTTCACCCCATTAAATAACAGCAACCAACCAGGGGAAGGCCATCACATGCTTTCTACATGGCATATAAACTAGTCTTAGCTTTAGCGTAGCTCTAAACATAGTTAGCATACAACAACAAAGCAGCTCTAGAGCTTATTTTCGTTCTTTTTTAAAATGTGATATTAAATGATATCTATGATGATCGCAAATGTTAAGCTATTTATGTGTTGCTCAGTAGCTTCTAGTTTTTTATCCACAAATGACTGTAAAAGACTGTAGAAAGAACATAACTTATAATCTTACATTTCAGTGCTCATGTTAGTTCTCACTCTCCAGTGTTCTGTATTGTTTAAAGACTATAATCACACTCTTGATGTGACCCAAATGAGGATGGGTTCCCCTTTTGAGTCTGGTTCCTCTCAATGTTTCTTCCTGATAACATCTAAGGTAGTTTTTCCTTGCCACAGTCGCCATGGCTGCTCATCAGGGATAAACACACAATGTTCACCTGAACTGTTGATTTCTATAAAGCTGCTTTGAGACAATGTCTGTTGTGAAAAGCACTATAGAAATAAACTTGACTTGAAATATAATTTAATAGAACAGATGGAAACCAGTGAAAACTAATTTACAGTTCTGATGATACTTATCATTAGATATATTAGATTGGTAATAGTTACTCACCAATCCCTGACCCCACCTTTAATACATGTCTCGGCAGAGAGACAGAAATGGGAGGTCCTGTTCAGTCAATTCAATTACAGACAACTAAATACACATAAATAATGTGCTTTCATCATCTACTGTGATGTTACCATGACCCAAGATGTTGCAGTTTTAAGGGAAGCATCTGAGCTGCAAACGCCTACACACGTGAATAGACGGAAACGCGCCCTCAAATTGTGATCTTCTGGAGTCAATTCAAATTTTTTTCCTGCACCATTTCACCCTTCAGCCTTTATTCCAACTTCTTTACATTCATCTCAGAGACAAGAATCTTATTTCTACCCATAAAAATCATATTGATTCTATTTTAATAATAAAATGCAAAGCACGAGCAGATTGTGTAAGAGTATTAAGATTGTTTTAAGATTATTGATCTTTTTTTTCATAGTTAGTGAAGCACAATTTGCAATTTACTTGTCTTTTTACTAATCATTTGAGACCTTGTATCGTTTAAGACTTTATTTTAGCTGTGATAACTGGTTTTAAGGTTGCCCAGTAAAAAATGCTTAATAATCACACTTAGGACTTGTTCATTACTATTATTTATTCCAAAAGCTTGTTTTATAAGATTATGATAACATTATCCCCTTATCGGTATTAGTTTTTGGATCTTTGCTCTTTGGTTTCTCATGTTGTATATCTTTCAGTGTTCAGTAATGACAAAATACATTTAATAATGTTTTATGTTGTAATACGCTAAAGTAGAGAAGCAGCACGATTTTGCTTTGTGTAAAGCTGGGTGAAATGTGAAGCATGCTGAGTGATCTATGTCTCTATGTGTCTGCCATGCTCACAGACTTTTCTCACTCATGACTTGCCCTCTCTACTCTAGAACAATGTGTGTGCTGGGGGGTATTATTACTTGTTCTCGGCTGAAAGTGATGGTCGGCAGGGGATTGCCATCGCCCCGGCAACGGATCTCCACTGTGTCCCCCTCTTTGACCAAGCCTATGGGTGATTCCATCCACATGTCCACTTTGACTGTTGGGTCTGAGACACAAACATACACAAAACAAGACCATAGGTGGACACCAATTCAGAAACACGTTTCCAAGGCAGTGTGGCTTCGGCGCTAATCAGTCGTGTCAAGAGAGAGATAAAGACGGAAGTCATGTCGTTTGAGTTGAGATTTTGAGTAGCAATCTCTCAAAAGTACCATGATAGCATCTTCTACGTAGCTCTGTGTAAATCAGCTCACATTAGCTAGCTTGCTAGTGGCACTGCCGAACGGAATGGTTACAGGAAATGTAGTCGTAACTTAGCGACCAAATGTTAATGCTAGCTCGAGAAGCACAAAAGTACCAGGCTAGCTAAAATGAGCTACTGCATGAATGAAACCAGTGGTAATTGAGGTAACTATAGGCTAAAATCTTGCTAAAACAGTTATATTCAATTTAATTGTGCATCTCCAAAGCATTTTCTACCATTTTATGGACTCCAAACATTTGCAAACAAACTCACTTTGCTAAAAAATAATAGATTATTACTGCAAATGGGTTGCTTTTCTTGTTCGGTTTAGTCTCGGTCATCAGAAGAAGTCATCAGTAGACACAATACAGATACAGTAAATAAAAATCAGGAGGTAAGATGGCGTTGATTCTCACAGTGCACGGTGATGTTGACTTCTCTGGATTCAGCCGTCCGTATGGCCCCGGGAACGTAATAGCTGACCTCGCATGAGAACACCGAGTCGCTATCTTCCCTTGCAACTGTATAATGGAGCTCACTCTCGACCGTGTACAGCCCGCTGGGCCCCTTGGCCACCAGGGTAACCACATTTACTTCTGTGTATACACACACACACACACACTCAATTTAATTGACAGTTACAGAGGAAAAAATGGGCTTTCTTTGTAATGACTCAAATATAATTAGATCTAAAAGGCTTACACCAATTCATACCAATTTAGCTGGATGGAAGGAAGAACTGATAAATGTTGAAGGCTCATTAAGTCTTGCATTGTGTAAAGTAAAAAAAAAGAAAAAGAAAAACACAAGCTGTGCTATTAAGCAAGGAGGACATAACAGTTACAACCCCCGAGATCAGTTCTTTTCATGTGCCAAAGTGTTTTATTCATCTTAACCCCAATTTGCTACAAAGGCACTAACACTGAAATATAACATTACACATTACATCCATTCAAGTGAGTTTTGATATTACTTGGGTAAATATATTTAATCTACGTCCTTAAAGTTTAACTTGCAAGTACAAAATGTGTTTATACAGTCGCTAGCCAGCCAAGAAAACAAAACAGTAACATTGTAAAATATATATTAGGAAATATTTATAATTGTTCTACTTACAATTAAATCAGTCAAAATTATAATTATTTTTAAATCTGTTTTAGTTTGCATACACGTCAGCTTATGATCAAACAAAATGTTTATATTTATGTTTGTATTTGATCCTTAAATTTCTAATTAATTTCTATAATTTTTTAGCAAAATTCCCATAAATTCCTGGTAACTTTTAAATTTGGAATATTTCCAAAATTCCCCAGATGAAGTTTGAACAGAATTTTATTGGAAATTCTCTGCTCAACTTAGAGTGAAGTCACAATATAGTGGATGTGACATGTTACTGATAATGGTAAAAGCATACAAAGGAAATAAAAAATATCTATTTACTTACGACCAATTTGGGGATAAAGCGGTTCATGATTGCGATACCAGGTGATGTTCGGCTTGGGGAAGCCTCCTCTTGTTTCACAACTTGCGATCTAAATCAAAATTGACAACAAATGAAGACCAAACAAACCCAACCAACTGGACATGCCTGAGTGGTCTGAGAATGGCACTGACCTTTGAAGGTAACAGACTGGTCACTGAAACACCCGAACGAACTGCTTCTATCGTCGGAGGCTCTGGGGGGTCTGAATCAAAAGCAAGTAAAATAAATACTCCATAGGGATCTCCAACCAAACCTGTTGTCTAAGGAAAGCGTACTCACTGAAAACCTTCAGGTGGGTCCTTCCCTCTCCGTTGCCAGCTGCGAGGCCGTTGACCTGACAGAAAAACTCCCTCTCATCTGAGAGTCTGGCGTCCACAATGGTCAGGTTCTCGCCGGTCATGTCCCCTGCGATGCTGATGCGGTCCGTGTAGGTCGTGTTATGGTCCACCTTTTGCATGGTGAGGTCGCTGTAGGAGATCCTTATTCTTCTGCCTCCAGGACCACGCTGAGATTCAGACAAATTTAGTTTAGAATTGAAGCAAAAGCAGTTTTGGTGGAAGAACCAATTAGTTGACAAGCAAAGTGTAAATGTTGGCCAAATAAGTGGACTGCACGTACCACAAACCATTGCACCATGACCACACTGGGATTCTGTGCAAAACTGTATTGGCAGCGAATGACGGCCGAATCACCTTTATACACTTCAACGACGTCCTCCATATTGAGAAACACTTGGGCTCCAACTGCAAAACAAAAAATACACTTTTGTTCGAAAAGGAATGCGCTGTGTTTACTTTATCCCTTTCAAATAATGAATAAAGCCATCCAGACTTGTCTTTTAATCTCAAATAGTTCCAGAAGTCCCCTTTCACAGACACAATGTATTGCAATGTTTCCCACCAATCCTAAAAATCTGACAAAGATGAGACTGAAATACTGGACCACTTTTGCCAGTACATTCTTAGCATTTTTGAACTGAATCACAATGTAATCATGAATGACCATCGACTGTCCAAGGGTGAAACATTCCCCCTGCCAAACTGATCCGTGGTCGGCCAAACCCCTGTAACTGGTGACCCATGCTTGCAATTGCTAACAGTGCAGCATTGGACTGCTCGAGGGCCCTGGAACGAGATCAGAGGGTCGAAGATGTCATCCTAGGAATGTTCCAGAACTGTAATCCCAATTTAGCACTGACTGGGAAGCCAAAAAGAAGCACCTGTAACTGTACTGAAGAAGTGTTCATCCTGAAGCTAGCACTTTTATCAACAGACATTGCCACACAAAATCAGAATGTCAATTTCTTATCTTGCCAGTTGTACCGTCAACGATGGTTTTAGAAAAAACTGTATCAAAAAAGGAAACTTCACCCTTCTCTGGGTGGCAACAAAACTCAGATTATCGACTGAAGCCAGGGTATAAAGTATTTTCTTTTCCCAGGATCCAAAGATTTAACTATTGAAAGTGGTATCAAAGTTTTGAGACTAGCGTTGTTTACAAGAAAGTACTTTGTTTATGTTTACATACGATCACCTTTAAAATAGTCCCTTTGCACTGCAATACAGGGCTCATAGCGTTCCTGCTACTTCTGGAATGTCTTGAAAAGCTTCTTTTCGAAGCACCTTGTGCGATTATCACTGTGTAATGGTGTCAAAACGGCGACCTTTCTGCTGGATCTTCATCTTCAGGATGAGGGCAAAGTCAGCAAGTGACAAAACTGGCGAGTAGGGTGAGCGAGAAAGAGAGATCATGTGGCTTGATCTCCGACGTTCATCATGCACAAGTTGCTGAATGGTTTCGACATTTTCGGGGGCTGAGCTTGTTGAAGGTCTTCCTGATTTCTCGATGTTCTTTCGCTCTCTTGAAGCGCGTATGCCGCTCGAAAGACCTCGAACGACTCGTTGCGGCATCGCTATATGTCAAATGTATGTCATGTCACCTCATAAACATCTTGGTGAAACACTGAACAGACAAAATGCGTGAATTAAAAATTTATATAAAAACAAGTCTATTTCCCATCCTTTAATTTTTTAACATTTTCTAATACATCTAACACAATTCCAAGAAAACTTAAGGGTCTCTGGCAGTGTAGTGTTTGTACAGCCATTCCAGAATAACTGACTCTGATTAGTTAGCTGTTGGGGTTCTGCTCTATTCTAACTTGACAGCAACTTTCCTTTTCCTTTATTTGAAAGATCCATGTTTAACTTGGCTCTCAATTCTCCATCTCATGACATCCTGAACAAGTAAAACAAAACCACTAGATTCCCATGTGAAGCCAATCCCAGCAGCTAGGTGTAAAATAATGCTAAGCTCATTTCAGAGCCGTTTATTGAGAAATTGAAGTAATACAGTATGATTTGGTACAATAATTTGTATCAACAACCTCACAGAGAATGAATCTCAGATTGCATAGCTTCAGAT
Organism: Silurus meridionalis; assembly: GCF_014805685.1. Lineage (NCBI taxonomy): Eukaryota > Metazoa > Chordata > Actinopteri > Siluriformes > Siluridae > Silurus > Silurus meridionalis. The sequence goes on along the minus strand of NC_060908.1, from coordinate 13,964,633 downwards.
TTTACAGCTAGTGTTGTTTTTCATATTCTGATTGGCTTCACTAGGGTAGTTTTATGTGCTTGATCCAATCGGTTTGAATGTGCTCTGTTCGCTGACAACACAAAATATCTGCTGGTTAGCATCTTGGGAAACTGCTGTCAAACTAGTCAATAGCCATCCATCCAAAGTCTGAAACCCAAGAGAGCATAATTGACACTTTTATACAACCCTCTCCGAATAAGAGGGAGGGCTGTCCTCTCCTGTCAATCACAGCTCCATTAGACAATCGTATGTGGAATTAAGTGCTTGGCTTTCTTAAACACACAATCGGCTGTGCGTCGATGTTGAAACAACGGCACAACACGGTGGCGGCTCTACAGGTCTGGGAAAAAAATTATGTAGTTGCAGCCTAAGATCTCAAATCAAACACCCGGCTTCCATCAATAAACACAATTTTAAAAAGTTTCCACAAGAACAGTTTAAAGAGTTGATGGAGATCACAAACCTCTAACCCTGTTTATTCATCACTAATAAGGATGTTCTCCTGATAATCTTTGCCAGTCCAGTGAATCCACCTTGAACTTGCAACCTGCTAAGAGAACTATGCTCTTACTACCCATGCTTATGAATACCATTCTTGCTCCTGCAGCCATAGTACCAAACTGGTCAAAGTTCGGACAAACGGTTGGTTACAAACATTCTGCCAGCTAAAATCGCATTTGTACCACAATTTTCTATAGTTAATGTTGTCTGCTAAGGTTTCGTTTTCTTTTTACTGTAAATAAACTCTATCTCATGTACACAAGAAATCAGAGGCCCCAGTGATTCTGAACAGATGTTCCCTGGTGTGCAAGTTCACTGATTTCCAGTGGTGGACAGTAAGGAAGTAAATGTAAATTGTTACTGTACTTAATAAGCTTTTTCATTTATCTGTACTTTACTGAAATATTTACATTCAGGGATACTATTATTTAAACTTTACATTTGAAAGTCAAATATCTTACTTTTTACTCAACCACATTTTGCGAAATGAGTCGTTTCGTTTCATGTATGAGTGGATAAAATTTGAAGGCAAATACTTTTGTACTTTTACTCAAGTGAACGTTTAAAACCAGCACTTTTCTTATTTTTACTGAAGTAATATTTTATCGGGTATATCTCCACTTTAGCTCAAGTTCATGGTTTGTGTAGCTCAAGTCCTGGTCCTCAGTCCAAATTTGAACTGATTTGCTCATCATGGAAATGATATAATGCTATTTCAAGTGTATTTAAAAAAAAAAGAGGCAAAAGAAGAGATTAAACCCTTATCTCTCTCATTCCAAGAAAAAAAGCTTCTGAAAAATGCGAAGCAAACAGACCATCTGATAGAGCACCCAAACTTATCATTTCAGATGTTACAGAGCACTGATTTCTGCATGCCACGTATATGTTTACTGCTCTGAACTAAATCCAAGGCTCTGTGGCTTAGGAGATTTGACTGATTACCCTCCTAATCCCATTCATGAAAAGCCTACAACCAAAACAACCTTTTTTTCCCCCAACAACTTTTTTTAAAAGCCACCCACTTGTGTCCTGCTCGTCTTGTTTCTCCAAGCTCCCCTTTCAGTCCAAAAAAAAATAAAGCCTTCTTCACCCACTATACAATCCCTCCACCCCACCATCAGTCAGTCTGTCTCTCTCCTTTTCTCTCACTCTGCCTGCCCTTGTCTTTTTTCCTCTCTCTCTCTTTCTCTTGCTCAGCATGGAGAGTACAGCCTCACGCTGAAAGGCCCTCGTTTTAATTGGAAACATCTGGGAAAATGGGGGCGCCGTAGTAGCGGGGTGCCGCGGAGACGGCGCTATTATGGGATATCCGAATCCGTGGTGAGTGACGGGAATGGAGAGGGGGGACTGTAGTCCAGGGTTCAGGGGTGAAGATGCAGCACACTACGACCTTCTCACTCGGCTTCCTTAGTGTAAAGGTCAGCAGCAACCTCCTGCTGAACGAGTGTGCAAGGGGACGCAGGGGATGTGTCTTCAACCGCTCGCATTGTGAGGTTTAGTTGTCAGGAACCGCAAACGTCTCCAAACCATATTACGTATTCAATATAAATATAAAAAAAGTGGGTTGTGATATTATTTTCCTCAGCACTTCTGATATTTATCTGAACATATAACTAACATATATTCCATTTGCTCAGGATGCAGGAACTGAAAAACAAAATTGGCAGAACATGACAAAAAAAAAAAAACTTAAAACGACTCCAGGGTTTCCATGGAGACAGACACACTATTGTACTACATAAGAGGAGGGCAGTGTTAAAAAATACATTAGTGTTAAGACGGACTGAAAAGAGAAATAGGACATCAAAATGGAGTGGATGGGATGTTGATGCCTAACTTGGACTGTCTCAAATAACATCCAGAGAGCATCTGTTATGCAAGTGAAAAAAACCTTGTTTGGTGTCCAGATCCTGTCAGCCAAGAACAAGAGTTTGAAGACATTATCTCATCTTTATTTGTTCCGTATTGGTGAATTTATGCTAACGGTAGCCTCAGGATCCTGTTCTTAGCAAACAGCATTAGAACCTGATGTTGACTGCTGTTTGGCATTCTGAGATGCTTTTCTGCTCAACACGGTTATAAAGAGTGACTGAGTAGCAACTGGGAACGATATCCTGCCAGCTCATAAGGGTTTTTCCCTCAGACACTTTCTGAGTATTTATTTCAGCACAGAGTTCTACTTCACTAATGTCCCTAATTAAAAAATAAATAAATAAATCAACCTATTCAACGGTATTTTTTTTTTGGACACATTTTGATTTATAAACTGATTAGAGAAGTGCTACATAAATTACTAACTGTACAGAAATCATTTATCATTCATGAGTCATTTTCAACTCTGCAGCTGACAGCATTATCAAATGTCCACTCAGCCAGTCGTATATCTCCGATGTAGATAATCGAATGAGATGCAAGAAGCCGTTTTCGTTCTATTAAAAACGGACCCATAAAACACATGCCGCTCAAAACGTATCCGTCAAAAACGACTTGCTCACGTCCTCGCCACACACAAGTACCCCCACAGCCTTCTTAAACTCGGTTGCAGTCAGACACAGTCACGTCCCACTGGTCCCATTCATCATCCTCTTGCCATTGTCATGACACTTCCCTGTCTCCGACTCCCTCCCTCCATCCTACATTGAGTCAACGCCTGGCTCATTCTGCTCCCATCCCTGGCCGTATTCACTCTTTCCAGAAAAGCTTTGGCAGAGGAGAAGGTGGGGGCATAGGGATGTGTCCATCCAGCCATAACTTCTTATGTGAGCCATGGCTTTTGTATGGACACCTGGGGAACCCACACACTCTCACACCGTTCTCTCTCTGGAGCTTAAGCACCTGAGCCATGAATTTTACTTTCAAATGATTTCTGAAATGTGCTTGTGTTAATCTTTACAAGAGAACACAATGCCTAGGGTATATACCTGAACTTAAGTAATAGGTGGTGAACCTGGCACTGTATCAACTTGTTTTTCAATTAAGTAGGCACGTTGCATAGATAAACATACACCAACTGCATAAATTTCATATAAAAAAAATTTGTAGGTGGCATTTTTCTCTTGAAGCTCAATAAAATTGATTGCTCTATCAGGAAGAAACTTTCTGAGCCACCGAAAGCAATCTATCCTCATGCAATCTACAACCCCAATTCCAAAACAGAATGCAATGATTTGCCAATATTTTATTTACAATAAAACAGAAAAAATATAAAATGTTTAAACTGAGGAAATGTTCAATTTTAAGGAATAAATAAGATCATTTTCAATTTGATGACTGCAAAACGTCTCAAAAAAGTTGGTGCATCATAAAATGAAAAATACAACAAAGAACACCCAGAACTGTTAAGTAGCTATAATCCTGCATCAGACACATATGGGACAACAATAATCTCTCAAAACTTCAGCAACTAGTTTCCTCAGTTTGCAGATATATATGGACCGAAGACGTGATGCTACACTGTGGTGAACATGGCCCTGTCCCAAATTTTAATGAGACGTGTTGCAGACATTCAAAATCAAAATGACCTTATTTTTCCTTAAAATGGTCAATTTCCTCAGTTTAAACATTTTATCTGTGTTTTATATTATTGTGAATAGAACATGGATTTATGAGATTAGCAAATTATTGTCACAACCTTTTTGTAATTGGAGTTGTACAAACATCTTCCTATATATCTATTTCTTCCCAAATGTACAAGCTAACTTTTTTTTCTGTCTTGTTTGTAGATCTCTTTCTAATATAAAACAGAAAAAAAAAAACATAAAAGTTCCTCAAATCGCCTCAGAGTGTGTTGTTGACTTTCTTATGCCTGCTTTCTGAAATGTTTTGTGACAGTCCTCGCAAGGATGTTTTGAAGTTTCTTGTTGATAACTCTCAGCTAATCGGATTAACGGAGTTGCCGTGCCTAGCTTCTCGAGCTAGGATTCGGGGTCGTGCTCGCATTCTCTTATCTGAGACAGAAAGAGAGAGACGTGGTAGGGGAAGGCAGCATACCTGGGGCTGCCTACTTCGCACTGCTACCTTGAGCTGTTAAACAGTGAAGGGAGTCGGCCAAGATTGTCTTATGGAAAAACAAAAAAAAAGAAAAAATGGTGAATATTTGCACTTGCTGACAGAAGTGTGTGGATGCCTGAAATTTCAGAATGTTTGGATACTGATAAAGGACTAACAGTTCAAATGAAATAACAATGGAATGAAATAATAATTCATACTCTAAAAAGTGTTTCACTTGGATCATCTTAAGCAGGAATTTCTTTAGAATTGTAGGGGTCAACCGATTTATCGGTTGTGCTGATTAATCGGCACAGACAGTTAAGTGCTGGAACTATCGGCTATCTGCAAAAATCCTAACCGATAGTTTTTCCAGGTTGCGTTATACAGTACGAGAGTGGCCTTTAGAGGTGAATCACTGATGCTATGTGCAGTTTTTTAAAGTGTCATTTTTATTTATTCTGCGTTGCTTTCTGTTTCAGTTTCAATGCATATTTTATTTTATACAATATTTATTAATATAATGAATATATCAATATTTATTTCATTTATCACATTTTCCTGAATAAATTTTTTTTTGTAATAAAGTTCAATACCATATAATATGGTGTGTCGTGTTTGTGGGACTACTGTAAATAAGAAAGACAAATAAATAAATAAATAAAGTGATACAATAATTAGAATGAGATGCCAAAATAATGTTGCATTTTTTTTCCTCATCGGTGATAAATTATAGCCTCTCATGCATTTGAAAACCAAATGGCAAAAAAATATCAGCAAATCGACTGCTATCTGGATGGTGCGTATTCGTAGAGTGCCATTTTAACACACCTGTGAGCTGCAAGAGTGAGCATGAGCCCTAAGAATGTGTAAACCTTCCAAAAAACACACACACACACACACACACACACACACACACACACACACACACACACACACACTGAGACTTGTACATCCTGTGGGAAAAAATGTTGGCAGTTTTTCAATATGGTGCCCTCCCTCAGTCGCTGAGGAACGTTTCTGGCTCCAATGTGCCAAACCCGACCTCCCAAGAAGATCTATCTAGTCTCAAAACCCCAAAACCAGTGAGTGTGAAGTCGTTTCTATACATCACCTGCTCCAAAAAACATCCACTGCATCTTGGGAGCTTTGATCATACGTAGATGCAGGAGAATGCCAGCTAATCTGTACATTCAGCATTTACACTTTTTAGGCGTTCTTTTTTTGGCCTTGTGCTGCCTGAGAGAAAGCTGAGAATGTGTGTGTGCAAAGTGTGTAACGGTTCTTGACAGCGAGGGATTTACCTGGCACTCCTTGAACACCTGAGATCAAAGGGGGCAGAGAGACATCAGTAACACACACACACACACACACACACACACACACACACACGCAACATCACAGCGCTGCCGTTTATTATCCATCCCTCTTTATACACAATTCCACCACAATCAAAATCATCATAATATACCCACTCCTACAGCCATTACGTATTAAAAGAAACTTCTAAATTGTTACACCTGATTTTTATCCATATACGTGTGGTTTTCACTGAAATCTTTCATTTGAGGGTCTAAACCCCAAGCTTCCACCAATCATACAATACAATTTCGATTCTTACGGCAATGATTCAATATTTATTGTGTATTCCTAAGTATAAGCTTTGTATATGCTTTAACCTGCACTAAACTGGGAAGATGTTCCACTAGATTTTGTGAAGATTTGTGCTTATTTAACCACAAGGGTGTATGGAAAATCAGGCACTGATGTAGGTGATGTGAGGAGGCTTTTCAAATTCATCCCAAACATGTTCGCCCACCCTTCGGCCAATCAGAATCAAGCATTCAGACAAACCACTTTAAAAAAAATGCACAATCAAATAACTTCACTAATAATCCAATTCATAATCAAATTAGCCAATAAAAAAATTATTTATTAATCAATGAGTCAATTCAAACTGCACTGCGACTTTCCTCAGGACAAGGAACATTTGCATTCTAGTCTTGTACATTGTAAGGACACATATGTTACAGATGCAATGGACTGACATAAGGAGAAGTGTGTCTAAAAAAAGGGACAGGACACAGTGCTTAGGTTTCGCTTTTACAAACGCCACACTACTGCTTTAAAGAGGCTTCGGGGATCCAACGTCATGGCTGGATCCGTTTTATCTCTGTGGACTGGGAACTGGCACAAATCCTCATGGGGACATGTGAGTTTCCTGAGTCTGACAGTCATTCAGTAGCACATGCTGCGTTTATTCCCCTCCCAATACACACACTCATTAACGGAGGGTCAACATCAAACATGTAAATCCCTTATTGTTCCCAGTAGCAAACCCGATCCTGCGCAGGGCCTTGGACAATGAGAGCACACTTCACAGAACTGATCCAGGTTTCCAAAACATTATGAAGCATTACAAAGCTGCGGGATGAGACATGTACGTTTTGACATAGTCGCCAGGCACAAATACGCATGACCACATACGATTTTTTAACCTACTTGTCCTTTTTAGCATAACTATAGCTAATAAATACACTTTGTCTTTATTGCTCCAAACACTAGTGGCTGACTTGGGGGCATACTGAGTTAAAAGCTATAATTTACACTCACCTAGCATTGTCTGCAGATGTATTTGTTTCCTCAGCTAGCAGCAGTTATTAGCGCCTTACATTTATCTCATTTGTACAACTGAGCAGCTATGAGATTGAGGGCCTTGACTCGCTTGGTGTGGCTGAGAATTCACCACTGTCGAATCCAAAGTAAAGTGTCATCCACTAACCAACTCCCTTGTTTGCTCAGTGTTGGTTTCCCCTAGCAGTTTAAAGCTTTGTTATCAGGTGATTTTTATCGTACGAAGCTGCGGTGGTCCCTATTTCTGATTAAGCAGTCTGCTTGGCCTTGATTGCCATCACTAAATTGTAAATTGCATTTAGATAGCTGCTGTTTTGTGTTTTGCTTTCACATAGTATCAGTCAGAGAATTGGGGATATTAATATTCATGGCTAAAGTTGGCTTCTTCAATTTGATACTAAAGCGACAAAGTTAATTAGCTTAACTAACTAACAGATGCTGGAGTAACACTGTATGAGACTAAAACTTTCTTTCGGCTTCTCCCATTAGGGGTCGCCACAGCGGATCATCCATATTCATGATCCGCATGTTCGATTTGGCACATGTTTTTACGCTGGATGCCCTTCCTAACACAAACCTCCCCATTTATCCGGGCTTGGGAACGGCACTAAGAGTGCACTGGCTTGTGCAACCTAATAAGGAAAAAATGGAAGGGGACAGGATACAGGACAATTCCAGAAAAAGAGACTGGGGCAAAGGTTTACTTTGCAACAGGACAACGAAATGAAGGTGTCATACATAAGTAGCAAAGGTCACATTTTGTCACATTCAAAGTCCATTATAGTTTCAGGGTTGAACTTCAAGCGGGAGGAATACGGCTGCAATGAACTGTAGCTCAGATTTTTTTCGCCTATTTGAAAGGAAAATTTTGCCTGTAATGGAGTCAGTATTGGCTTTTGTGTTGTTGTAAAATGCTAACCTGGTGGTAACATCCCATAGGCTTATTAAATTTAACTAATTTGGCTGCACTTGAGATGACACTACGTAGATTTCATTTTAGTCTGGCATTCACCTTTAAGCTCATTCCATCTTGAGGTAATTACAACCACTTTGTAAACTCGCCTCATTACACGCCAGGCTTAATGTTTACCATGATTTGTTTTTTTGTTATGCCCGGCCCCTCTAAATAGAGCCCGACATTTCCTTCGTTCAGATCTAACCCCTCGCCATTAATATTTCAGCGGTCTTCCCTGCTCGCTGTTTCTCCTTTGAGGAGCGAGCAAATGTTTTATTTACAGAATGCGCTTGGATGAATACTCGCCAGATCTTGTTCGCGCTACACCCGCAGAAGGTGTCTTTAATGTATAATTGAGCATGTAAATGTAGATGTCTGGGCACGCTGTAAACCTTACGTGGAGTTTTCGGGGAGTTCATCGGTATGTACCGCGAGGAACCGCCTGGCTCCGCTGGGACATCAGCAGCACCACCGCACAATACACCAAATACAAGCTGAAGCCCAAGAGGCTAATCAGCACCAAATTAGCATTACAAAGCGAGGCAATCAAGAATGCCCATGAGTAAATGAAATAATGACAGGTCTATAACATACTTCTGATTAGCCAAGAGGGGCAAAGCTATTTGCCTAATGGGGCAATGAGGTGAAATAGCACAAGTGAGCGTTTTCGGCTTGTTCAATTTGGCATCCTCCGAGAAAGTGTTTTTTTTCATACTTAGCACAAGTGGGAGGTTGAATTAATGACCCAGAAACACTGAGATGAAAATTACAACCAGTCGCAGGAACGGGATGTGCAGAAAAAATAGGTTATTGGTATTATGTATAGGTATTATATTAGAACATTTATACAATGCGTTTATTAAATGAGTTATTGGGGTATATACACCTTTGTGAATATTTTATTCTGAATAGCCAGAAGGTGCAATTTTAACCTATTGAATCATGCTAACCGTCCTCGTTTTTTTTACTTCTTTGCTGATCATTTTTCCACAACAGCAAGCACGATCATTTTTTATTCTCCACGCAATTAAGTCAATTGCTGAATCAGCACAAAATTGTCACTGCATAACTTTTTCCAGCTGCCACTGATTGTTTATAAATGTCTCAGTTTAAGTATCGGCATCCACGAACCGATGGCCAGCCAGAGTTACACAATAGCGCCACTTCACCCGTGGGCATGTTATCTCACTTTCAGAATCCCACCAAGATGGATTAGCTGAGCTATGACATTAAGCAGAAAAGGTCAGCTTTCAACCAAGGTCTAATATGAAACCTAGATCGGCTGTTCTCTGCTTTTCGGTTATTACACGTCCAGGAATAGCGTCTCGCGTGTATCGCGACGTCAGCTCTCGTGATAGCTTGGCTTAAACAAAAGAGCCTCTTGTTTGAAGGAAGTGTGGTTTGATGATGATGGATTAGCCGGCAGGAGAGAGAGGGTGTGAGGAACGTTTCAGTGGCAGAGCGGCTCAAAAAAAATTATGCGAGTTCTCCCTGTTCTTGCAGTCAGTAACAAAGTATGCTTTACTCTATTTTTCATCAAGTTCCATCTCTCTGATCTTTTGTGTTGAAACTGAATTAAGGAAGTGACCGATTTTATAAAAAGAAAACCCATAGCAATCGAGGCCCAGAGTTTTTTTCTTCAGCTTGCAAGCCAGCTCTTAGCCAATTGGCATTCTCGGTTTCAATTCAGAGTCTGGCAAATCACGTTCTGTGAAAATCCCAGAAGATTCGATGATGCCAAGAGTGCGTAGGACCCTGCTTAACTCCTTGGCATGCCAGTCTGACAGGCTGTAACGAGCGAGCTACAAAGGCACAAGTCCATGTCCTACCAGGCCTTTTATCGCATCCGTCAGAAGGGTGTGGGGGTCGCGAGGGTGGAGAAGTGGCTGCTCCAGCAGCATGTTGCCCTCCTGCCGGGTTGGCCTGAACACCCTCAAAGAGAATAGCCGAGTGATCACAGGTGTGTGCGGTCGCTAATGAGGATAGTGCAATACTTCGTTGCTCCGTTCCTCCCTTTCGATAACCCTTGACTCGGCTAATGAGAAAGTCTCAGTGGGTTCAGCTCTAATCTTTTATTACCATTAGAATTTAATGGGCTGGGGTTAGCCTGAATAGTAGTGTGGGTGACTTTGGCGAGATTGCCTTTTTATCTCAAGCGGTTTTGATCATGCTGGAGTACAAAGCATGTAGACCACGGCCTAAGGGGTGTCTTGGTAGCTTCTACTTACTCTGAAAGAAGTCTGGGCACTGAAGAAGCTGTATGCACTTGCTTCTTAGTGCTGCTATATAAGAAACAAAGTTCAAATTCTAACTGCTGAACCTTGTTCACCCCATGGTTTGTCTAAAAACACGTTTCATGAGGGATCCTCTTTAAATGAACTCCATGTGGGACAAAATTAAGGCAGCACTATTTGTCTCAAGCACCAAGTTCTGTTGACATGAACTTTTGACCCCTTTATGCTCCAAATGTGTCCAAGTGCACTGCAAAAACTCAAGACATACAATCTTATTTCAAGCCATAAAAATCGTATTGATCTAATTTTAAGATACTACGCAAGAGCGTTATTTAAAATTATTATGACTGTTTCAAGATTTTTTTTTCTTAGTTAGTGAAGCTTAAAGTTATTTATTTCAATTGCAAATTGAGCTTAACTACCAGCTACATAGCCTTTTATGGCTTTATTTTAGCTGTAATAATTGTTTTTAAAGCCAAGTAAAAAAATTTCAATAATCACACTTATGACTTGTTCATTATTATTTATTCCAAATGCTTAATTTTAATAGTAATCTTGTTTTTAGTTTAGATGTTTGTTTAATTTTATGACAAAATATATAATGACAATTAAATTAAGAGGAATTATGTTTTGTAGCTCTGGTTTTAAGATCTTTTTACACAAATAAAGGAAAGAAAACTGTTCAAAAATAACTAACAAGCTAGTTTAAAGTCAATTATACTAAATCTCAAGTCAAGCAGGCTTTATTTTCATTTTAACTATATACAATGCAGTACACAGTGAAACAACGTTTCCCCAGCAAACAACATAAATGAACAAGAGGAACAAGAGGAACACCAAGAACACAAAACTCCAAACTAACAACACAAAGCGCACAAAAAAGACAAGAGACAACATGAGAAAGGAAAAACGGTAACGCAAGAGTGCTGAGGAGTACGGAAGGTTGTGCAAGAAGGTATGTCCATATACAAATCAAAATAATAAATACTGTACATGTAAACATTTGACTGGATGTAAACTTTTGGTTCAACAGAAGTGCAAAAACTGCTTATTTTAAGACATTTTGTTATTTTCTGATGCTTAGATGTGATATGTCCAGCTGTAATCCCAACAAACTTGTCCTGTTCCTCATTACTACACAGTATTACAATAGAAGATGGACTTTGAGTTTACTTTCTTGTGCAATGTGCACCTTTGGATGGCAATGGTACTCGACTTTCTTTAAGACGTTAAGCAGAAGCTAAGACTGGGACAGAAGCTACTTTCAGCCCTGGTTCTACCCTCTCCAGCAAACCCTGCCGAAGAAGAGAAACGGTCAGGAAACAAAGGTCGAGTCTTATCCGCCTCTCGGATTGCCACGTAAAGGACAGACGCAGCTGGAGAAGCTGCCTGAGCCCCATTTCACACCTGTTCCTAGAGAAACTTGCCTAATGATTTGTGAGGTTATCTTTGGCTGCTGAGACAGCAACAGGTCATGGGAAGCCCTTGTTTATTGGGGGGACCTCACACATTACGAGTGACAAACGCAAGCCTCATGTTTTGCCTCAGACCAAAGCTGCGCTTTCCTTTCCTTTCGATGACCTCTGTCACAGCAAGGGTATGAGAGAAGCTGGAACGGAACGAGGTGCAACCTGGGAAAGTTACAGATGCCAACAAAAACTGCATTGCGGCAGACATTTATTTGTTCTGATGTTTCCTACCTGGAATGCAGTCTGTATTTCTGTAAATACAAAGAATTCTTGCAGGGATTTTCTTCTTAATGATGCTCCTGGGCCCTTGAGGAAGGCCCTAAACCCTTAACAGCTTACTTTTATTAATTAGATAACTGTAAGAAAAGGGTGTGTGGAAAGTTTTCTTTATGGAAAATAAATCAAGAACAAGAAAGAAAACCGTGAACCAACACCAACAATCGCTTTATATCATCACATTAACCCGTTCGCTTTAACCTTTGCGTCGGCCGTTGAAACCGAAAATCAATGTTCACTGGATAACTACAATTCTGGACGATCTGCTCTCAATGCTCTGACGCACAACTGATCTTTTAACAGCGTCTAATATTGCGGCGAGTGAGGAGAGGCCCTTAATCTTTAAGTAGCTCTTTGAAACATGGAGTTCAAAGATAAAGACCAAAGATCGCCTTGATCTTTCATCCAAAGCAACCCTAAAGGAAAACATTTCATTAGTCTTCATCAAGGCCTGACAGCAATCCCTTTGTGCGAGTCTAAAAACTGAACAATAGAATTTGTACTATATCGGTATGAGCTCTTAGTATCGATAGTGCGTTTCTGATTTGGGATGTCACTGATTTACATTCCATCATGCTTGGTTCCTCTTGGTTAATCACCGCTTTGACATCTTGACCCATTTTTTTACTGTTAAGTGCTATCTGATTTACAAAGTCTCCTTATAAGATTCGCCAGTCGGACGACACCGTGGACAAATCTGATCGTCATCGTTCTTGGCTGATACTGTAGGTCTCTAGTCAGTCTCACTTTGAAACAGTCTCCCTGTGAAGTCCTGCCAGTTTGTATACCCTCCATCATTCCCACTATGCACTGCTCCCACCACCCTGCTGTTCTGGCTCCAATCCAGAATTCTGTTTGTTTAGGGATCCGTCAAAAACTTAAAAGACTGATGTCTATTTTTCTTCTTCTCTCTCCTCGGGGGAAGACTTTAGGATTCTGAATGTCATTAGATACCACCGGTTCATTGAGGTTTGATTTATTGTCAACACCATTAATGTCAATGGGGTGACAAAAAGAGGAAAAATTGGTGCTCTTTGATCAAGGCTGCAATTAAAGCAAATTTCCGCTTGCTCTCGAGATGTGTTGCCTCTGGGTATTAAACTTACTGTGGATCTGTTTAATGATTCGCTTGTAAGGTAGTACAAAATAAAAAACTGAAAAAAAGGCAAATATGACTCGAATCTCAAACTCAAATCTCAATTCAAAATTTATGTATCTAAATTCGATTCAAAAGTTTGAAAAACTACTACAAAGATAATCCTTTTGATCAAAAATCAATTTTCTGAAGCGGGTCTACATGGAACCTATACTAAACTAGACGTAACCAAGGCAACAACTCTTATACCAGGAAATCACAAGCATACAGCTTGTTTAATAAATTTCTACAAATGGCAACATCACATATCCCGTCACCTTGACTCATTTCTGGACATCTTACGTCATGTCTCTTCATTATAAGCCCTTACGTTTGCTTCTCCCTCAAATTAACACAGTTCCTGGCATGATCTCCTGAAAATATTACAGTTTCCTTAGTCAGCTGCACGAGCAGATGCTGGTCAGTTGGGGGTGGAGCTGACCTGCTGCGCTGTAGCTTAGTCACTCGCTCACTGGACCTGTTGACATTTTTTAACAGGAAGTATCTACAGCAGGTTTCAAAATCTTTCATCGTACATCATAAATGAGCACGACTGTGACGGAGCGCAGTTCGCAAACACAAAGTGAACAACATTTTATTCGATCACTCAATATCCATCGTTAACATGTTCTCCAGATGGCAACGAGAAACAAGACACGCTTACGGGAAAAAAAAAAAGATTTTTCACATTGTGCCTCTGGGGAAACCCGTAACGTTCATACAATGGGTTGTTCTTCTAGAGTTCAAAGTATGACCCTTTTGAATGTAAAAAACCCTAAGGAAACCCTGTGACTCTATTACTGCTAGAATAAGTTTTTCCATAAAAAATGGAATGGAAATAATTGGACTGTTTTTAATAATTTAATATTATTATATTATGAAAAAAATGGGGATTTGTTTCAGATTTAAATGTTGTATACTTGTTGTAGCAAATGTTGTAGCACCCCAACCTAGCAAACATAATGGGGCATATACTTGTAGGTGACCCCCTCCCCCCAAGGTAAAGGAATTAGTGGTGTCTAACTGTTGCGCTCCTGGAAACATCTATAATTCACGGCTCATAATCTGGGCTGTCATGGAGGTGATCAATAACGCCAATAAAGTGGCATAATCCGATATCAGCTGGAGTTTACACAGCTTGTTCAATTTATTTATTCATAAAGGTTCTGAGCCACTCCATCTGCATTATGGGGTTCAACTTAGCCTCCTGGGCAGGACTAGGATGTTTAGCCTTATATCAGACTAAAGGATTAACCTCGCAGGTTTGTTGAATGCAGGTTAGTCCAAGGGAATGGTGTCATCTTACAGGAGATCCCAAAAGGTCATGAAGGACGTCACTGAATTCATCCTTGTAATTGAGCAATGACTAGACAGGACCAGGTCTAAAAAAGACGAGTGAGACACTGACTGCGTTCCATTTTCAAGCTTCAAACGTGGCTTTGGTGAACGGCTTTATCACAGTGCGCTGTCTGTAAGCTCATGTCGACTGTGTTGACATTTTTATCATGAATGGTCGGTTTATGCGCTCTGTGGGCCTATCAAAAGACTCTGTGTAAGAAGACACACTAAGCTCCCATAACTGATGAAGATACAGCTCACTTTTAAAGTCACATATATCCAGGGGAATAAAAAAAGAAAAAAATCAACAACAGCTTGATATGAAATTCTTATTTTGAGCTCTTTTTCTTCTTACAAATTAGCAATGACCAACGATTAGCATTTAAATATCTACAGTTAATTCAAGCATGTTAAATCCGAGAACGGCTATAAAACTCTGACTTTTCTCTCGCTCCGAGTCTTTACCTTAATGAATATTTGCATATAAATGAGGTTTATGGGCTTGCTTAATGAGAAGACCCAGCCTGACAACCACAGAGGGTATGACCCTCTTAAACTGGGGTTGAAAAATGACTGGCCTTCATAGACCAAGGAAGAATAGGAAATGCAAATGTGCTGAGTCACAATGAAATGACCATGACCATGTAGCTGCGGTCCTAACAAGAAAACGGATACTGGTGTCCAGACGGTTGAGACAGAAGATTTGGGCTTGATGCCACCGATTGTACTCGAATGCTAGGCGTTCAAGCTAGAATGCATGCAAACAGACTTTTAAAATGCTTGCCAAACATACAAGTGTGAACAATTCTGAATGAAGACCCTGAGCCTGTTGAAAACATCATGAAAATAAGATTCCTGAAGATAAGCGTGAAGACCGTCTGTTGCTATTTTGTATGAAAGCAACAGAGAACTGGAGTTAAAGTGCAAAAAACATTTCTTTTTATACTTTTTTAATTTCGACATCATTCTCACACACTTCTTCCAGAACACACCAGGTAACATGGTGTTTGGGAGTCTGATTCACCCAGTCCGAGCCCTTGCACCTAGCGCATGTATGTCTGCGACGAGCAAAAATTCCACCCTCTTATGGTAAGAGCTTGTTTCAAGAACCGTGCTGTAAATTTCAGGCCGCCATGGACAGCTGGAAGTCCCACGAGTGCGTCTTGGTAAGTTAACACCTTCGAGGTGAGGGGTTCAACTCTGAAGATAAAAGGCATAAATAAAACAACCGCCAAAAAACCCCTCAGTCCCTTTAAAAAAATAAAAAGAAAGAAAGAAACAGGGCCTGTGTCTCAGTGTAATTTGCGAGCTACGGGATACACCAAAATGGTTCTTTTATTCACCCTAATGTAAAACTTAGCTAACTTTCTGCTCCATTAAAACCCCCTTCAGCCTATAGGCCTGGAATTTTCACACACTGGGAAGAGCACTTAACTTCCCAATGATTGACTGTTCTCAGATGTTCTCCCTTTCACTTAGAACACTAACGAGATCCAAGAACTATGGCTGAAACCTACTCTTTTATTTCGGTCTCTAATGCGGTGCTTCACATAAGACCGATTACTAAACTTTAACCAAAAACCAAACTAGATTTGCGTCCTAGGTCAAATATAAACCCCGCCCACTTTGTTGCAGCCAATGAGACGAGAGCAGTGGTTTACAAAAAAAAAAAACAAGCCTGGATTTTTTACAGTGCAGAAAATGAAAGGGTAAAGTAAAGCACACCATATAAAAGTACGGTTTTACGTGTTTTTTCCTTCTAGATTATTAAGAGCACGAAAAAAAAGGAAAAAATAAAAAACAAAAACAAAAAAAAGACCGTAGGGAGACCCTTGCATAAATTTTGACACCCTATGCCTAAACCCTATTGACTTTTTTTTCACATTTTCACTAGTACTTTTACTTGAGTATGATTTTTCAGTACTCTTTCCACCACTGATTATTATGTATATCTATAACAGACAGCTAAAGTAATTACATCACTTCTCCAGGCCTAGAAATTAAACTACCGCAAAAGTTTCCTTCATGCGCAAGTGTGATATTTACCTCTCAGTCATTCGCTGTACAGAGCTACATTAACACTCGTTTCAAAAGCTTTGCGTCTTGGTGGTCGTGGTCTTTGCAGAAGTCGAGAAGATTCACTTCAAACAACGTTGCTCTTCCCTGGAGGACCAGTTCTCTGTGGATGCTCTCGGAATCCAAAACACTGTCTAAGGTTAAACATTATGCCTGACGGCTTTCGGCTCTGGCGCTGCTTCTGCTTTGTTATTCAGGACCACCGACTCACATTAGGGCATGTTTCGCTTCAATGCTCTGCGGATATATCGACCGAGCAACATCTAAAAGCGTGGTTTAAGCATCGCATAAGCCATCACATATTAAATAAAACACATCGATTGACCCGATCATGTTGTTTCTGTGTACATGATTAATATCAGAAAGGCTTAGCAGACCATCTGTTCGTTCTGTAAAAATGCCATGTAGGGAATTCTTTCTAGTGGATCACATTTTGAATGTTTAACTGTGCCTGTGTCTTTTTTTCTTTTCTTTTTTAAGCCTGCACCTCATATCAACACACCGCTCTGAGTCATGTGTCCTAAACATTGTCCGTTTGAAAGGAATGCTGGTTTTCAAGACTGGCATTTTCCAAAAGTCAGAAACAGAACTGTGTAACTTTGGACCTTTAGATAACTTCCCCCACAATGATTATCTTCAACCGCAATGAAAAACAAGCCTGATTATAATGTACTGACTTCCTTGGCTTAGAAGGCAGTGATGGTACACAGAGTAGACGGTCCAAATATAAATCATTGGAAGAAATGCTATTAAAGAAATATATAGAAATTCATCAATTTCACTACTAGTAAAGGTCTAGATGTTGGCAATAAAATTGGAATCAAACCAGCTGTAGTGTGGATTCACCCATTTGGCCTCAGGTATTTTTCTTCATGTAAATAGTTTTGTTAAGTTCTATTCAAACAGGACTTTACAATATGATGAGTTGAGTGTCTTCATACTGTACATGTAGTTTCCATGCAATAAATCTCCACTATAAAAGGATGCTTTTCTCTTTACTTTAAGCCTTTGCTGTAATCCTTTCATGCAGCTGGGGAAGATGGGCTTGAACAGTAAAAGGGCACATGACATGACATGTATGGAGGCCATAAATAAGCTAGGAGCAAAATCACGTACATAAAAAGCTCTTTTGAACATTACATTTTATTGGCCTGGGTTTCGATCAGTAAGTGACACTGTTTGGTATTAGGGATGTGCATCTCCATCACTGAGGCCGATGCGAGTCGCCTCTTGAAGCATAGCCCATGATACGATACAATAAACATACACATGAAGCAGCTACCGATGCGATACGATTTACCCCTATTACGATGCAATGCGATCCAAATTCGATTCGATTCAACACAATTCTATTCAATGAAATATGATGCAATGGATAAATTAGGAAGCTCTGCAATTTAATATGGTACTGTCTTACAAGATTGGGACGAGGAGTTCAAGATGACAGAACATGTCAAACCCTGAGGTAGATTGGCAAAAACAGCGTTTCAGCCATGAACAGGAATCTGAGGCTACCTCAGGCACGGTTTGACTAAAATGCTACAGTCAAAGAATGGAAAAAGATCAGATGAAGTCTTTCTCACCCAGACATGTAACTTACACAGACTATATATATATATATATATATATATATATATATATATATATATATATATATATATATATATATGCACTAGCCACATAGAATCACAGCCTTTTTTTTTTTTTTTTTATAATTTGTGGCTTGGCTACTGATTGCACACACCCAAGACCGCAAGTATAGTGTTTTTGCTGGCTGTATGTGTCTCAACACAAAGCTTTAGTTGTCCATGTGAGTCTCCAATTATGTTTATTGGCTAGCTTGCCTATCCCTACAGACTTTTTAGCCAAACGACTCCTACACAAAACAGATATGGATCGGGGTTTTTCGGTGTTCACTGTGAAAGCCTTGCTAAACAAACCATCGTTCCAGACGTAATTATTCAGTTGTCAGTGGTGGAGCTAGAACAAAGGGAGCGAATTCCTGCAACAACAGTCAGTGGTCTGTGTGGGGGGGAACACACATGAATATGCATGGGCATATGTAAGCTCGTCTTTTACGTACCGCATGTGCCATTACAAACTCATTGTGCTTGATTATGAGATCTACAGGGAGCCTGTGAGGGAGTGGAGAGATGGATGGTGGTGGCAGGATGTTGGCATGGGGCCAAACGTGACAGCGAGTGCTGCTGGAGGTTTGTTGTGGGTTTCTTTTACCAGAAAGTCATTTGCCCACCATGCTGCTCATAGCAAATAAATTCTTAGCGGACACTTTCTTAGAGTACGTTTATTTTATTTTTTTGTAAGTTAACGGGTAAGGGTTAGAAGCCTTTTTGAAAGTTAGAGGTTCTTATGTGGAACCTGCCCAGCTAAGTTCCCAGTTACGTTGTTGGATTTTACATCAAAAGGTCATAAGTTCAAATACTAGTACCACCAATATGCCAACTGCTGGGACCTGGAGCAAGGCTTGTACTCCTCAACTGCTAAGTTGTATGCACTGTAAGTTGTATACCTGTCAAATGACTTAAATGTAAATGTAATACTAGATAAACAACTTTCACAGAACTGGACAAAATCCTGGCCACAACACATTGGTCAAGTAGATTATAAACCAATGAGGCATAACTTTATGACCACTTACCAGTAAACTTAGTGGGTGGGATTTATTAGGCAGCATGTGAACATTTTGTCCTCAAAGTTGATGTGTAAGAAGCCAGAAAAATGGGCAAGTGGGGCCAACACAATATTAGGCAGATGACCATAAAGTTATGCCTGATGAAAGTTAGAGGTTCTTATGTGGAACCTGCCCAGCTAAGTTCCCAGTTACGTTGTTGGATTTTACATCAAAAGGTCATAAGTTCAAATACTAGTACCACCAATATGCCAACTGCTGGGACCTGGAGCAAGGCTTGTACTCCTCAACTGCTAAGTTGTATGCACTGTAAGTTGTATACCTGTCAAATGACTTAAATGTAAATGTAATACTAGATAAACAACTTTCACAGAACTGGACAAAATCCTGGCCACAACACATTGGTCAAGTAGATTATAAACCAATGAGGCATAACTTTATGACCACTTACCAGTAAACTTAGTGGGTGGGATTTATTAGGCAGCATGTGAACATTTTGTCCTCAAAGTTGATGTGTAAGAAGCCAGAAAAATGGGCAAGTGGGGCCAACACAATATTAGGCAGATGACCATAAAGTTATGCCTGATCTGTGTATATCAGTAAGAGGTATTTTTAGAGATTCTATCTCAAGGCCAACAACTTCTTGACTCACAAAGTTGCATTTATACTACATAGAACTGATTCCCAGGGATTCAAGTCCTCGCAAATTTTTCATTGCTTTGTGATTTAAAGAGTTCGCGTATGACCTCAATCAAACGACACATGTCCATGTTCGTACTCAAATCCCTCAATATGACAAAAGTGTTTCTATCTTGTACTGAATGTATGCTAATCGTATTTCAGTCTTCATATCATTGTTAGTGGAATCTGGTCCAACATAAGATTAGGACTTTCCCCTGTGGGGAGAAAACAGGCATGCCACACTTCTTTTTATTTTTTTAGTATGAGCAGCAACGTGCATAGTAAGCAACCACACTCTTTGAACTTGTGAAGGCTTGCTACGGCTTTCAGGCCGCTCTCCTTTAAAGGCCAACCTCAAACGTGATAAGCGTCGGAAAGAGAAGGGCAGCCGGTTAACGTGGTTTGGGATGACATTTAGTAATTTGACATTTCGGAGAAAGCAAATGCTGTGTTTATTTGAAAGGCTGCCTCGCCAGAGAGGCAATAAGTGCTTGGCCAATATTTATTCGATAGTATAAACTCTCAAGTCTCAGAAGCAAAAGAAGTGTTAGGACAAATGGATGGTACATTTTTGAGATTGAAGAAAGGAAAATTTTGAGGCAGGGGCTGCCCCCAGAGAAGCGAATATCATGTCCAGGAAATTCGTAGTTGCCTGGGGGACAAGAAGGATCAAAATAACAAAAACAAGACTCTATATTGATGTTCACAAAAGCAATGTTTCCTTTTAGATGGTACAATTAAAGAGCTAGCTACTTGATTATTGAAACATGGCATCACAAGAGGAGAGATCATATCTGTAGTGAAAAGTAAGTCGAGAACTTGCTGGGTGAACTTGCTGTGAAGGGTGAAAGGAGAAGGTCACAGGATTAAACCATATTAAAGGACAAAAGGAGGGTATGTCATGTTTTGGGTCTAGTGTTGCCTAAGGTGACTGGAGAGGGACCTAAACGTTACATGTTGACAGCTTCTTTGTTGAAAAAGGACACTTCAAATGTGGTAGGGTTCTATGACTATGGAGTATGTCATGCATTGAATTTCAAAAAACTGCTGAAATTCATCCAATGCTTTTCAGAGGCATAATGAAACGTGTGCACGTTCACATGTGTGCACATCTACACACTTCAGAGGGCTTTGTGGTGAGTAAAACTGGAATAGAGTGTGTCTCATATTCGGCATCAAATCTTAATGATTGGCATTGAAGCTTGGATGAAATATCGAGCATTGACGACATACTCTGACCGTCTGTTACAATAAAGTGAAGTCAAATTTTTATTTACACAATGGGCTTAAGGCTTCGTGCCCCTCGGAGTGGCAGGACGAGCTCCCTGCCAAGTGCTGAGTGGAAATCGGGAAGGGGGAAGGAGGGGGGTTTGGGCACAAGCGAGTGAGCAAGAACTGTGAAACTGTGGAGGATGGGGACTCGGGTGCTTTCTGTAACCTGAGGGAGCGTCTCCTATACACCCACACACACTTGCACAGATGAAAACCCACCTACATGTGACTAGAGCAGCTTGGGCACCAGGTGTGTGCAGCTGTTGAAAAGAAAGAAAGAAAGAAAGAAAGAAAGAAAGAAAGAAAGAAAGAAAGAAAGAAAGAAAGAAAGAAAGAAAGAAAGAAAGTAGTTTGGGCGAGAGCGAAGATGGTATTGAAGATTTATGGGGGATGTGGGTTCTAAAGACTACATTGGGGGTGTTTTCCCCTCCACACAACTCTGGGATCTCTGCCAGATCTTAGATCTGCCTCTTGCCAGACACAGACACGACTGAATGGTCCAGATGGAGCCTTCAAAAAACTGATTGGCCATTTAATACTGCATATTGTAAAAAAACGAGTTAAGCTGATTAGAACCGTGGCAAATAATAACGAGATATGGCTAAAAGCATCGGGGACATAACCTGCTAATTAAAGTCTTTTATCTCTATGTTTGGCTTTTTGTTTTTACCATTCGGACGGACAGTGTATTTCGCCGGAAATAAAGTCGTCCACACAGCACCTTCAACAGCAATATAACTAGTCAACTATGAATTCTAATTTCCAATATTGGATTAGTCGAAGACGTCCGGCGAGGCAATAATAAACACAGGATGTTCCGGTGTTATAAATCCAATTTCATTTCCCTTTCACGCCTTTTAGGGGTTTAAGGGGGGAGCACTGACAGAATGTGTGCTCATATTTTCTCTGTTCTGTTTCAATTATACAGTGAAAGCGAGAACTGGCATGTGTCCACTGTAAATTCTTCACCCCCTTTTGCTCTAATGCCCAATTACTGCGGTTAGCCTCCACGACTGACTATAATAAATAAGCCAACGCTCAACCCTGATCCGACATTTGGCCAAAACCTCTGCGTTTGTCCTTCTTAACCAACAAGAGCTGGAACTGTGTCTAACTGTTGTCGAGCTTTTTTTGCTTAACAGTGGTAATATCCAAAAGAGACAAATCCCCACACTGCAAATCCGGAGCCAAAGCTTAATCCAACATGCATCTTGGGCCATACAATGAATCATAAAATGACCCCATCTACCAAGACCAAAACCAAATCACATGGATCCAACTTTTTCCACTAGGTCTCGTCCTGACAAGTATTGACGGCCATTTTTTTTTTTTAGAACAATCTGTATATTGAGGGTATTTTTGTCGTTCTATTGCGCAACCTCGATAAGACCGAGTTTAAATAAAGATCTCAACCCTCATCCAAAACCTACCAGCTGGGTCTCAGACAGGAACTCCCAGTATCATCGTCCTTTCATTATGCGCTTACAATAGCGTCATGGTGGCGCTCGGCTCAGGAATCCCAGGTCCTTTTGTCTTGGCTGCGCTCTGAAGCGGTTGATTTGAAAAAAACGGGAAGCATGGCTCCTGTCTAGTCGCTGTCTCGCCTAATCAAGGCTTAGAGAGCTGGGCACAGCAAGCTTCGGGCTCGGGACGTGATCAAAAAGCCTACTGAATGAGACCTGGCATGGCTGACCGGGCCTGAGTAGAGCACATACTGTATAACCAATGATGTTTATGATCAAAGAATATAATAATGGATTATAATAATGATAATATATTCACCAACTTGTGGTTATGTGTACTTCACAGGTGACTCAATAGTAGGTCTTTTTTTTCACCTGGCTGAACATTTTGGTCCAATGTTGTACACATAATTGCAAGAATTTCTCAGTCTGCAAGTCTTTACAAAGCCTTCAGTCATCTTTGATTTTCTCTGCAGTGGAAACCCCTTTGTAACAAAAACCAATAAAGTCTAAAAGGAAATGCGCAGCAGATCCCTTAATCCTGTTAATCACACATCTATTTGCGTGGGAGGATGCAGGCAACATGGAAGCAGAAAAATTCTGCATTTATGAAATATTATCCGGCATGTCATACCCAAATGCTAATTTGTCTGTATGGTGTTTGACAAAACAATAAACTAAAAAGTTTGAAAGTTTAAAAAAAAGTTTGAGGATCCCTATAGCTCTATAACATACTCCATAACAGAGAAATGTAGAAGTTATACCCTTACAGAAATGCACATAAGTCAAACTTAATGAACAAAAGCTCTTGGCCACCATCCGACCTGGCTTTGCTTAAACATGGCTGTCATTTACTCGAATAGAGGAATATGATGTGGACGAGGTGACACAGCTGCACAGTGTGCGCTGGCATGTGGAAACCCCCCCTGCACAGCTGCATGTCCAGGACCTGGAGCCAAGCACTGAAACTCAAGACTTCAACATTAATTTCACTTCAAGGTTAGGGTTTGAAGCAGCATCAACCAGTGGTGAATCAATCAAGAAAGCCACTGTTTAAACTACATATTATCACTCCATGTAATACGCTATTGCAGCATTTTATTTCTGAAACTTTCATCAATATTTGTAATTAAGAGTTGCAACAGTAATATTTAAAGGTAACACCAAGCACAGCTTAAAAACACAAATTAAAGGTACCCAAGATCGACCCTTGATAGCACCACCCCCACTTGACTTGAAAATACTGAAATAACAATTCAATCACCAATAAAATCATAACTAAACAGGTCATAGTTTTCCAATACTTCCTGTTTCTTAAAATCTGAATACTGATACTTTAAATGCTGATTCCAAGAAGAAGTTAAGGATGACTCTTCCTGCAGTCACATCGAGCATTTATACTATCTATTTATAGAACCCATGGGACAGAAAACATTAAGCATTAGTGTTGTGTATTCATAGCATCATCCTGACTCACAAATACGTGCCTCCAATCTGATGGCATATGATACTCTTCTCCTGTATCAACATCAACAGCATCGTAGATAAGTGAGTCATCAGATCCTACTCTGTCATCATCTGAATACCAGTACACAGGTTTATTCAAAATATGATGAAAATAATAAGGCAAAAAAACTAACAAGGCAAAAGTGAATCTAAGAGTAAAACGAGTGGCTAAAAGTTGGTATTCCATCTGCATGGTATTCTGTCAACTTATATATTTGGGCAAAAATTCAGGACATTGAAGAGTTTGAACTGCTATGTTTCCAAAGCTTTTTACTTTTTTGTGCACATATCAAAAGAAACGCACCCTCATAATGTATTCCATAAATAAGTCTCTATCATCCTTTGGCTACGCTCCTAGTCAAGTCATAGTGTAGTGACAGACATCTGATACATCACCATCCATGACTGTAATGAATGCTCAGATATAATAGTCATAGTGCACTGTTGGCTCTCCTCCCGCACCCACATGTTTCTTGTCTTATGCCAGTAATAGCTGTGAAAGCAGCAAAATCTCTGTGTCTGGCAAATTTTCGTCATGTTTAAAATAAAGCCTTGTGCTGTTGCTTCGTTTTTAAGACACCGCATGACAAATACAACATTTTTCGTTGCTAACGATGCATGCGCATCACATCTGGTACACTTTTTTATCTACTTCAGTCGAACACACAAAGGTTTTTGGAATACTTTTGAGTTTTTATTATTAGATTCAATTCCAAATTCAAATAAAATACTGATTTTCTCCTACCAAGAAGAATGGAAACCAGGCAAAATAATAATGATAAAAAAAAAGAAATGTTAGCAGAAGACTATATTTTTCCCCATTTGATTTCATGTACACCCATGTTTATTAACCAATTTCATCCATGGTTGCTCTCAGATATGGACAGAGAGACATTTCTTCTCTCAAGCCTTTGCAACATTGAAATGAAACTCAAGTCCAATAATTTTATATTGGACAGGTGTCAGGTTTGGATAAATAAAAAGACTAAGTCAACCATTAGGCTCGGCACATTTGTTTCCCATCCCTCATGAAAGCATCAGCAGAAACCTTACCAGAGACATACTGTAAATCAGTCTCCAGTTCTCAACCCAATTAAGAAACCCCGTGGTGCTGCACTGCCCAACATCATTTACCAGGATGACAGTATCTGTGTCGACTTGAGAATGAAAAGCAGCATTCTCTGGCAAAGTGCACAAGGTGACCCTCTTCGTCACAAGGACCCCCTACCCAGGGGGGTACCTCATGACGGTCCACTCAATAATCCCAAAACAGACGGCTGTCCTGCATATGAGAGGTTTTTGAAATTGAAGCAAGGATAGAAGGGGGTTCTAATTAATCCAAGATGACCAGAAGCGAAAAACAGAAACTTGTTAAATGCCTAAGGGGAGCGCAGCGTTGGGGAACAACTAATATGGAAGAGAAGTGTATTGAGGGAGGAACGAATGAGGCGAGAGAGAAAGGAAAAAAAGAGAAATAGGTAGAGCTAGATTTTGGGAGGGGTCCGCTGAGTAAAATGGACAGAAGGAAGGTGAAGAGAAGTGGAACATGGATTAGTCTGATTTTATCTAAGTACTCTAATCCTGTGCCCTCAGGACAATGTGATTGAGAAGGAAAATAAACAATAAATAAACAAACAATCAAAGCAATTAATCTAAAATAAATTTTGATCCACAACTGCACAGCTTTAATTATATTTGATTATATTTTGCCATAATTTTGAGCAGCTTTGGGTAAAACCAACATCTAAATGATTTTAATAAAAACCTGTATCTGAGTAATAACTTTCCATCATATGCCTGTTAAATACTCCTGTTAGAGGATGTCTCCAGTAATTACATTTGAGGCAAGTGATGTCTACATTAATCACACAGATGATAGAAATGTCTACACAATAGAATAGATCACATGACCATCCCATTTTGGTAGGGTGTACCAGTGCCTAGTATTCATAGTCTTTACCCAAAACCTACGAAATCACTGCTACTCTGACATATCCTTTCAAATGGGATTTTTTAAGTAAAATCGCAAACATTTGAGAGAGAATACTTGGTTTCGCTCTGGACTCGGCATCAGACAAGAGAAAGGATCACATCCT
This sequence comes from Silurus meridionalis, assembly GCF_014805685.1. NCBI lineage: Eukaryota > Metazoa > Chordata > Actinopteri > Siluriformes > Siluridae > Silurus > Silurus meridionalis. The sequence goes on along the minus strand of NC_060908.1, from coordinate 13,938,339 downwards.
AGGGTTTTTTATTTGGTTGAAAAACATACAAAAGCTCTTCTCCTAGGAAATAACACATCGTTTGTAACATTTGTACAGGATATATGAATCTTCAGACAGGACAAAAATTCACTTCACTTCACTTCCTTATGTAGACCTATTCTTGTCTGAATAGGGCATTAATACCAAAGTAATACCAATCTTTCACGTCTGAGCAATCTTGGGTACTTGATATCGCAAACAAGACAAAAATCCCAAAGATTCTTTGGTAATAATTCCTTTACCCCACTTCCCCACGTGGAACTAACCACGTCTGAATAGGGCACTATAACAAAGATACTGCTGTGACTAAAATGACTGAAAAAAGTTCAAATGTTAATGCCAGTATAAGTAAATTTGGTATAAAAATCTTTCGTATCTGAGCAGTCTGAGGTACCTGATACCGCAAACAAGACAAAAAAAGAAACTCAACAAGAAACTTCTCTTCACTTCCTCATGTAGACATTATTACATATCTAAATACTACTATAAACCAAAAATGTATAAAGTAAAAAATATCAATGCCAAATGTATAAGTAAATTTTTTTTTCTTTAGAAAAATCCTTCAAGTCTTTCAAGCATCCTGAGGTACCAGAAAACTGCATTGTTTCCATTTACATCAAAAACACATCCTATATGCTTCATGGTCTTTTAAAGAAAACAGCGTTATCACCTAATCTGCACAACTTTCCAGTAACTTTCTGTCATAAATGAAAAGGTATCAGATTTAGACTGAAGATTTTTGTCTATTTTTTGGTGTAAAGACCAAACAACAGCTCGGAAACGTGTTTTCATTCGGGTCATACTCCAGAAGTGTGGGGGGTGAAAAGACATACAAGACACTCAAGATAAACTTAAACAACTGTCAAAACACAATTTTGGTTTGGTTTCATTTTTTTCCATTTAAGAAAAAGAGACAAGGAAGTAAAAGCGTGCACGAGCGAGCGAGCGCGTGCGACGCGATGCAGAATCGCCTCAGCTTCAGGACGCTCTCGCGCATCTTGGCTTGGTGCGCGCGCGTTCCGCTCACAAAAGTTTTCTTCTATTTTGCACGCGCTCAGACACAAAACGGCTTACCTTCCTGAGAGACGAAACAGGTCAACAGCGCGAGCAGTGCAAACGAGCTCTTTGGCACCATTTTTCTTTCAGGTTTATCCCGCAATTTGGTTAGAGAGAAACGAAAACAAAGTGTGCACGCGTTCCGATCCGAGCACGCGACTGTGCAGGGCGCCGTGGGCTGCGTGTGTGTGTATGTGCATGCGTCTGTGTGTGTGTGTGTGTGTGTGCATGCGAGTGTGTGTGTTAGAGGGCGGAGAGCAGCTCGAGTTGCACGAAAAATGCTCTCTTGGCTACAACATTGTGCTTATTATAACCTCCTTGTGTGAAAAGTGAGAAGGAAAATGAGTATGCTCTTTTAGTTGGCTTTCCAACTCAAAATATTTGCAGGGAAAAAAGAAAAACATGGGTGTGGTTATAAGACTGGTCCAGGGTGAGGAAATCCTTGCCACCTTGCAGTGCAATAGTACATCATTACAATCATCAACTTTCCGTCAAAAATTCCAGATACAATCTTTTTTATTGACACATTCACGTGTCTGTCAGGATCGCAATGAATTCAAAGCCTATCGCAGGAACTCCTTTCTGCATATAAGGCAGGAACACACCCCACCTGGACTCATTTTGAGGTGGGAGGAAACCAGAGAACCCAGAGGAAACCCATACAGAAAACCACTGGATTGTATTGGCTGTTGTAATTTGGTAAACAATGGTTGCATTAAATATTTAGGCCAATATGGCCCTCTTTCTGTCAGTTGCTTCTCCCATTAGGGGGCGCCACAGCAGATTATCCGTCTGCATACCCCCTGTCCTCTACATCTGTCAAGTCAAGTTTATTTGTATAGCGCTTTTCACAACAGACATTGTCTCAAAGCAACTGTCTCTTTCAAACCAACTAACTGCATGTCTTCCCTCACCACATCCATAAACCTCCTCCTTGGTCTTCCTCTTTTCCTCCATACTGGTGGCTCCATCCTCAGCATTCTCCTACTGATATACCCCATGTCCCTCCTCTGTACATGTCCAATCGTGCTTCTCTCACTTTGTCCCCAAAACGTGCTGTCCGAATACCAGCAAATAATATTCATCTAAAATTATTTTGAATCTGCATGCACCATGCATACAGATTTATTAAGAGGTGGGGGGAAAACCGGAGAACCCCGAGGAAACCCAAACAGAGGAAGGAAAAATACCCATACAAAGAACGAGCTAATCGTATTGTTATTTGTGAAACAGTGGTTGTTGTTGTATACAAATAAGGAATATACAACCTTTTTTTCTGTCCTTTGCAGCGCAATAGTACACTGTTACGAATGTCCATCTTTCCTCAAAATACCTACAAATAATATTCATTAACTCACTCAAGTGCTTGTCAGGATCGCAGTGGATCCAAAGCCTATCATAGGAACTCCTGTTTAGATAAAGGCAGGAACACACCCTACCTGGAAAGCCAGTCCACTGCATACAGACTCATATTTTATTCTGAAATCCATAAAAAGAACAATCTTATTGTATTAGCTGTTGTTGCATAAAAATGTGTAATTGTATTGTATTGCAAAAGATGCAAAATAAAGATTTTATTTTATTTATTAGACATCATCAGACTTGGAGAGACTGATAACCCTATGCTATACACTTGTATAACACAAATAAAGGAGGGAAAAGTTGTTTTTAAATGTGCCTTGGGAGATTTTATACCTGAATACATTTCTTATATGTCTAATTGGATGTTGACCAATCCTGCGGGATTTACTACACATGTAGTTGTTGATTTAAAATCCTCACTGTCATGAAATATTAAGTCAAGCAACAACGATGAAACAATCAGATATTCTGCATATGCAGCCCTGTCTTCTATCTAATTAGACATCTCATCTAAGACTGCTGGTTCCCCCTTTTGCCAATATAAGAAAGAAAGTTAAAGTTATGGGATGTTATTTAAAGCTTCCTTTTACACAATGCTAATAAAAGTCAGTTTAGTCTCCCACAAACAGTCCATGTATACTAAGAAGGGGACTTTTATTATTTTCCCACAGCTGAATGGGGGCTAGTGGGAATGCAGACACTGAAAGTTGTGTTGTCATAGGACGTGTTGTTCTTGAGATTGGATTGACCAGAACTGGAGAGTCTCCAAACGCAGGTTGTTTCCAGCCCCTGCTGCTTTTCCCTACTCCACTGTCACCTTTGAGAACAGCTGCAGGGCTGTGGGTATCGGTGTGTGTGTGTGTGTGTGTGTGTGTGTGTGTCAGAGTTAAGTTGAGGGAGGTCACTCCAGCTGTCCGACCAACCCTCACACCATACATCACTCCTTGCTCCTAAACCAACACTGAGACACATTGTCCTCCAGGCAAAAAGGAGCGAAAGCTTAAATGGCTTTATTTGTTTGTTTGTTCATTCCATACATTTTGCCGCATTTCTTAAACTGAGACTAACCAACAACCACTTTTTGGTGGGGATTCAGTTTCACCCTGGCACACTTGCATACTGTACACTTGCAATGTGTTTTTCATCAAATTTGACTCATGAGGCATATTTAAAGCCTTTGAGTCGCTTTGCCAACCATAAAATGCACCAGATGAACGCAGCGCATTGGGCACCCGAGTCGTTCGCTCCATCTGTCAGCACTTCCTCTGCGTTTGTCCACCTGCAGTTAAACACAACCCCTTAACTAACACGCCACTGAGGAAAATGAGAGCAAAGACCTGACAGCGCTTCTGAAACCAGGTCAGAATGAGAAAACCTCCTCTCGTGAACCCTTAAGGCTCTTAAGCGTGAGTCGGAACATGAAGGAAACTGTATTTTTTCAGAGACTCTATAAAAAGAGTAGGGCTTTGAAGCTGACTCCAGACCCCTGTGTACCTCTGCTCTAATAGAAAGAGAAGCAAAACCTTCTGTTTACAATCAGCTTTGCTTTGTTTTAAATCCAGTTCCCATCTACTTCTAGCTTTTTCTGTCTTTCAATCCTTCCAATCTCTATGTCCTCTCATTAGGCAAACACACTTCTACTTGTCTTCTATCTCTTCCTGTATCTTATTTAGTCATCTGCATGTCTCATTGTAGTGTTTGGTCAGGGCAAGCACAGGAGACAGGGATAATAGGAGGTGAAAACAATCTGGATTTACAAAGTAAACACCATTAACAAACCACAATAGCCTCCCTAAAGGTCAGGGAGCCTCCAGTCCTCACAAGCAAGTGTTTAGTAAACTGGCTTTATCTAAGGCAAATGCACACAGGTGGGACTTTATCATGCATTATGGCATGCATTTGATATTTGTGGAACACCCTTGCTTTATTTGTTCTATAATACATTTGTTTATTATAGAACAAATAAACAACACGAGTGATTATGTTCACTTTATTGTATAGCGATTCTATGTTTGCATTGATACAAATACATTTGTTTAATTTATAATGACATTAAATGCACAAAACGAGTTCCTGTTATCGCTTGCATTACATTATAGAAGCTCTAAACAGTCATAAGTTAAATCAATTACCGATACAATATATAGTTGATCTGTAGGTTAAATAATTTGCTGGAACTGGAGACTCATTCCAAAAAAACGCCCAAGATTTCCCTCAGAGAAAAACGACACCATATCACCATATCATGACACCTACAAAAGAATGTGACTATTGAAATAAGAATGTGTAAAAACAAGTTGAAATATTACATGATACACCATGGCACTCACAGAAACATTCACAAGGTGCGAGATTTCCGATTTTTTATGTCGAGATCACGAGAAAATTCAGTCGTGATCATGAGAAAACTTTTATGTGGAGATCATGAATTCAACAAAAATTCGATTCGATTTCACCTCCCTGAAAATGTGTTCTGATAATCATGAACATGATCATGGTACCATAATCTCCAAGGTTGCAAACATCAGAGAAGGTCCTAATGCAATACAGCTTCCTATTCTAAAAACAAATCATCAGCAAATCACAATCTGTAAAGGTTTTTTTTTTTAAACTGCACTTTTTATCTGCTTTTCTTACACCATCTCCCAGTTGTGGGCATGTCTCTCTTCAAAAAAAAAGGTAAACAGAAAAAAGACAATGCTCTAAAGGCTTGAACTAAGGTGTACACTTCTTTGTGCCAGCTTTATCCGGTTATCAGTGTTTACATCTATACCCGGCCAAGCTCAGCGGAGAAAAGCATCAATGGTTGACTAAGACCCCCCAGTGAGATGATCTCATGCTAGCAGAATGGAAAGTGTGCTGTGTATATGTGTGTTTGTGTGTTCTGTTTCCTCATAAAGCCATTCTTCTTGCCCAAAGCCACCTCAGATCCCACCTGCGTCTGGTCACCTTATACCATTGCTGTAGGCTAGCCATATTTACTTCTATTCTTACACTCATGACTCAATTTCAAAAATTTGCCCTTTTCTCCCTCGCAGTTGTTCCCATTTTTTTCTTGCCTCTGTTATCCACCAAAAAAAATTCAACACTGTTTGAACCCTGGAACAAAAACCGGGACAAGATTCTAAGCCTGCAGCTTGAATATAGATAAAGAAAGAGGCTACTGTAGAACAAATTAGACACAGGTTTTTCATTGATACTGTGAAAAGACTGGGCCAATAATGCGTTTCTAGCAGTAAACATTTACCTTGATTATCTAGTGACATTAAACGTGCTACAATCTACTGATTGAGACTGTAATGCGATTACGTTGGTTGTTTCCTTCCTTGTAGCCCACAGCAAGACAGAAAGTCCTTCAGCCTGGTCGAGTTTCACAGACCGAGGAGCAGTGTGTTGTCACAACAGGGGTGTCAGACTCACCAGACTCACCAAAGCCAAACACTAAACGGAAACGTGAGAGTTCAACCAAAGAAGACTATCGCTGAAAGGATGTTTGGCATAAATGCGTCGCTTAATTCAAGATTTATTCCTCAGGGCTCTTGTCACTACATGCTTTGGACACAGATAGCATGTGAGAAAAAATTTGATGTATTGTCAGGTTCTACATCACCACACAAAAACCAGCTTAGTCGTTCAAGTAAAAGCCTTGCATTTTTTGTCTTCTCGTTTCCCTACTAACAGAGAATGGCAACTCAATTACTTTGTCAATGTCTACAAGATGGGACAACAACCCTGGCGTATGTGAACCGCTTCTCAACAAAAGGAAACATTGCCGAAGGCATCATCCGAACGCACACCGTAGCAGGTACGCCAACATTCATAAAACACCCTGATTGATCACAATAAAACCAGTTTTGTTTGCTGCCGGTGACATTGTTATGACTTCTTTCCAACAGTAACCTGTGCAAAGGCTGAAATTCGCTCTCTTGGGTGTCGTTTTTCCAGTTCATTGTCCTCTGGATTCCTCAATGACAACGTCAGGGCCATTATCTCCAGTAGCGGGCTGAGGGATACCACCGTGTCTGAGTGGGAATTGTTTGCTCTAGAAGAAATGTCGTCTCTGGGGACGTGTGGACGTCTTTCCCTTAGGGCACTCAGACATTTCAAGCGACCTCCAGTCACTGAAGTGGCAAAAATTAGCTAATGAATCACAGCTAACTGACATTTGATTGAACGGGTGCAAAGATCTCACTGATGCTGATGTGTGGATGGATGGATTGGCGAGAAGGAAGGAGGGATTTGCTAGTAATTCTAAAGGGTTTCTGAGGGATCCAGGTGGACATAATAAGAAGGATTCAGCAAGAATTGTGGCACATTTTTAATCATTTAAACAATTCACATCCATAAAAAAAATGATCCTCACTTTGTAAATCATAGTGTAATTACTTATATAATTCAGCAATTAATACTTCATTACTCAAAACCATTAGGGGTGACAACATTCCCCTTTAAACATATACTAGACTTTTGATTGAAAACCAATGTGAAATTGTATACACATATTATTTTCTTAAATAACATGATATACATATGTACAGATAGGAATGTCTGTATGATACAGTATATACAGAATAAATATGGGTGGAATCTACAGTAGTGCAATGCTAAACATAAGTTATGAACGGTGCAAAGATGCACACTGTAGCGGATTCCAAGTTGTAGCTTGCTAAATGAGTATTGTAGCTTAAGATCCACAACTGCACATGTTTTCCAGTATCCTGTATTGTTCTTGCATAAACACATTAACAAAGAAAACAAATTGCTCACTACTCCTGGGTCAGACTGTCAGCTTTTCCAAGGCCCCAGACATGTGGCTTACAATATTCTCACGCGTCAAGAGCAACTCAGCAGAATTATCCCTGGAGTGCCCTCAGAGCAGTGAGTGAAGAAAGCAATTATAGCTCAGCTGTTTTGGGGACAGGGTGTGTCACAGAAACGCTGCGGGAACCTGGAGAAATTGCATCCACCTCCCGGTGCTCAAATTGAATGAATTGTGTGCGAGACCCCGAAATCGGCAAGGCGAATGAGGGTGATATTTAAGGCGGCGAACTACAGCTGTGCTCATACTGAGCTGTACATGGACCCTAAGGCTATTCTATTTTGCACAGTAGGGCTTCAGTTGGCCGAAATATGGCTACAGAGGGCAGATGGATGGCTTGGTGGGAGATTTAGAAGTTATGAAAGTCAAGCAAATTTTAGTCTAGTTGTGTGACACAAAAATGGTCAAAAATCTTCTAATATTTGCAACGAAAAATCACAAGAAATTGCATTCTTTGTGAAACAATACAGTCCATATTTAATAATGATTTCAAGTTATTTCAAGTAAGTACCATTAAAAAACAAAAGCTAGATAAAGTGGCCCTCAAATGAAAGAACAAAAGAACCAACCACACAGCGAACTCTATGTTCAAACTTGGATTTAATTTCGAGCTCCATTTCAATTTAAAAGCTTTTGCTTTTTAAATGCAGGAAACCTTCAACAAGTCGAAAACTGTGCCACCGAATGCCATTGCTGGGAGGGTTAAGGGCGGCATGTGGAACATTTAGTGCCGAGACGAGTGTGTGCAGCCGTGCAGGCGGTGTTTTGTCAGAAAACAGCAGGCCGACTTTGCAGACAGTTGATGCCAGTTTCACATGGCGGACAGAGCGCAAGGGGAGCAGCTGCTCCAGGGTGGGGACGGGGATGTAGCAGGGGAGCGAAAGAAAGAAAAAGAAAGAAAGAAATAGCAAGTGGGTGAGAGCAGCTGTCAGAAGAGGACTGCTCCAAGAAAGAGAGAAGAATAATGATTTCCATGGAGGGACAATAACAATTATTAATTATCATTATTATTATTTATGCATTACATTCTCGATATTTTTTTATCAAATAAATATAATCAACAGCAATTATTGATAATACGTTGTTATGATACAATCCCAATGTTCCTTCATTTTCTTATAACTGCACTTTTTATAGTGCTTTATTCATCTTGCACCACAGCAATTTCTCCATGATTTTGATACTGATACTTTCTTTTTTCACTTACATTATAGCAGCTATAAACTAAACAAACAAGATGTCATGCTACAAAGAACATGGAAAGTCCGACAAGACCTAAAAAAAATGAGAATGTGGTCAAAAGTGCACAAAACAACGCAGATGCCGGAGATTCCTTTCATCTTTGAGATTAAAATTAGCTTTTCCTTAAAATATCAATTTTTTTGGATAATATTCGTTTCGATTCGATTAGGTGCCACATCCAGCATTCGATTCTGTGTGTCATTTGTTGCTATAGAAACAATAATGCATCCGATTATCAAAAATTCAGACCAATCAAATTCAAGCACTGGACAAGAACACACACAACTGATTTTGTGCGTCTATGAAAAACCCACGAGTACAATTTGGCTTTGGCTTTGGCTTTGGAGCTGAAATCCACAGGGAACAGTAGGGACACAATGACTGTCCCCACCAGGAGACCGATATCAGCATGTCACGTGATCAAGGCGCAGCTAGCCAGTTACACATTTGGCCTGTGTGCTGATTTGATAAGCGCTAAGTCAGAAATGACATTTTGTGAGGGGGGGTACATAATCACATAAAAGGTAGCTCCGGGCATTGGGGACGCCTTCAGGAAAACTCGGCAGCAAGATAAATCACAAATGAACAGTGTTACGGTCGGAGGGTTTTTAGATTATTAACACGATACGAGGCATGCATTAGCAAAAGCATGCTGTGGTCCCAACCTGTGTAAAGATAAGGATTCTTTTAGATTTCTGTAGCATATACTTATCTCATGACCTGATTTGCCCTTTCTTCTTTTCTAGAAGATTTGAAGCATTTAAATTGGCCAATTTATGAATTAAGGGCATTACATTCCAGGCCTGGAAGTCAATTTTTTGCCATCCTTTTGGTGTTTTCTTAATGGAAAAAATTAGCATTTGAATGCCGTCAATAAGCTTGGGGTTTTTCAGAGATCACTCCTTTTCAGCTAGCCTGGTTTACACCTGGGTTAAACTGTACATACGAGGAAAAAAAAACATGTAGTGCAGAACATTTGAACAAAAATTATCCTGGATTCTTGAAAGTAATTAAACAAATGGGTTATACAATAACTGCACTGTTAATTTTTAATGCGAATTCTTTCTGACGATTCAAACTATGAATGAAACTGAAACTTTAGGGGAACGTGGGTGGAACAATGTATTCATTGACTGGTTATCTTGTATATTACTGTTACAGACGAGGAGGAGATAAATGAACAGACTAAAGGACTAGAGCATGTGCATGGGATACAAGTTGACATTTATATTGCGATGCATCATTTTTAACATATTTGCATCGGTAAAAACAATTAATTATGTTGAATTATTAATAGATGTGCTAGACTTGTATTATTTAGTAAGTGATTAATAACTTGTAACCAATATTTTATATGTAGAGTGATTTCTCCTTGCTAAACAGTTTCTTAAGTGCGTTCTCTCAGCATCACTGCTGCTACCGTAATATGAGGTTTTCCAACACTATGGAGACCGAGGCATGTCTGGAAACTCACACAGCATACAGATTAACATGGCAGAGGTAGAGCTGTTTAACTATTACACTTTCAAAGGAGTATAAATTCTGTCTCCAATTTAATGGCATTGTAACTGTTGTAGCAATAAAAACATACTGTCCTTCTGTGGCATCATTGTGGAAAAGAAGCAGCATCAGAATCAAAGAACAGCTCAAGAATATTTCAGTTCAAATATATTTATTTTGGTTCCATTTTGGGGTTCCGGGTTCAAACACTAACTTACATGTTGTCATATCTGTCATGTTACATGTTACATCGTTAACCATTAGCCACCCAGCCGTTCATCAAATATCTCTGATTTGGGTATGACGTAGGTCCAACGATTACCTCAAGCCTCCTCTTGAAACGCACTGCTTGAAATGGATTGGATCATTAGACCCAGAATTCCACACCACAGATGGTCTCGGCCCCTGTGGCAATGCAGCGCTGACAGTATTCCTCCCATTTTTTTTATTGAATTCACTGGCATAAATCAAAATGACGGGTGCGTTTTGAACCATGACCCCGTGATGCATTCAGTGCAATATCGGCACTAACAACCGCTGTGCTGGAAAAAACGACATGGGCGATTTATTATGTATTCACTCCATTGAATCTACGTTGCATTTGTCAGAATGGCCTCGCTGTACTAATGAGGATAATTATGTCGTTTCCGATCTCTTGTCTTGCTTGTCATCCGATATGACTGGAATATTAAAGGGTTTGGGATTGTTGTTTTTTTACAGTTTCTATTCATACACTGTCCTGTTTGGACAGTTCTTTCATGCGTGATATGTAAAATCTATTAATATCGTCAGTCTATACAATTTCGGGTGAATTTCTTTGTCATAATTTAGCCTCAAACTCCGGAATCTCCGGAATAAATTACTGTAATTTTTCATTTACAATTCAGCAGTTCTCTGTGGTTAAATGTAATTAGGTATCCCTGAACATCCCAAAAAGTCCCATCCCTGAAATGCAAAGAAAATCAATATAAAATAACTAACGCAAATTATGCAAATGGTTCCTGTGTTCTAGTCAGTGTGTCACCTGAGGCCTTCCTGGATTTTTTCTTCGTGTGCATTTCTATTACCTTCCAATTACCTTAGCTGAGTTGAATAAGCAAAATGTTTTTAACTTATAATCAATAATTAAACAATTATACTGAGCAGCCCATTGCGAATCACAAACAAGCCCCCAGACATTACAAATATCACTTGCTTACCAGCGTTCATTACTAATTTCTTTCACTCTTGTTAAGTGTTTATACAAAACCCAATTCAGAGCAGACATTTTGTGAAGGGCCCCGTCTTTCCTCCTTGTAGTTTAATGTACCCTTTTATTCAGAACAGCACTAAAAGGGATGGCATTAGGGGGCCTTTGTTGCCTCTCAAGTAGGGGTCTAATTGGGCGGTGGGATGTGGGCCTGGACTCTCCACGCTGAATGATAAATGGAAAAAGAGGTGGCTGCTAGTGACAGCTGCTTTATTGTTGAGGAAGTAAAACCCATGGATATCTACAGGAGACATCAGGAACAGTGCGGTGATAAAATGCTCAGTCGCAGTAAGACGTTTGAATGGTGTAAACGTTTCAAAGATGGCCGTCAGTGACGATCCCGGTCGCGGTGGTTCCCTGATGACGAAGAAAAGCAGGCCGTCCTTGAACGGTTCAGTCATACTGAAAAAGCTTTCTGTGTCGAATCTATACAGGTGTTTGTTAAACGCTGGGATAAGGGTATAAATGTAGTGGGGAAGCCCCTCGTACGTTGATCAGTTTACAATGAGTACTATGAGCAACAAAACACAAGAGGGTTGAAGTGGAAGATCACCTCACAGAGAACTTTGACCTCAACCCTATTTAACACCACTGGGATGAATTGGAATGTTGACTGCACCCCAGGCCTCCTCACCCTTCATCAGTACCTGACTTTACTAACACCCTTGTGGCTGAATGAAGTTTCACAAATCTCCACAAACACTCCAAAATTTAGTTGAACGTCTATACAGGAGACTGGAGGTTTTTCTTCACTCAATGTAGAACGGGATGTTCAGAAAGCATATATGAATCTTCAGTCACAAACTGTCCACAAATTTATATATTGTATATAAGCATACTCTATAGGTTAGTTTTCCATGTTTACTTTAGGTTATATACGGCCTCACTTGGGCAAAAGCAGTATTTAGGCCAACTCTGTGTATGTGTATCCTTTTACAAGATTTCTCTACGGAGCTTACTTTGTCCATGACGATAAAAGCTTTCAATACATCAAAGCAGTATGTCGTTGTTGATCTGATGCCCAAACATATAAACTGGGCCAAAGCCTAGACAACCATTGTATTAAAAAAAAAAAAACCTGACCAGACAACATGGCATTCAGCTGTAAGGCTTTCATAAAATGTTAATGATTCCTTCTCCAGAACATTTTAGAATGGATTCCACAGTCTGGGATTTTTTTTATTTTTATTTGCTTTGTTTTAATTGGTTCGTTCCATTTTCAGACAATATAACTCTTCAAACTGTAATAAGGCTTTACAAATGTACCACATAGCTCTGTAGCTATACTGTAGCATCATCACTGTCATTATATCAGGGTTGTAGAAGGGTCACGATTTGATGGTAACTGGTGTGGATTTCCAATAGCTTTTACTACAGGGGGTGATGTTCCATGGTGTTTTTCTGTTTTTTTCTTGTTGCAATTCCATTTAGAAAAGACAAGTCACTAGAAAATTATAATTGCATAATAATTATATTTATTGTACAGATCAGATCTATTACTGCTTCTCCCCAAGCAGGCTAATGCTATTTGCAGAGGTTTACTTAAGTAAAAGTATAGATACCTTACAGCAAAACTTATTCCATTACAAGTTAAAGGTCACCAATACTAAAATGACAATATGAGAAAAAGTCTTCGAGTATCTGATTTGAACAGTATTTGAGTATTTGACTCGTATTAAACATAGGCTCAAAGATGCACTAGTACTCAACACCAAGATGATCAACATGTAAGCGGTTGATTTGTGGGGTTTTTTTACCTAAAAACAAATCAAATTGTACACCTCAACATTGCATTAACAAAGATCGACACAACAGCCTCCTTTAACATGCTGGAATGAAATAAATAACAAACAAGTCAGTCAAAAAAAAAAGACAAAGTAGAAAAGCAATTTAAAAAGATATCTTCAATTAATAAATGAAATTACAATATCGTGTCACAAAGTGGTTTAGCCATTCGTCTTCAATGAACAAATGAAATTAAATGATTCGGGATAAAGTTAACCCAAATATTCAGAGCTGTTATTTGATGCACCTCTCAGTCTCTGAATATTTTTATTCAACTATTCAACTGAAAATGAGGTAGCAGATACGGGTAGGGTAGTGTTGAGCCTTAATGACATCTTCAACAGAGGTGCAAAATGTAATTGGTCATTGTAAAATGAAATATAATGGTGTAAAATGTACAGTTATTGAATCTTAAATTTAGTTGAGTAGAGAGTAAAAGTTGCTTCTATCTTCGATATTCAGTAAAACTAGAATGTAGCCATAAAATGACCTAATTACAGTAACGAAGTACATTTACGCAAATACATTACACCACTGCGATTTGGTCTAGATTTTCCTGGTAACTTTCTATTAATCTAAATTACTATTATGTTTTTCCAAAAAGGAAAAAAAATGGCAATGCCAAGAGGCTTCTATTTCTAACCCACTGCCGTCAGCACACAAAGCAATCAAGGGTTCTCCAAAAGCTTTGGCTGAAGAGAAGGTGACCTCCTCCTGGTTGTGCTGGGCTTCTTTCCCGAAGAAGAACAAACAGTCTGTCACCAGCTGTCCACCAATTCCATGCCAAGCTTTCTGTCCCCCCTCCCCCAAAAGACGATTTCTTGCCTGAGCCTAAGAGAACAGGGGATGGGCACATCGCACGAATGCTCCTATCTCCTCATCTGCATTCCATGATTTACATTAAAAAGTGCTTTGAGTGTCTGGAATTTTCCATATAACAATTGTTAGCATGGTGATAGAAACAGTTGGGCTGTTAAAGGGGAAAGTACATTTCAAGGACTCTCGGAATTTCCCAAGGAATTTCTCCAGGTGGAGGATAAAGAGTAATAATACGTGATACAAAAAAAAACCCAAACAATCTACTGACATACTGTTAATAAGAACACAGTGTGTGAAGTGTGTGGTATGTAAAATGTTAACAAATGAATGAATGAAAGTCTCACAGGGCTCTCTGTATTTTGTTTATTATTGTCTAGAGCAGTGGTCCCCAACCTTTTTTGCGCCACGGACCGGATTAATGTCGGGCAATATTTTCACAGAATGGCCTTTAGTGTGTGGTGGATAAATACAACAAAATAAAATTATACGACCGGCATAAAAACTGGTATTTTCTAAATATAATAATAAACGTGAATCCACTGTGTTGTTTTTTGTTCATTTTGCTCATTTAGGGGTTTTAATTTAACAGTATAGTATTATGTTACCGGCCGGAGCAGCCCCTTTAAGAAGGTAGCAGATGTAGGTAAGACATGTGACCAAGGCATCTTGACATGCATCAAGAGTGAGTCATAAACAGATATGGCGGAGAGAATCCGGTAATTTTTCAAAATAAAACATCGTTCAGAATCAGATAATAAATTAAACGAAAATAATGTAAGTGTAACAGACTTTATCATAAGTTATGTGTTCTTTCTGTGCGGCCTGGTACCAATTGACCTATGGACCGGTGCCGGTCCGCGGCCCGGGGGTTGGGGACCACTGGTCTAGGGAATCAAGAGTCTTTCTAGATCTGGAGGATCAAGAGTCAACACTGGATGTAAGGCAGGAATGTACCCTGAATGGGACCCCGATCCAACAGAAGAAAATATCAGAAGACAGGAATACAGCCGGAGAACACCCTGGATTAGACACCAGTCCATGAGAAGCCTCACCTGGGCCATGTCCAGACTGGACATGAAGCATTTAACCAGAATCAATTAAAAAAGTTTCTTGTGTCGCAGTGTGGACTGTAAAAATCCGAGGCTTTCGAGAACGATGATGCCTTTTTAGTAATTGCGACAATGTTTTAAATAGTAGAAAAAAGACGGACATGACGCAGGTCGAATCGGCTTACATTTTGCTCATGCGCAATACAGGGACGTAAGCATTTTCAGAAGTTTCAGTGAGGAAAATCGACTTTTGGGAAATAACTGAAAACGAAAGTATTGACGCAAAGCATTTTTAAAGGAATAACGTGGTTTTTAAATGTATCCGGATTAGTGTAGACGTAGCCTGGGGATACAGGGAGCAAAACAGGAATACACCCTGGATAGGAGCTTTGCTTGGCAGTGCAGGGCATAAAACTGGAATTAGCCTTGACTGAGATGACAGTTCATTACAGGATACCACCCACACACCATTACACACTCATTTACACCTAAAACAAATCAATCATATCCAATCCATGTTTCTGAACTGAGAAATCCAAACAGACAAAGGAGAATATTTAGAAATATAGTTTAGCTGCATACTGGGGAGCACTGGGTTGTCAAGACACTCTGCTTGCATTTGCTATTGCAGATTTTAGAGTTCACACGGTAAATTTTAAATTTGCAGACCACTTGAACTTTAACACAAACTCCTTCATCAGACTTGCTTTCTTTTCCAGTTATAGCATGTAACATTGAATAGAAAGGGGTCCGTCTAGGTCAATCCAACCTCACAGCTTGAACAAGTGCTATTGAACAAAGAACTCTGACTTGCCAAACCCAAGAAAAAGAGTCTCCGGCAAGTCGCCATGTGGGGTTCGAGTGGTGAAAAGAAAATGCGAATTTAGCTCAGGCGATTGAATCGATCAAGTTGACATCTTTGCAAAAATCGATCGCACTAAAGTATGCAAGGATAGAACAAATATCCTCGCCTCCTCGTTCTGTGCTCTCAAGGCTGCACAGCTGTTCGGTTATAAGTGAACGTCTGTGAGTGTTTTAACGGAGCCAGAAAATTGTGTATGGTTTTGGAAAGGGGTTGCGGGGACCTGAGGAACCCCCTCCCTGAACCAAATGCTTTTTGAATAGGGATTTTAAAAGAACAGAACATTGCTTTCTACAGGTTAATCCTTACCTGATTTAAAATCAATATGTATAATGGACATGTCTGGCTACAAGGTTCTGCTATAGATTAGCAGCATGATGCTTTAAGAAATGCTATATTTAATGTGCATGTTGTATTTATGGTTTCCATGTGACATTCCGGACTTCTGATGGAAACTGCTGGAATAGAAGGGAAACTGCAACTTCGAGTGATAAATGAGTCCGGAAATTTGCCCATGAATACCAATCTCTAATACTATATCTCCAGCACAGGGTATAAAAAAATGGCTGAAGGCTTTGAACTAATGTCTCACACGGACTTTTGCGAGGCAGAGCGGGTGGATTTCA
Organism: Silurus meridionalis; assembly: GCF_014805685.1. NCBI lineage: Eukaryota > Metazoa > Chordata > Actinopteri > Siluriformes > Siluridae > Silurus > Silurus meridionalis. The sequence continues at coordinate 13,921,949 of NC_060908.1, read as the reverse complement.
AATCACATCATGCTTTATTTATCAGCCCCAGCATTTGTCTGGGGAAAACACTTAACCCAAATGATTTTCAGAAGCATCCCAATGAATGTATTTCTTTAGGACCCCCTGTGTGCTCAAAATTTTGGTCCTAACCAGGCCGTAGACCACAGCGATACATGACCTCTGCGTCACATTAGTACTGTTTAATTTGAATTCTGCATTCATGGCTTGTTGTATACGAGGTGGTACCAAAAAGTTCAGAGACTAACCGGTACTATTTAGACCACGTGCAAGTTAGAGCAAAACGTTAAATTCTGTGTGAAGCTGGGCAAATCTGCCACAGAGACGTTTGACATGACATGCGTTTGACATGTGCTGAGTGGCACGTGTGCTTCAAGAGTGGAACACCACCACCACTACCATCATCTTTTGTTAGTATTTTATATTAAAGCTTTCAGCCAATTTCAAGAATCATCTTGAATGCCAGAACAAATATAAAGTGTCACTACAAATCATAATCAAGTGTGGGTGGCACAGTGGGAAGCATTACCATCTTACAACTGATTCTGAGCTTGGTTTTACTGCCTGTCTGGAAATTTGAATGTTGCCCATGTAACTACATGTGTTAGCTGTGGGGTCCCTGATTCCTTCCCAAAAAGAAAAAGCCAGGAACAGCCATTATTCCTCACAAATATATGACACTACCCTGTACATATCCTAGATTATTAGGATTCTCCAGACAGAGCACTGAGTCAGTGTGATATGGTGCCAGGAGGTAGCAGGTAGGATTAAGGAGCTTGTTCCAGAGCTCAGCAGTAGCAGCTTGGGGGCTTGAACCCCTGCCCATGTGATCAGTAAAGCAAGGCCATAATCATGGAACCACCACCACCACCTCCACTGAAATGTGGTTTGGAGAATCAATTCTGCTCAGCAAGCGCTCTACCATGTGAGCTAAATCTGGACTGTATTCAATTGCTGATGATAAATTGCCTCCTACGTGTGAACGAGAATTTGTTTGATGGGCATCATATCCAGAGTGTATTCTCACCTCAGGGAGTGTTACCGAGATCCACACTGACCCTAAAAGGGTAATGCACTTACTAAAAGTGAGTAAAATATTGAGTCATACCATGACCTTGTTGAAGGTCTTGGCACGGACACAAAAAGGCATCTAGGTCATTCCCACCAGTCTTTTTCTTAATGCTTAGCTTTTTAATATGTATTAACGACCTTTTTAAAACTCATGGCAAACAGTATGATTTGGGACCCAATCCATAAGTGTGTGTGTGGGTTTGGCAGGCAGCCTGATCTACATCACCTCCATCCTGCGAAGCTGGTAGCGAGAAGACTCCTGCTGTTCTGGCTTAGGGTTTAATGAGAGAGATGAAAGAGGACGAAATTCATCCAGGCTGCAAACTCGGGCTCGCGGCGTTCGTTCCACGCGACCCCTTACTGCGCCCATCCCTTCTTTCCCTCTTCCTGTCTACAGCCCAATCCGCTCATCTCCAGCATTATTATTTATTGAGTTGCTTCTTGGGGTTAATCTAGAAGCATACTAGCTTTAAATTTTGTCTTGTCTGTACTCACTGGGTCTAATTCATTAATCTGTGGGTACAAAATATCTTTTTTGATATATATTTACATATATCTTATAGATTTTCAGGAGCTTTGCCTTTTTGATTTTTGTGTATGGCCAAAAATTTCAATCAGCTATGTCATGAATAAGCTTTGTACTTCAAATTTCTTTCAACAAATGCATACAATGTGGGAATAAGATTCATAAGCATAAAAGTCAAATCAATTTATGCATCATACATTGCAACAATTTTTAAAAGTGCACATCGAATACAAGTTTTGCATCATTTTTACATATTTGTTTTGGTAAAAAACAATTTTTATATATTTATTAGTAGATGCTCCATATTTTTATTATTTAGAAAGTGACCAATAATTTGCGACCAATATTTTTTTTATGTAGATTGATTTAGAGGGCGTTTGTTCAGCACCACTGCTGCTACGTAAATACGAGTCACATAGAATACAGATTGACATGGCAGAGGTAGAGCTGCACCTTTCTGGAGACAGAACACGAACAGAAATTTCCCCACTGTGGGACGAATAAAGGTTTATCTTATCTTATCGTAGAATGTCTGGTTTTTACTGAAAGTTTTCTTTTTTGCACAACAAATTTTTGCTGAAATAAAAATAAAATAAATAAATAAAGATATGTTGAATCGAATCGTATCACATCGGTAGCTGCTTCATTGAATGTATCGTTGGCTATGCATCAAGAAACGAATTGCATTGGCTCAATTATGGAGATGCACAGATTATTCTTTGTTCATAATTAAAAAATAAAATAGAAATCACACATTTAAAGACAAAATTAAAAACAGAACATAAACTTATGCTTACAATATAAAAATGGTTTATTTATGACATTTGGGTTCAGTTAAAAAATAAAGTGCCAGTTCTTAACAAATTAAAGAAAACAACAACAACAACACAGGGTTACATATAAAGAAACACAAACCAAAGTATATACAATCATGATACACAGTGCACCTGGTAATAGAACTAGCCCTTATTTGGGTCTACAGGCCTCCTGCTGTGAACAAGAAAAAGAGTACAGGGATTGGGGCATATAGGAAATTCAGTTTGATCTCAGTGCACTGAGGAAAATAAAACTGGAGAGAAGACGTATGATCCTGGCTCTGTGGTACAGACAATGGATTTGGTAAAAGAAAAAAGGGGGGTTCTGGGGTGATTTTAAATGTCAAAGAAGGAATGCTTACAAATGTGACGCCTTGCTGAGAAGAGCCAAAGCGGTCATGCTTGGACTGCACGCTGCCACCCCCTTGTGGATGGGCTGGGATTGCACAGGTACCAATGGAGTCCATCTCAATGAAGGCATGATGGGGAAAAGTGTATTCAGACTTCATCGAGTGATTTGCTCTTCTTCTGGATCTTGCCTATCTCACCCTGCAGCTGGTTCACAGTCTCAATCATATTCTTGAAGCAGTCTCGGGTATTTCCCATCCCTTCTTTCCTCCAGGATAGACGCAGCTCGTCGGTCCACTGCAGTACTTCGTCCAGCTGCTTCTGCGTTTCTTTCTGCTCCTCCAGCTCGGCCAGGAGAGCTTGTTTCGCGCACATCTCCGCCTCGTAAGACTTCTGCAGCTCTGCGATCGAAGCCTCCAGCTTTAAAAGCTGTTCTTTGCTCTCCGGGTGTTTGCGGTGCGGCTCGTCTTCAGGCAGGAGGACGTTTTGAGGCACCGACAGTACGCTGTTCACCAGCAGAGCTTCCATGCGACTCGACAGCTTCTTGAAGCGTTCCTGCAGGAAATGCAGCAGTTTTTGCGTGCACTCACGAGTCTTGACACGAAGCTCTTCCGGCGGCTCTTTGCCCTGGGACAATTTGCGGACAAACACAGACTCAACGACTACGAGCATCTCGTACAGGCAGTCCTGGAAGGCGCTGTTCATTCTCATCATACAGGTCTGAGGGGTGAAGCCGAAGAACTGTGCCTCATACAGTTTCAGGGAATCCGAGGACAAGGATCCCACTGTGAAAAATTATCACCTCAGTATAACTTTACAGTGATTCAAAAAATTTTATCTCAGAAATTATTATTTCTAGCAATTTCACCTCAAATGAAACAAACTGGAATTTACTGGAAAACTTATATATATATATGTATGTATATGTGTATGTGTGTGTGTGTGTGTGTGTGTAGGATGCTTTTCATAATCTAAGCTTTATTCTAAAAATATTAATATTATTTAATAATCTAATATAATCGTTAATGTGATAAGGTCTTTTTTTTGCTTTGTTAATGGCAAAAGACAGAAAGAATGGTTATACAACAGTTACAAACATAAAGCTATTACAAGTAATAAGAACTGAATAACCTGTTATGTGAACGTTACATAGTATTACATTTAACCAGATGAAAAGCACAATGCATCATTTTATTACATAATAAATGTCATGGATGGATGGATAGATGGATGGATAGATAGAACTCTTAAGAAAAGACACACTGGTAAAAAACGATTCAAGGTTGGAGACAGACAGACAGACACACACACAGACAGGCACACAGACAGACAGACAGAGACACACACACACACAAACAAACGCACACACAGACAAACAAACGCACACAAAGACAGGCAGAGACAGACAGACAGACAAAGACACACAGACAGAGAGACACACACACACACAGACAGACAGACAAACACACAAAGACAGGCAGAGACAGACAGACAGAGACACACAGACAGACAGACAGAAAGACACACACAAAGACAGGCAGAGACAGACAGACAGACAGACACACACACACACACACACACACAGACACACAGAGACAGACAGGGACACACAGACAGACAGACACAAAGACAGGCAGAGACAGACAGACACAAAGACAGAGCGAGAGAGAGAGAGAGAGAGAGAGAGAGAGACAGAGAGAGACAGAGAGAGAGACAGACAGACAGACAGCTGTAATATTGCACACATTTGGCTATTTTGATTTGTAATATGCAAATAAGTACTGTAAATGATTCTAAATATTAAAAATGTCATATTTATAATGAATTATAGTTAATAATAAATTACTTTTAATGGATAAATATCAATTTAAAACGTGCAAAGGGAAATTATATGTATTTAGCTATAAAATAATCAATTAAAAAGTGCCATTTCCTAATACTTTGCTCTTAAATCGAATAATCTGTGATTTTGGATTAAATCTGATATATTTGTAGATTTTTATAGAATAAATTATATACGGTTTAGTTTGTTGTAATGGTGTCAGCTACACACAAAAAAACCGCTTTAAAACCTGTATATAAATGAGCGTTAACATTTCCTATCAGATTTCCAATTTTAATTAATTTAATAATATATATAACAATTAAAAAATTATATAAAGTTTCTCACCGTCTGTTTCACGGTCCTTCGCCATTTCCAAAGCCCGCGCGCCCAACGATTTTTCTTCGTGGCCGTGACGCTGAACGCAGTGACTCCGACGCTTCCGCCCTCTAGCGGTCAGAGTGTAAAAAATATCACGAGAAAATTAAAGCCGTGATCACAAGAAAAACAGGAATATTAAAATGCATGGCCTTTTAGCACTTACAAACTAAACATAAAGTGGAAAAAAATGTGTAATCAGTACTTTAACTTTTACCAGAGTCTTTTAAAACATGATTATCTGTACTTCTACTTGAGTAAAGGATGTGTGTACTTTTCCCATCTCTGCTGACCATCCAATTAAAGTGTAACTGCTGCCTTTATATTGTTTATACAGTGTATATCATTTGTTTACATTTTGTAAAATCACTTTTGATTTAAAGACTATTTCCCTTTCTCACAGCATGAAGCCAACAAGGTATTCGATTTATTGAAAATTATATCTGTAAACTGGCATCTGTTGCTCGTGCTTTCACAGTATGTCACACTAATGTGTTTGTTGTTGGTTTTTTGTTAATACTGTGTTTACTTTTCATGGTGGATTTGAGTGTGTGTGTGTGTGTGTGTGTGTGTGTGTGTGTGCTTGGCAAGAGATTCAGAAAGGATGTGAAAAAGCAGACGTTGTTGGATGCCTGCCAGAGGGCCTCAGGGACTCCAGCTCGCAATCTGATTGGTTACAGCAACAGTTTAATTTTCATGTATTTAAAGCTACTGCTGATTTCAAAGACCTCAAAGACGGATTTCCTTTGACCCTGAAAACATGTGCTGGCTGAAATCTGATTGAATGGAAAATGTAACAGAAACACACACTTCTGGAAGTGAGAAGAGAGAAAAGCTATGAAATAGAGAGAATAGACATATTCATAGACAAAAATGTAAAAAATGTAAATCAGTATTTGATCTGCCTTTAAATTTATGCTCATATTCATCAAAAAAGATCAAAAAAATAAAAAATTCCAACCTTGTAGTTATAAATACGATTGATTTATAAAAGAAATTAGGTGACTTTTATCCTTTATCTTGTTTTAAAAAAAATAGCAGATCTATTCCTTAACAATACTCTTGTGTTGTTTGAGGAAATAGTTAATACATACAATATTCCTACCAAACATTTTTTTAAGTATTAACAAATTTGTATCCTAAAAAAAAAAAAATTCCATTAATATGCCTATATTGTATAACTTCAAAAAAGAAGTGAAAAGAAATTGTTTAAGTAAAGATTTAATATAATTATTATATCATATGCTGGTATCGGAATCAAAGGACTTTTCAGAATATAAGTCGGAATCTTGAAGATCGGATCTTAAGAAGGATATTCAGTAGGCGACTGGATAGAAGCAGGCAAGGAGCTGTTGATGTGGACCTCCATAACTCCAGTTGTGTTGCATAAACATAATGAAAATGTCTCTGACACTCGCTTAAGATTCAGTGTGTTTAAAGGTACGCTTTATCATTGTATATGGGAATGTGAAGAAGTCAAGGATTTGGAGAAAGACGTTAAAGTGATCGAGAAATCTCTTGGTGTACTTAAGTAGCTTCTTCGTATCTGTATTTTACTAAAGTATTTCCATTTGGGCTTTCACTACATTTTAAAGTCAAATATCTTAATTTTGACTTCATTTTGCTAAATCAGTCATTACTTTTGATTTTATGTGTGGATAAAAACATAACCGGTGAAACAATCGGCAAGCCACCAATCAGGGTAGAACACACGTATTGTATTGAACTGGTTTTGATTGGCGCTTGGTGGTATCTACTTTTCACCAATATACGGTTCAGCGTCAGTTCAACATCAAGCAGAAATGTTTGAGAGGAATAAACGATGGAAGAAACTCCTGACTGTACTGTAATTTGCCACACAACCCGTCGCGTGATTTTTTTGTGAAAAGGTAACAGATATGTCAGTGGGAAAGATGACATATATTAAGAGATAATGATATGATTTTTATGAGTTTGGGGAGCTTTCAAATTGTTCTTAAAATGTGGTGGAGTCGGAAAAGTTTTAATATTAGACTAAGAAAAGAGGTGATACGGTATTGTTAATGTCCAAAGTATTTTCTCTTTATTTATTTAGTTTGTTCTTGTTCTTTCTCTCCCCATCCCGAGGCATCCCGAAGTTGCTCCAGCCACAATCACGTCGCACCTCATGAAGATTGTGGACCTTTTAAAGAAGTAGATGCAGCAAACATCTCGTACCATCTAGAGACGTACCAGCGCCAACTGGATCCCACTTCATGTAGAGTTTGGACACTGGGCCCCTTTGAGTGTTTAAAGGCTTTGGCTTGGAGAAACTGGTGTTGGATCTGTGATGATCGCAAATGTTGAGCTGTTTTATGAGTTGCTCAGTAGCTCCTAGTTTTATAACCACAAATGATCTGTAGAAAGAACATTACTTAATATCTTAAATTCCAGTGTTCATATTAGTTCTCACTCTCCAGTGTTCTGTATTGTTTAAAGACTATAATCAAACTCTTGATGTCACCCAAATGATGATGGTTCCCCTTTTGAGTCTGGTTCCTCTCAATGTTTCTTCCTCATAACATCTAAGGTAGTTTTTCCTGGCCACAGTCGCCACAGCTGCTCATCAGGGATAAATACACACCATTCACCTTAACTGTTAAACTCTGTAAAGCTGCTTTGAGACAAAGTCTGCTGTGAAAATCACTAGAAATAAACTTGACTTGTTCTCTTTGATGCTGGACTTTATATGTATAGTTGAAATGCAGTAAAAAAGAATGTGTCCGTGATTCTAATTGGCTGATACTGTTAATTTATTCTGTTCAACATTAACCACACCATGAATATAAAGTAATAAAATAAAACTATAAAATCTCAGTATCAGGGTATTAACAGAGCCCCTGCCACGCTTCAGTGACTGGGACGAATCACAACGTGACACTTCACACTAGAAACACAAGCAGCTGAGGTGACAGGTCGAATCTCAAATCCATTTTTGGTTTATTATTTAGGGCGCTTACACAAAGCGCAATGTGAGTCGCCGCCTTTTTAGGTAACATACATATGAAGCGATGAGCTATTTGGAACTTACACAGTTCAACTGTCTTTAGCTCATCAGACAGACCAATCGGATTCCTGCGCGTGCCCTTGGCCTCTCTGAGAAGCCAATAAGAGAGGGCGAGATTTTAAGCCCCGCCCCATTTTACGTGTCTCTATGGAGCGACGTGTCAGGAGATACCGGAAGTTGAACAGTCGTCAGGCGGAAAACAAAGATGGCTTACCAGACATTCCAGCAGGAGTATTTACAGATCCCGGTGGTTACAAGAACGTACACGACTGCGTGCGTGCTCACGACGGCGGCGGTTGTAAGTAAAACGATGTAAAACTTGTAACATTTTTGGGTTTTGATATGAAAAGTGGGCGCGATCAAGAGTTGTTGCTAGCCAGTTAGCATAGCGGTTGGGTAACAGCCCCTAGTTTTAGTATAGGAGGGTCAGGAGTGGGTGACGAACACGGCACCGTGCGTTTGCGGGCGAGAAAACAGGGGCAGGTGCGTGACAAGAAAGTGGTCGTGTCATAGGTTGATTCTGACGTGATGTCCACGTGACATTATGGTCGAGAGTGAAAGGGGAGGGGGTCCCCCCCTTGTCCACCAGGACGTCGTGACCGAGGGTCAGTTCAGTACATGGGTTCCTGCATCATCCAACATGCAACATCCACCAAGATTTAAAGTGCAAAAGGTGAAGGCATTGAAATTTGGATCTGAAGGTTGTGAGTTCAAATCCCACCCAACACCAATCGTTGGCCCCTGGTCAAAGCCCTTCATCACATATCTGTTCAGTTGTTTAAATCAGATAAACGCATGCTGTCAATGTAATTGCAGTTTTCCAGGAGTTAACCACCCTCATGCATTTCTTATTTTGAAACGAATGAACGACACATGCTTTTTTAATCTATTTGCAGATATATTTCTCATTGTGAAATGTCCTTTGTTTTTTGTTATAACGTTTACATTTGAGACAGTTAGCAGACGCCCGTGTCCAGAGGGACGTACAAAAGTGCTTTGAGTCTCTAGCAGTGAATAATGATTTTTTTTTTTCCAAACAACACAAACTTGGAAAGGGTTAGTTTAAGTGTTTTAGGAAGTCTCAGGTCTTCACCCGTCTCTTGAAGATAGCCAGGAAGTCCGCTGTTCGGAAGTTCATTCCACCACCTTGGTGCCAGAACAGAGAAAAGCCTTAAAGTATACTTACCTCTTACACTGAGAGAAGTGGTACCAGTCGAGCAGTGCTGGAGGATCTCAGACAGTGTGGTGCAGTGCGAGGTGTGATGAGGTATCTGAGGTGAGATGGTGCTGGTCCATTTTTGGCCTTGTAGGCAAGCGTCAGTGTTTGAATCTTATACGTGCAGGCTAAGCCAGTGTAGCAAGCGCAGCAGTGGAGTGGTGTGGGAGAACTTGGGCAGGTTACACACGTCATGCAGCGTTTAGAGGAAGACCTGCTAGCAAAGAGTTGCAGTAGTCCAGTCTTGAAATGATAAGAGCCTGAACAAGCACCTGGGCAGCCTGTGTGGACAGAAAGGGTAAAATCCTTCCAATGTTGTAGAGAAGAAATCGACAAGAACGAGCCACATTAGCAACATGTGAAGAGAATGACAGTTGATTGTCCATAGTTACCCCAAGTTTGCGAGCAGTGGCTGAAGGGGAGAGCAGAGAGTTATGAAGTGTTATTCTGAAACCTGGAGATGAATCACATGCAGTTCGTTTTTGCTGGGGTTGAGTTTTATTTGATGAGCTTTCATCCACGAAGATATGTCCGCCAAGCATGCCGAGATCCGAGCAGAAGCTGTGGTATCTGAGAAAGGAGATGAGGAGATGAGTTGGGTGTCATAGCAGTGGTAAGAAAACCCATGTGAGGATAGGAATTCACCAAGAGAGTGTGTATAGAGGGAAAAGGAATAGAACGGGACCAAGTACTAAGCCTTGTGGGACACCAGTGCAGAGTCTGCATGGGGCAGATGTGGACCCTCTCTGTTACCTGGTGTGAGCGACCTTGCATGTAGGAAGCAAACCATTCCCAAGCTGCTCCACAGATACCAAGGCTCCTGAGGGTAGACAAGGGAGTCTTATGGTTGACTTATGTGTCAAATGCTGCTGAAAGGTCAAGGAGGATGAGGACAGATAACAGCTTGGCTGATCGAGCAGCATTTAGCTTCTCGTCCCTGTGGAATGTGCCGCTTTGAAGCCAGACTGGTTTGGATCATGGAGTTTGTTCTGTGAGAGGTAGACATACTGTTGGGTAAAAACAGTGCGTTCCAGAGATTTAGAAAGAAAGGAGAGATGTGATACCGGTCTGTAATTGTTGATGTCCGATGGAATCCAGAGCAGGTTTCTTCACGATGGGAGTAACCCTCGCTCGCTTGAAGGTAGTTGGCATATGGCCAGATGCTAAGGAGCTTTTGATAATCATGGAAATGCACTGAAGGGGATCTTGTGAGATGGTCTGAAGCATAGTTGAAGGGATTGGATCCAGAGGGCAGGTGGTGGGATTGCAAGATTGGATTGCAAGATCGGATGACTTGCTCTATTTTTTCTTCTGCTATGGTTAAAACAGATATAAGCAATTGAGGAAAAAGAATTAAAATGCTAGAGTTTTCTCTGGTACTGGAGACTCCTTCCAAAAATGCTTCTAGAAACCCATATAGGTGTCATACAACTGTCATTGATAAAATATATCAAAAGCTATGAAATATAAAGGCAGGGGAAAATGTACAGAAGCTGTTGAGCAAGTACACTAAGAACACACACATACAGTGGATATAAAAAGTCTTTACAGTCTATAAAATTGCAGTTTTCAAAAGATAAAACAGAAACAACAACATAAAAGTCAGACTTGTAACCTCTTGTAACCTGACAATGATATACTACAATTCAGGGCTGTTACCCAACCGCTAGGCTAACTCCGCACACATCAAAACTAGCAAAGACATGGCTTCTGAAAGGGATTAGCAAAATGGCGCAGATCTCATTCCCATTGAAAACCGATGAAAAGACCCAAATAGTGACGGACACAGATCAAGTTCCTTGCAATTGACGGAACTTGTACTTCTTTGCAAAGCAAAATGGGGCAAAATTTCCAAAGTTTATAGAGACCTATTCACAAGGACTTGATGCTGTAATAAAGGCAAAAGGTGCTTCCATAAAGTGCTTCCCATGTGAGTTGGGAGAAGTGTTCAGACTTATGCAATCAGGGTGTGGAAAGTTTTAGTATAAAAAATTCCAATAATTACATATTTATTTTCTGACATTTATTTCATTATTTGTGTCTTTATATTTGAATGACATTCATATGGGTGTGTAGACTTTGTTTTATATTCATTGTGTACGTATATTTAATATATAACATACGATATGAGAACTGTACATTGCAAAATCTAGGATATGCTGTGAATTGTTGGTGGATATTAATTACACTTTTATTACATTTATATGCGCTTTACATATTTTCTGTGCAAGTTGTCATTGTAGAAACTGTCGAATTCGTACGTTCTGTCCGATCAGATTCGAGAATGTCTTAATAACCCTTTCGGATTTGTGTGCATAAATGCAGTTGTGGACAAAGGGGCATGTCAGGTTTTGTTTAACACCCACCTCTTTGACATTTTCCCTCGCAGCAATTAGATCTCATCACACCTTTTCAGCTGTACTTCAACCCTGATTTGATATTAAAGCACTACCAGGTGAGTGTCGTGTTCGTAAACAATAATAAAAAATTAATCAATTTGTAATAATAAATCTTAAGAATTTTTCTCTTTTTTTTTTCTTCAGGTATGGCGGCTTGTGACCAACTTTCTGTTCTTCGGCCCAGTTGGCTTCAACTTCTTTTTCAACATGATCTTTTTGTATCCTTCTTCACATGCTCGCTTTAACATGTTAACGTGAATTCCATCAATTCCTCACTGCTAAAAGTCCTTATCGTGAACATCACAGATATCGCTACTGTCGCATGCTGGAGGAGGGCTCGTTCCGAGGCAGAACCGCTGACTTTGTCTTCATGTTCTTGTTCGGGGGCCTTCTCATGACCGTATCCTTGAGTACAATTTTGGAACGTCACATTACGGACTTCATAATAGTTATTTTTTTACATAAAAATCTTCAGGGTAGTGACAGAAACCTGGGTGTCAGAATTAGAACTGACTATTGTGGTCCCCATTTGTGTTACAATAACTTCCACTCTTCTGGGAAGATGTTCCACAAGATATTGGAGAGTGACTAGATTTTTGGTGAGGAGGCCTGGGGTGCAGTCAGCATTCACATTCAACCCAAAGGTGTTCAATAGGGTTGAGGTCAGAGCTCTATAGCAGGCCTACTCAAGATCTTTAAGACACGTCCAACCCATGTTAGGCATATCTTCATGGAGATGGCTTTGTGCACAAGGGCATTGTCCTGCTGGAAGAGGTTTGGGTCTCCTAGTTCAAGTGAAGGGAATATTACATCCTATACAATTATGTGCTTCCAACTTTGTGGTAAAAGTTTGGGAAAGAACCACATATTGCTGGAAAAGTCAGTAACCCAATATTTTTGTCCATATAGTATAGATCCGAAGCTGTATATCGCGTCTTCCTTAATGCACGTGTAAGATTTTCGGCATGTTTGTGAGTCTTGTGTTTCTGGGCCAGGCATTCACCATCATGCTTGTGTATGTGTGGAGCAGACGCAACCCCAACGTGCGCATGAACTTTTTCGGCCTTCTCAACTTCCAAGCCCCGTTCCTGCCCTGGGTCCTTATGGGATTCTCCCTGCTGCTGGGCAACTCCATCATTGTGGACCTTTTAGGTACATATTTATATTCATCCACTTAACACTTAGAAGCTGCTAGAGGTCGACTGATAGTGGATGTTACCGACAGCTAGGTGGGATCCTACGTGCGGATGACCGATTAATCAACTGAAAGATTTTTAACATTCCATATTCCATAGTTTTTTAACATTCTATATTCCATAGTTTTTTAACATTCCATGTAAAATGGTTCTGAATTTTATTACCTTATTCGTCGGAATTGAAAGAAATAAAGTTGGAATTGAGAAATAAAATTAGGCAAACTTTTTTTGTGTTGGAAACGGGCTTCCATAAAAAGACAGTTACATCCAAAACGAAATAAAAAAAAACAGACACTGCAAATAAGAAACACATGGCATCAATTAGTCGCCACCAGAGGCCGCTCTCGTACTAAATAATGCACCCCGGAAAAACTATCTGTATGGATTTTTGCCGATATTTACTGCAATCAATTATCAGGACTGATTATTCAGCAAAACGGATGAAACGGTCGACTCCTAGTAGTCTGTTGGTGCTAGTGGAGCTAAAAAAATAATAACATATAGGTATTGCTGAAATAGATTTCAGGATGTTACACATTCTTTCCTTGGTGTGTTCAGGAATTGCAGTGGGGCATGTGTATTTCTTCTTGGAGGATGTATTTCCCAATCAACCTGGTGGAGGCAGATGGCTAAGAACGCCTTCCCTTCTGTACGTGTCTTATTCCACTCATCTTAACTAATCACAATCATATATTTATATATATATATATATATATATATATATATATATATATATATATATATATAAATGTAAAATATTACTCTCTGACTCTTATTCTTTCCGCAGTAAAATGCTGTTCGACACGCCAGAGGAAGATCCGAACTACAACCCTCTCCCCGAGGATCGCCCGGGGGGTTTTGCCTGGGGCGAGGGACAGCGTCTGGAGGGTTAAAATCATCGATGGTGCCGCTATGAGCACATGCTCCATGAACTCCTACTCCTATTCTCCTGTGCACTAAACAAAAGACCAGGACTCGATTCGCTCGTCCTGAGCGACGCCCGCAGCAGGTAAACTTCCATGTGAAGTTTTGAGGCAAAACTGGAGCTTTTGAGACAGAACTCCAAAGTGTTCGAGACAAAACGGGAAGTTTCTGAGCTGTTGCAATTTGTTAGTTTTTGTTTTTTTTTTTTTTTTTTTCCCCCCTGCCGTCGTGTCGTGCAACAGTGATCACTAATGTGGAGCTACTGCGAACGAAACTACGCTTGATTGACTGAAGCAAGAGCATTCTTAGTTTACTTTTTTTTTTTTTTTTTTTTTTAATAAAAATAAATGTATATAAAATATTCAAGTATCTTAAACTATTGGGTGAACGTCCTTTCTGGTTGAATGTTGAGGCTGTTTATAAAAAAAAATAAGTGTGAAGGTGAGGCTAACGTAGTCAGATAACACAATGAAATCATTATAATTGGAAAGCTTAATTAACAAGCAAATGTAAGAGTCATATTTGCCTTACTTTTATGTACTTACCATACATACTTAAAAATACAAATAAAAGTACTGTTTAGTAGCAGGTGGTTCAGTGTGCAGTGAAACTGCAGTTTCAGTTCTTTTCTAAGCCACAATGTTCGTCACGCTGGCTTGATCTGACAGTAAGCAAGCGACATTATGCAGCCCAAGCCGTGGAACAAAATCAAAACTTCATAAATAACCTTAAAAAAGAAATCCTGGCAAACATCTGGATTGGCACCCAGCTGTAAAGCTTACGAAGCACTTTTCATTGAAATGGAATAATTGAGTTCAAAGGTTTCTGAAAGTGTGATGAACATTACATCCATGTTTGAAAGGGTAAACTTTCATTCTATTTTAAATAGAGAGCTTTCTTTAAACATTTCAGGATTGTTCTTAGTCAAAGGAAAAGGCAACTGAGAGTTTAGGGGGCAATTGTGAACATGATTCTACCACTACCATGCTTCATGCTTTTGGTGTTTTCAGGGTTTTCTATCATACCTAGTTCATCATGGCAAGGCTGAAATATTTGGTCTGATCCGTCAAGAGAATCTTTACTCACATTGTCTACATAGCATCCAAAATCCTCCTGAGTAAATGCCAAACTGTCTTGTGAACAGCTTCTCCTGTTGGTGCTGTGGCTCTCTCAGGCTCCCTCAGGGATACCCTTTGGGCCCTTATCTGGTTCTCTGCATCTGGGATACTTTTCTAAGAATGGATTTCTTAATTACATGATAACGGATTTCTTAATTACATGATAACAGCTAGGTTTTTTATGATGTGTTCATGATTGTTTCAGTATCATGTCAAATAAACATTCTGTTCACTAGATGCCCAAAACATATATGAGGTGCTATCAAACATTTTTGACACTATCTCTTTTTACAATGTGTCCTGAAGGTGTGGAAGTGAGAATGTGCATTTCATTTCTGGCAAGAAACTTGTGTGGGGAGATCTCTATGGCATATTTGCCTAGTTTCACATATAATTTCACGTTTGCTCTTTGTTCTAACTTGCTGCGCATGATGAAATCGCAGACATGGTAATGCACGTGGTCAGTATAGCACAGCTCTTGATTTACACAAGATGTATTTTGGCACACTGACTTATGAAGGCCAGTGATCCCTGTGACTGTGCATGCAGCCTCGTGATGCCATCTGCGTGTTACAAAACTAGTATGAAATTATTTTAATGCTGCCTCGTAATTAAAAAAAATAAATAACCCAAACAATACATGTACTAGTTGTGTGAAACTAATAAATAATTTATTTAAAAAGTATTTAGTCTGGAAAGGTGTTAAGAAAAAAAATAAGCCTATTAAATAAGAATTGGTTAAAAAGAAAATCAGGTAGATAGTGAGTGTTATACCTAGAGGGAAAGTTTTGTGCAGAAAAGAAGTCAAATAGAGGACATCTATTAGGAGCAACTGATTTGATCTTTAATACATATTGGATATTTTTTCTTCAAGAAATTGTTTTAGCAGCTTCACCAGCTGTGATTTGTGGGAATGACTCAGTAGTATTGTTGAAATGGTTTATTTATCAGTGTTTCTCCAAAGAAAATGTCTAAGAACTTCAGTTGATGACCTTGTTATTATACGAGGGGTGTTCAAGTCAAACTGGGACTTTTGAGTTTATAAACAAAAGAACGGATTTCAAGGATTGGACATACATTTCGACATACCCCCCTGCAGTCATACCATCATCTCAGTGTTTTGTCAGTAGTACGCCTGAACCACGCTGGGACAACCTTGACTTCATCATCAGGGAACCACCGCAAACGGGATCCATCTTTGAAACGTTTACACCATTCAAATGTCTTACTGCAGCTGAGCGTCTCATGGTACTGTGCTTGAAATCTTCTGTAGACATCTGCCATTCGTTCACAAGAAATGTTTTCACCATACCTTGTTCCATGAACACTTTAGTCGGCCATCTTGATTAACGATCTCTGGTCCTCAACATGTGCACCTCATATTATTAATAGGACACACTAGACACTTAATAGTGTTGTCCCGCCACGTTAGGATCCACTTTTATACCTGTAACGTTAAATGACTTCAACGCCACTTGTACAACCCACTGGTTTATTTCATGTAGACCTAGATCCTGTGCTAGGTGTGGTATTTTAGATTAAATTATGGACTCATATATTGAAATCGCTTTGCAAAAAAGGCATCACCCTTCTCATGAGAAAAATGCTAAGTTGGCAGGAGTGATCATGATCTCCTTCTGCATTTACCTGATCATTGGAAAAGCACAGACAGCCTAAAGAACTGTGACATCACGGTGTTAATGGTACCATGTAGAAAGCATGAAGATTGGTTCAGGCAGCAATTAATACGAACAGTTGTGCACTTAAGGGAACAGCTGACAAAATTAGATTCCATGAAAAGAAAAAAAAAAATCCTGGTTACACAATTACACTTTTTGACTATATAGTAAACAGAGGGGGAATTATTTATAATCTCAATATGTGGTGGTGTCACGCAGATGATAAGTTCCTGTTTGAGTCTGGTTCCTCACAATGTTCCTTCCTCAGGTCATCTCAGAAGGTTTGTCATTACTAGCTTGCTCATTAGGGATTTAAATGGAGAAATTTCCTGAATGGATACAATTCTGTAAAGCTGTGACAATGTCCATAGCTTAAAGCGCCATAGAAATGAAAGTGAATTGAACTCAAAATGGAAGGAGGTCCAAAGTTCTGTGTAGGACCTCCGAGAGAAGTTTTAGACTTCCCGAAATTAATTTCTTTACAAAAGTGCAGAGATCTATATCTTTTATCCCACATCGTCATAGTCCTCGTCGCTGTGGAGCTTGTCGATATCGTCATAGTTTTCTGACCCGGAGTCAGACTTGTTCTGGAACGGAGCCTGCTCCACCTCCAGGTAATCTGGCAAGGATATAATATCTTCATAGCTGTTTTGTGCTGTGGGAAAAGAAAGTGAACAAACATCTGTCAAGAGAAACTTTACCCACATTGTCTACATAGCATCCAAAATCCTCCTGGATAAACTCCAAACTGTCTTGTGAACAGCTTCTCCTATTGGTGCTGTGGCTCTCTCAGGCTCCCTCAGGGCTACCTTTTGGGCCCTTATCTGGTTCTCTGCATCTGGGATATTTTTCTAAGAATGGATTTCTTATTTTCATGATAACAGCCAGGTTTTTCATGATGTGTTTATGATTATTTCAGTAGTGTCGAATTCAAATTAACATTCTGTTTACTAGATGTCCAAAACAAATATGAGGTGGTATCAACAAGTTTTGACACTGCAAAGCAAACCTTTGCTCTTTTACATCATTTAATCTCCTAATTGGGAACATACCATTTTTGAACATACCAATTGAGATTTTTGGGAAGACTTTCTACCAGATTTTGGAACATGGTTGTTGAGATTTTTGATCATTCAGCTACAGGAATATTACTGAGGTCAGGTCTTGATGTTGGGTGAGAAGTTCTGGCATTTCAAATGATCCCAAAAGTGAGGATCATTTGAAATGCCTGACCTTCTGAACCAAACTCAAGTCAGCTGAATGATCATAATGACTTATGGGATCATGGACACTAGATGGTGATAATAGCTGACATGTGTAAGTGTATACATTAGAGTACAGAAAAGTAACTTTATTCGTTCTCTAATCCTTATGAATGTTATACCTTTTACACCGAAAATAGAACAAGCCGCTTCCTGAATCATAGAAATTCCAACAAAGATCAATACGCAGATATCGTTTAAACCTTACCATTTTGAAGAGCATCTATATCATCGTAACTGTCGGCGGCACTGAGGTTGTCCTGAAGGTCGACTTGAGTCTCGGGTGGTAGAACGATAACAGGATTGCTTACAGCAGAAAATTCACGTGGTGCCACATGGTTTTCAGAAACGTCCTCATAACTGTTGGTCGCTGACAAACAACACAGTATCGGACAATTACTAGACATTATTCCTGAATACTAAATACTACTTCTGAATATGATTTAATCTCTACTTTATATATTATTCAAATCTCAAATGTCTGTGCCTGAACGCAAAACATGAGAACGATGAACATGGAATGGCACGATGAACAGAAGGAAGATTCGGGGGAAAAAAAGAAGTGATACCAAAACAGGGTAGTGAGTGGAAAGATATGCTCATTTATTGAAACAGCTTTTTTAGTATCCTTTTTTTTTAGCCGTCCACATTCTTTTTAGATGAAGCCAGTATATAACAAGTCAATAATGAACAAAGTATAAAAACGAAAGTCCCCACACTGCTGCCATTTTTCATTTAGCAGCTCTAGCTAATTTAGCATGATTTTGGATATGTACACATTTAAACAAACTCAAATACACAAGCTAAGGGCTTAATAACTTTGATTTCTACAGTGTATGCTTCAATAGGCTGTACTTAATGTAAATCTAATATACTGCGTGTTACTGTGACGCATTTATTTAGTTTTTCATTTGAAGGATCTTAAAGTTGTAACTTGTATATGGATCGACTCGAAACATGAACTCTCGAGAATGGCCAACAGGTGGCAGTACAGACATACAAACTTGCCCATAAAAAAAATCCAGTTTTTATTTCAGGAAGAGTTTAAAAGTACAGTATGAGGAAACATCATTAAATGAAGTGAAGAAAAATCCTAGAATGTGTAACTGTTTAAACAGGTGTAATAGGAATTGTTTTAGTTTCAATGGAAACCAAAGAGTGGAATCACTGTAGGTCTCTGCTGGTAATACTGTCATTGGCATACCGTTGAGGACCCATAGAACCTTTTTGGCAGCATATAGAACATATGTTGGTATCCAGTGAACACCAATAGAGACCATTATCACTATTAGAATTTCAGATTACAGAAGCTACCAGTGGTTTCCTGGTTTCTTGATTTAATTAGGTCCACAGACACAATACTATTTAGCAGTATGGCTTAAATGGTTTAAAGCTGATGGTTTAGAGTGGTATTAGTGTTTTGTAGGCAAAAAAACAAACAAATTTCTAGGATGGTTTTTATTGTATCTGTGTAACCTTTACACAAAAGGTAAACAAAGCAAAACTTTTCACAGCTCTTTTCAGTTTCATTTAGGGAAGTAAACACAGATTTAGATACTGGCACGTTCCTTTAAACTTGCTACCAAAAACAAAATCGAGCAAAATCATACTTTTCTTGTGCTTCAAGTGGCCACTATGACTTGCCTGATGCATGCTTCTGATTCAAGATTACTAGAGAAACACTACATGGACAAACATATTAGGATTTTTCAGCCTACAAACTTGGAGGCATACAATTGAACAGGGTGTCTTTAAATTGAGTAGAAGATCTTGAGTGACCTGCTCTAGAGCTCTAACCGCAACTCTATTGAACACCTTTGGGATGAATTGAAACATCACCCCAGTTCACCTCACCTCACCTCACCTACATCAGTACCTGACTTTACTAACACTCTTGTGGCTGAATCTCCTCAAATTTATTAGAACATCTTCTCAGAAGAATGGAGTTTATTCTAACAGAAAAGGGGGACTAAATGTGGAATGGGCATGTATAACTTTTTTTGGTAAGGTCACAGCGTAAATGCATTTCAAACAAACTCTTGGAGACCAAGATCAATTTGCAAATCTTTTTCAATCTCACCACTTTCTTGCTCGTCTACTTCTTCGTAGTTTTCCGAGACGCTGATGTTGTCCTGAAAACTAATTTGGGTTTCAGGGGGACGAATGACTGCACTCGTTAAACAGGAAGTTTCATCTGCCACCAGAGGGTTTTCAGGCATGTCCTCATAACTGTTGCTCACTGGAAAACAACAAGGTATTAGGCAGTGAGCTCTGATTATTATTTTATTATAAGTATTATAAAAACTCTTTCTCTATATTTTTCCAAATGCATTCTGAGAATAAGCATAAGGAAAGTTGACATAACTAAATAACCAAAAAGAAAGATAAAAAAAAGAAGTGATACCAAAACAGGGTAGAAAGAAGGCTCTATATATAGATTAGTGACAGGAAAGACCCCAGCATATGCTGATTTACTGAAATGCTTTGGAAAGTATTGCTTTTAGTGTTTTGTTTCACATGACTGACCAACATTTTACTTGAAAAATTATTTTAAAAAATTATTTAGTTTTTATTCTTTTGAACAAAACCAGTTCCTTTGCATGTTGGTTATAATCTTCCATTATGTGTGCACTATAGATATCCAGTGCAAAAAAAAATATATTGAAAAATGCATTGAAAAAACGTTTGTTGTGTGAATAAATTTGATATTTTACATATTTATTTTATTTCTTTCTATTCTTTCTTCCCTTCAGTCCAAATGTGTTCCTTGTGGGTGTATTTTTGGTAGGTGGGGTTTTTTTTTTTTTTTTAAACTTGATGGCCTCATTACTTTACCAACACCAGTGTCCCTGAATAATAATATCATTTTCCAATTAACCAATCACGTTTCAGCATCACATCGCATTAAAATCATGCATATCCTTGAGAAAGTGATTTTATTCACGGCATGGATGTTGGTACAAGATGCAGTTGTTAAGTATTTCCAAAACTAGTTCAAGTTGGCAGGGCGGAACCGATATCACAACAATAAACACTCGGTGCACTCGTGGTGAGCAGGAAAAGCATCCCATAATACATGTTCATAATTGAGGAATGCGCTACAGTAGCAGAAGATCACATCAGGTTTCACTGATACATGAATCAGAATCTGGCGACACGCAAAATAAACAGCTCGGAAAATCGGAAAAAGACGTTTAGTGACGTTTTACCTCCAATTACCTATTGTTTAAGTCAGCCTGTGGCTGCTGTTTCCTCAGATTTCTGTTTTTTCTGCAAATTGACATGATCTTTGTCTCTCGCAGTAGATGAAATACATAATAAACAACAATTCACTATCAACTTTTCATTTCCCAACGTGCATTTTATCATAAATGCTCTTGTTGTCAATGCAACTCAAAAGAACCAATTAAGCAAAAGGCAAATTACTTACTGGACTCGGTGTCAAATTGGTCTCTCGGAGGTAATGGAGGTCTCGCCTCTTCCTGCCCGTTATGCTTAAAAGAGCTCTCTCTGCGATGGAAATATGGAATAGAAATCTGAAATATTTTCAGCACTTTTTTAAAATAGTTAGTTGGTAAGGGTTACAACAGCAGACTTTTACTTACGTGTTGTTTGATGGCTTAGTCTGTTTTAAAGCCATTGTGTTATATTTTCCCACTGAAAGTGGAAATTTTTATTAATAATTTAGTTGTGTAAAATTTACAAGACATACATAAACACATATTTATACATACACCGATCATACACAGCAAGTGAGCATTTTGTCCTCAAAGTTGACGTGTTAGAAGCAAGAAAAATGGGTGAGCGTAAGGATTTGAGTGAGTTTGACAAGGGATAAATAGTAACGGCTAGACGACTGGGTCAGAGCATCTTCAAAACTGCAGCTCTTGTAGGCTGTTCCTGTGGTCCTATCTATCAAAAGTGGTCCAAGCAAGGAACAGTGATGAACCGGCGACAGGGACGTAAGCAGCCAAGGCTCATTGATGCACGTGGAGAGCGAAGGTTTGGGCGTGTGGTCTGATCCAACTGAAGCGTGAATTTTGTGTACCTAATATATATATACAGTGCCTGTAAAATGAGTGGAAACATCTAGTATTTTGTGGTTTTAAGACACATGCATTCCTTTTGTTTCTTTGCAACAGCCAAAAGAATCAGAATCGAAAACAGGTTTATTGACCAAATGTGTTGACACACACAAGGAATTTGGCTCCAGCGATACAGTTAGCTTAAATTTTAGAAAAAACAGACTATATGAGGCAATAAAGACAATACAGACGATATAAGTATTAAATAGAAAGCACAGAAGAACTGGACAGAGATTGACTGCCAGAAAGTTCTGTGGACAGATGAGTCCAAATTCTACATGTTTGGCTCTAAAAAACTTTCTTTCGGCTTCTCCCATTAGGGGTCGCCACAGCGGATCATCCACATGTTTGATTTGGCACGTTTTTACGCTGGATGCCCTTCCTAGCGCAACCCTCCCCATTTACCCGGACTTGGGACCTGCACTAAGAGTGGCTGGGGTTGGTTCCCTGACCGGGAATCGAACCCGGGACGCAGCGGTGAGAGGGCCACATCTTTGGCTCTAAAAAAGGCTCTAAAAAGCTCTAGAAGATGTTAGCAGACTGTCTCATCACCACAGTCAAACATGAAGGTGGAAGCTTAATAGGTTGGGTTGTTTTGGAACAGGAAATGGTTGGAGACTTATTCCACGTGAAAGATATACTGAACCAACTATTCCAAACTCAATGCAAATCCATCTGGACTGCGATGCATTGTAAGCGAATTTGCCATAGACCAAGACAAAGACCCAAAGCTTAGGAAGTGTTATAAAGAGCAAACAGTGGGCTGGAGTGTTATTTATCATTAAATGGCCTGCCAGTCACCCCACCTAAATTCTATTGATCCTATTGACGCATGGCAAAGTATTTCAAATCAAGTCAAGAAGCTTTTTTTTTTTTAGCTGAAGCAGTTCACAGTTAAATGAAACAACTTTTCCCCAGGACCCTACATAAACAACACAGAGCTACATAACAAAACATAGAGCTAAGGACTAAGTTGTGATATAGTGATATAAAGTGCATTTCAGTTGAATGTTTGGAGAAATTGGAGAAACTGTCCACATGCTATGAGCGTGAATAAAGTTGTTATTCATGCTAAGAGAGGATTTTTCAATGAAAATAAAGTAGAACATTTGTACATTAATATATTTGTTCAGTAAAGCTAAAGCTTCATACTGGCAAATGACCTAGTTTGTTTCATATAAACAAAAGGAAACATGCATTGGTTTCTCAAAAACCATAAAACACTAGATGTGTCCAAACTTTTGACAGCGACTGTAATGTTTAGGTTTACAATATATACAAATAATCATTAAAACCTTTATTGCTGTTGAACTGTGAGCATTTTTCTTTAACAGCAAGTGAACAATTCTTAATATACTTACTCATTAAAAAAAACCACTAGATTTTTACACTGTTTAAAGTTACATGTAATGGTGTGAAAAGTCCACTCGTGTAATGAGAGTAGCTATGATTTGGAGTGAATAAGAAATTACATTTATTTAGATTTTCTTAAGATTTATTTACAACATAGAACAATAACGTACCCCATTTATAGGTATTTTTTTTTTCACTGTCATTGTGAAATAACAAAAACTCTCACGTTTACCTTTCCGTCTTATGCAGGCGTTGATGATGATGAACAAAACGACTATCACCAAGGATGATGCGAAGATACCTCCAATTATTAGGATGAGAAATTTCTGAAATTCCATCCTGAAGATAAAATATATAAAAAAACCCTCAAAAGATTTTAATTGTTATATAATAAACACAGCACACAATTATTATCATTACAATTACTGTGTGCTATACATGACCAATATAGCAGGGTAATTTCGTTTCCTCTTTTCTGTGGCTCACCATCGAGCACACCATTTGCTGAGGCTCAATTTTGAAGCTGATGTTTCCTGAGAGGAAAAGCATCATACTTGCGTTTTCTAAATAGCTTTGTCTTTAAAGTTTGGGTGTTTCACACATTAGAGCCTGCAGAGGATTTATCTTTATTTCCAATGCCATGAAAAAAAAGGCAAGTCATGGTTTATCTATTACGCACCGCATCCTGTCCGATACAACATTGAAAAAAATGGGTTATTTTTATGCCATGATTAATTGTCAGTCCAACTAAAATGACTTTGGCTTACTTGAAATCTCACCAGACGTTGTTTAAGCTGCACCAGTCTAGACTAATGGACTCTGGAGGACCCAGAAGCGGATGAAGTAAATGACGGACAAAACAACCAACATTTTTCGTGTAGTACAAGAAAAACAAATCCTGAAAGAAACACACATAAAATAAATGCTCCTATTTTACAGCTGGTAACTTGGTTACTACTTTTCAATATGTAACATTATATCAGTAGATATAAATCAATTAGGTGTCCTTTTTTATTGACGATCCTTAGAATACTGCAATCAACCACATTGTAAATGGCTGCACTATTCCAAAAAAAACAACGTATAGCATTCTTTATACTCTCTGAACCCTTCTTCTTTTCACTCTAATGTTATGAAAATTACAAGTACACAAAGAAAAAGAGAAAAAAGAAACCTTTAAAAAAAATAAAATAAAGGTTTTAGCCAAATCAGAGAAATTGAATTCCTGTCAGTTTACCTTTATCTTCTTCTCGGCTCAGGAATCTCCATGACTATTGGAACAACCCTAACAGAGTGTCTGATTAAAGAGTGTGTGACAACAGGGAGTCTCAAAATGCGAAAAAAAATGCTTCCTGTTGCTTTCTCGACACCTCTCATCCCTCCCACAAGTACAGCTGAGCTACTCACAGAATCTCTCAGTTGTAGGACTGCAAGAGCAAAAGCCATGTGTGTGTCAATGGAAGAAAAAAAAAAGCAATGAGACTGAAAGAAAGGGATGATGAGGGTGAAGCTGTTGTTTGTTACAGTATGATTTGTTCTATTGCATACTGTAATCTTAGTAATGAACAAACCATTTATAGAAATCAGATCATGAATCAGAAGCACTAAAATGTCTGAAAGCAGTGTGACACAATTATGTGACAGATATCTTGCACCTTCACTGTTTGTAGTTTAGCTCAGACCTGCTGCTGGCTGAAAATTCACACTACAGCACCTTTGACATCACAGTGGTTTTTTTTTGTTGTTTTTTTTGCTGTTTTTAAAAACAGTTCTGGGTGTAATTGAAATCACAAGCTAAACTAAAGCACTTATTCTGCTGCCAGAAATCATTGTGCAGTTCTGCACCACTTTGTATCATCTCTGGATAATTATTTCTCTATTTAATAATGTATTCATTGTATATCCTAGATTATCTTCTTATCTATTTATCATCTGTATATACACTGCATCTATCTATCTATCTATCTATCTATCTATCTATCTATCTATCTATCTATCTATCTATCTATCTATCTATCTATCTATCTATCTATCTATCTATCACCTTATAGTTTCTGTAGTCACTAACATCTAGACTTGTATGGTGAACACTATGCATGGTCTAACTCTAATAAACCAGCCAGATAAAACAATTCTTTTGGATATGATGAGAACTTTTTGGAAGAAATCTCCAGTGTCAGTGATTTGAAATGGTGAGGTTTAATAAAGTGAAAAAATATAAGATAAGATCAGCTATGTTTTATACACAGTAAATTTGCCAGTGTTAAAATAACCAGTGGACAGCAACAAAGTGTGAACAGATCGGGGTTAACACCGGAAGTGCCAGATCTGAGTAACTCTGAGAATTAGTTGTCATTTTGTGTTGTTTTTAAAGTGAACTCTTGTTTACAGTTAACCAGGCGTTTACCAGCAGCCCGCCATGCTCATTCAACCAGAAATGGCAGATGCCATTTTAATTCTCAGGAAGATGCTATAAAGTCTTAAAATATTTTTATTAGATAATACGGATAAATCAGACTGTTAATTGGCACCGATGTTCTTATTGTAGGCGTATCCATCGTTCGATCACAAGTAATTTTATTAATAAACAACTATTATAAGACAGCCAGTGTGTGCCAACCAATTAATAACCATTTATCCTAGTCTTGATTATGCAAAATTTTGTCTGTCATCCTGGTTTTATTTACGGCTCGTACGTGTCAAGATGATCACTATACTAACACAACTAATTTTTTTTTTTTAAGTTTTATTATGCAAAATTTTGTCTGTCATCCTGGTTTTATTTACGGCTCGTACGTGTCAAGATGATCACTATACTAACACAACTAAAACACCGTACTTATACTTGACATAGCAAATTGTAACAGTATGAGTTTCATTTGAAGACTTTGCCTTTACACATTTATGAAACAATGATAATACTTAACAATTTTTCTCTCACTCTTCTCTCCTTCCCTCGCTCTCTCTCTCTCTCTCTCTCTTGAGGTACCAGTGGTCAGTCCTCCTGTCCTTTTCTATTCTTTGTATCTGGCCGATTTATCCCAATGCTCTACCTCTGGATGGAGTTCTCTTTAATTGGAGACCCTCTGTGCAGCTGCGGATGGTTCATGAAGTTACTGAGCAACTCAAAAAATCTGATGGATTTGGACTGTAATTATTATCAACAGTCTACTACAATGGCTCAGGACCACAGGTTTCATGAACAGATCACTGAACACCTCAACAACGATGGAACTGTAATGAATGGAAATTTGGTGCCACAAAGATGAGGATGAGATTCCCTTTTGAGTCTGGTTTCTCTCAAGGTTTCTTCCAATATCATCTCAGTAGTCTCCACTGGCTCACTCATTATGGATAAATGTACAAATATAAGAAACAAACTCAGAGGCACTCAACTTATACATTCTGCTTTGAGACCATGTCTGTTGTTAAAAGTGCTCTATGGATAAAAATAAATGTAACTAAATTGAAAATATTTCAACATCGTGATTTTTTCTGCCGAACAGATGCGTCAAATGTGACTCATTTACATTTTTGTAGTGAAGTTTTAAGGAACGAAAACCTCGTTTGCTTCAACAGTTCATCTGGAAACATCCGGTAAAAACAGAATATAAAGGCACAGTGCTTTACATGTGATTTGAATGTTAATGACATCATCATGTTCACAGATCGATGCTGTTTGTGGTGTACACAGAGCCGTAACAGCACTGTTTCATAACATCTACTTGGAAACCTGTTTGCGTTATTAGTCTGCAACAATTGTGTAAATGAACAGCCTAAAAAACAGAGAAAAAGTTTTTCTTTTTTGAAAGTCCATTTATTTATTTATTTAATGCATTTTCTTTACAATTAAATCAAATTGTATTGAATTGTATTCATTTTCCTACCTAGATAATCTGCTAATACCATCATTATAAAACCACGACTATAAAAAACATTAATAACACATAAAAACACAAAATAACAGAGCACTACATCACAGACAGAAATCTCAAACAGTGATAATGAAGGCCATTACTAAAATTAGAAAACCCACTGAACACAATTCAACAAGTCTCTTTTCATTGTATCCACAGCTACACTGCCCACATACATCATCTCCAGCAGAAGCATCGATATTCACCCTATAAAATGACTCCTGGGTTTCTGGCTTTTCTTCTATGCATAACAGTTTCCCTGGGGATTTAAACTAAAAGCAAATTGTGTGCGTAATTTCAAATGGAAATCTGATTGGATAAATCAGCTCAAATCAAAACTTACACTTGGACTATTGGGAATAATTGAATACATATTCACAGGCAAAAATATATTCAAACGCAAGTCAATCGTTGTGAATGAGTTTCCAGCAGAGAAGCACTGTAGCAAACCACTAAAATGTGTTTCTTCCTCTCAAAGCTTATAAAATCCTAGAGGCTTGCTTTGATTTATTTATAGCAGAGGCTGAATGATATTTAAAATCGTTGTTTATAATTGTGCATATGATTTTTGTGAATATGGTATGGCCTAACATTGGTACACAATTTGTTTTGCTGTAAAAGAGAAGTACTGGTTGATCTTAAAGTTACACTTAAAGATGAAACTGGTACAGATTTGGATAAAGGCCTGGTTTCTGATCAAATAATCCAATGGTTGGTTTTGTCTATAAATGAATAAATTGCCATTGGTGAGTGATACCAGGGGAACTATTCAATGATGTCAAATGTATCCTAATATCAGATTGAATGCCAGTAGTGTTTAATATGTTCAGTAATTGAAATGTTGTAGGTAGTGATGATGTGTGGAGAAATGTAGGCCCAAGTACCAATCTCTTTATTCCTACAACTAAGAATTCGCAGAATTAGTTTGCTTACTCCAGTAGTAATTTGACTAACATGACATCTATTAACCCCAGTTTGAACATTAATAGGACCTTCCACTCATGGATCTTCAGTCATCTTAGATACAGATGCACTGTCTTTAACTTCAAGAAGTATTTAGGACAGTGACTGGTTTAGGCCAAAACGATTCAGAAAGGATGATGATGAGACGTCACATATAACCTTAAGCTCCACATGCTATGTTTTCTTAATGTCTACACTCATATTCCTAATCCATTCTCTCATTTTAATACCGATGCAAAATGGAGAAAATATTTTAGCGAGAAATTGGGGGTTTGTCGACCCTATTAGAAATCCACTTAGGTGTCAGATATGATTCAAGAAGAAATTAAATCTCTGAACTGTCTAAACAGATACCGGCTAATGACTCATATATATCTCCCTCTTCTGATGACTTGAGTTAATTTTTCAGAATGGTGAAATGTGTAATCTTATTCAAGAGAAACGGCAAAGTGGAATGTATTGAGATTTTTGCGATGGGCAGTAGTGTTGTTATCTGCATTGGTGTTCTTTTACTCTCTTAGTGTTCTTATTGTAACACTGTGTCAATGCTGCAAAACGCAACACGTGGCAAGAAAAAACTCCCTGACTGAATGAGGAACCAGACTGAGATTGAAAGGGAACCCATTATAATATGGGTGACACCGAATGTCCATTCGTTGTTATTGTGTACTGTTCAGGGAACTGTTCGGTGAGTTGGCATTGATTCAAGCCAACTGCTGTCTTAAGCCATTGTAGTAGACTGTTTATATTCATTACAGTCCAAATCCATCCTCATAGTTCTTGAATTGCTCTTCATGGATCTTTAGGCTGTTAATGTGGAACTATCCTCAGCTGCACAGAGTGGTCTCCAGTTGATGAAAAGGACAGGAACACTAGGTCACTAGAACCTCAGGAGCATCACTTGACAGAGATAGAGAAACAGAGATAGAGAGACAAAGAAAAAAGGAGATTAAAGGAGTGAAAGGAAGAGAGAAACAAGTATTATTATGTATCCTGATTTTTGTAGATAAAAGTTAAAGATGCTGTGCAGTGTGATCAGGGTGCAAGTAGGGACTCCGAACACAAACATGAGGGATATCTGGAATAAAAGACAGCCCTCCACACCACCGTCGACAAACCTGAGATCTGCGTGAATGGTGGGCGGACCCCAGCAGTATCCAAACATCCCAAGGATTTTTCTAAAATATAAAAATAAAGTTATAAGAGGAATCAACTATGCCAGGATGTGCTTTTATTGGACAAACAATCCAGACCGATTCATGTCAGGCTCACAACACTCATCCCTGATTATATTCCCTTTAATAGGAAACTTTATCAACAATAACATGCAGTTCTGAGATAGAATACACATCTGGCACGTGGGACAAGAGGGTTCACAGCACATCTGGATGACAGGAAATTATGCAGTTTTCAGACATACAGTGGAGAGTGCATCAAAATAGTTGGTGTAATTGGGTAACCTGCATTGTATAGCGGGTAGATCTGAATTTAGTGAATAAAGAAAGAAAGAAAGAAAGAAAGAAAGAAAGAAAGAAAGAAAGAAAGAAAGAAAAGCATTAAGGGGTAAAAACAAAAAAAAACAAAAAAACAAAAAAAAACAAAAAAAAACCCCAACCATCTCCGCCCATTACGCTCACGCATGCGCAGTGCGCCTTGTTTCCATTATGACGTTGCCTAGTCCATGGGCTCCTGGTTTGTTTGGCACTCCCTAGTTTTGGGTCTTCGAGCCGGCGAGTAGAAGCGAGCCCCGAAGAAGCTATGGCCGAAGAGGCCCAAGAAACCGCCCGGCCACCCGAGCACGACGGTAAGACCTACCTCGGGACGCCGGACGGCTTCAATTTACGTCTTTTTTTATTAATGGTCCCTGCCTGTAGGCCTGCGGGGCCTGTGCGCGTCCCCTGCTTCGGCATTGGTCGCGCGCATTAAGCCGGTGACGCGCTCGCGCTTAGCGGTTACAGCGTCCGCTTAATATCATATATCTTTTTTTTTTTTTTTTTGCAGCGGCAGCAACTGCATTTTTTTTTTTGTATTCAGTTATCCTTGGCATTTTCCCGTGCTTCTTAGCGTTAGCCGGCATGCTAGCGTTTGGCTGCGTGAGGCGAGCTGTCAGTCTGCTCGTGAACTTTGACAGCATCGATTTCCTTTGCTTTGAGATCAGTGATGCAGGGTGATCAAGAGCCGATCACTGGGCCAGTATGAACACTTGTTCTAGGAAATTCATAATGCATTTGCAGCACACATGCATGGAGAGCTCGTTCTCCTGTATGCAGCATACCTTTGCTTTCTTTTTGTGGCGCTGGCAACAATCTGAGCTGTTTCTAAACCTGGATCTGTACTGATGACACACTAAAACACGTGCTTGCTTGGCACATTGGCACCCTGTAGATCAGATATAAATTCATTAAAGCAGTGGTTAATGCCATTTACACACTAACACACAGTTTTAGTGCACTTTTTTTGAAATTTTTAATTTTGGTATTCGAGACCACCCGTGACTGAGGTTTATGATGAAGATGCCAGATCAAATTTGCAACAAAGATTGCATGGATCTCCAACCTGAGACTGCACATTAAACGTGGGCACAAAGCGTTGCACCATGACCTCCAAGCAAACCGGCTCGGTGCTCACACAACTCGACTTCCCTCTCCCTCTTCCCTCACCTACTGCATTTCTATGCACACTTCCTGCACTGCTTCATTGTGTGGTGTGCACACAATTTATGACATTTTAATGAAGATGCCACACTTTCTGCTTTTTGAAATGTTTCTGCACAGTTTGCTTTGATTACTTGTCATTTCTGGTTCAGATCATCGGTTCCCAGACAAATGCAAAGTGGCCTGAGCCTCTAATCTTAATCTCCAGATCACTTGCTTAGGGGTGCATGCATCAGAATATTATTCGTTGTCGAAAATGATATAGATCGATATGAAAATCTTAACTGGTATGAACCGGAAATTCGGCGCAATAATGCTTCTTTGATGAGACAAACCGATTCCCTATCTAACCCGGATCCATCTTCGGATTTATAATAAACTAATGCAAATCAGTGCGCTTAAGTTAGCAATGCGGAAATCGATCGTCTCGGTATAGTTCAATTAAATGGTTGAACTACTTGCTAAGGATGCAAAGAGCTACGTCAACATCAGATTTCCTTCTTGAATCAATTATTATTATTATTATTATTATCATTATTTTTATTGGTTTAAGTTCAATCAAACTGAACCTCTTTGGGATGAACCGGAACACCGACTAAACCCTGATGTCCGCTCTGTAGATTTTACACACCACATAACCAGATATTTGGGCAAACCTGACTATTATACCCATTTCAACACTATAACTTCCCATTCCAGATTGTGTACCCACTCTACTGTTAGAATAAACTCCACTCTACTGGGAAGGTTGTCCAGCAAATTTTTGACTATAGGGAATTTTGAGGTCATTTATCAGGAAACAAGCATTTATGAGGTCAGGTGCTAGAAAGTTTGATGTTCCAAATCTTGAACTGAAGTTCTTCTACTCCAACCTTGTCAAATCATGTGTGTAAGGCGCTCGCTTTGTAACCCCTGGTTCAGCTTTGGTGCTTTTCATTCCAGTGAAAGGAAATTGTAATTCTACAGCATACAGAGACGTTCCCAGACAATTGTGTGCAATTTTCAGCAAAAACGAGGCATCCATGGGTGTGATGGTCAGGTGTCTACACACTTTCATTGTAGATGCTGCTGTTCTTGATTGAATCTCAATTGTCATATGTTTGAACCTAGACGAGATTCACTCATCACTTCTCTCTTTGTGGCTTCCTTAATTAGGAAACTGGCATGTCTTACAAGATCATGGCCTTTGATTGGTTTATAGCTTGGATGTATCGAGGAGGAATTAAGAATCGGTTCAATCGGGTTGTTGGTAGCTTAGTGGTTAATGTATTGGACTTTGCATCTGAAGGTTCTGAGTTTAAATCCCACCATTACCAAGCTGCCCCTTAGCAAGTCTTTTAACCCCATAGTTGCTCAGTTGTATGAGTGAGTGTATAAAATATAAGTCGGTAAATGTAAATGCCATAAATGTAAACTTTTGGGATGCTTCCCTAGAATTCGATACGTTTTAAAAATTTTTTCGTAAATTGTAAAAATTTTAAATTGAATTTTTTTCGAGAATACGTGGTGCATTAGTCTTGGTGTCGTGTCTAAAATTTTGCTTTCAGGACAGCTGGCGGTCATGTACACCAACAATAAATGGCAGTCCATGCGATCCCTGTTTTTGTAATTTGGGTTTGCTTGTTTTAAAAAGGCAATACATCAACACACACTACATTTACTGCTCTAGAGCCGTTTCTTGAAGAAATTGAAGTCCACTCGTGATTTTTTTGCTTCTCAAGTGATCTTGAACAGACTTGTCGCTGTGGTTTTGATCAGCGTTGGATGACGGTTCTCTGATAATGACAGCGCTTTGAAAAAGGGATGGATACGTTACTTGAGTTTACCAGCTACCAATTGTTTGAATCAACAAATGCGATGCTCGATGGTATTTAGCATCTATTCAGTAAATGATTTGTGATAACTGTAATACAGGCCATGTGACAGCAGTATCAATGAAGCAATAGGGAAGGGGTAGCTCAATGGTTAAGGCTTTGGTTTACTGATTGGAAGGTTGGGGGTTTAAGGTCCAAAACCATTAAGCTGGGCTTTGCTCAGGGGTCCAGGTGTGGCAGCTTGGTGTGGCTGGGATTTAAATCTCTCACAACCTTCGGATCCAAAGTCCACTGCCTCAACCACTAAGCTACCACCTTCCCCCTGTTTCTCGAGTTGCTTGGGAGAACCTTCAATATTTCCTCACTTGATCAAGCTTTTTTTCAGACCTGGCCTCCGTAAACTTCTTACATTTTAACCAAATGAATGGACCAAATTCTTGAGTCCACACCCAGGACCAGTTCTGGGTTTGTCTGAGGGAGGAGCTTTGGACGGAAATTTTCCGAACTGTTACGGAAATACCCTGTTTCGCCAAATGTGGCCAAATGGAAACCTAATCATCTATACAGGGGAGTTCCCAAAACCGTCACCACAAATTGTACAGGATGTCTTGTGTCTGATGTTGCATTACAATGCACTGGAGCTTACGGGTTGAGCCTTAAGGTCTCTGAAGACATGGTTTGTCAACTCGAGTGTCCAAATAAATGTGGAATGCGACGTTCAAAAAGCACATAATGGGTTTAATGGTCTGGTTTCCACAGTATTTTGGCTGTGTATCCTGTTTTCCTTTGGTAGTAAAGTTTGCAGAACTTCCACACATGGTGTAAATTGCTCAAGGGTTTGATTGAAGCTGTTCTTCTGATTGGCTTCTTTGTTGCTGTGGCAGGGCTTCTCCAACAAGAGCGGGCTGAGTACCTCAAAATCAAACAGCAGATGGAGATGGAGTTCAACCAGAAGCGAGCCAAGTTTAAGGAGCTTTATTTGTCCAAAGAAGGTAAGTGGGTTCCTCAGTGACTTGGTTTCCATTAATGTTGGGGAAAAATTGTAGGAATTGTAAATCAGCTGATGGTTCTATTAAATACTATAGCATGCAAAAGTGTGTAGAGAATTTGATCAAGTTGATGGAAGGATACAATTTTGTAGCCTTGCCAGTGTTGATCAGGAGTTTTGCAGGGGTTCTTCATGGTCCTGGGCTTCAAACTTTTCATTTACTGTGTCCTGCATAACTGGAAACAAACAGGACTGATTTAAATTCTTGTTCAGGACACATCAGAAATAACGTTTGCGTTCAAATACGGCAACCGGACAGATTCGCAGCTGTTTTTAAGTGCGGTGATATTTTCCAGAAAGCCCTTAATAATATTTGCTCTCGGTAAAAAAGACCTGAGGTGAGGAACGATTGGCTGCCCACTATCTAAATGATACAAAAAGAAAAGTGCTTCCTGTTTTTTAATGACATGTTGATTTAGCTCAAGTTTAAACTCAGTTATGCAAAGCAGTACGCCATAAATGCTGCAACAGTAATTTCCTGAAGGCCATGCAAACTGAATGGATGGAAACTCTAATAGTGGTGGAACCTTAATTTTTCACCACTCCACCTAAATCATTTAAAAAGTGCTGAAAAGGCAGTTTTGGTGTGGTCAAGTGAGGCAGTTTGGAAAGTTTCTGCACCGCTCTTCCACTTTTCGTGCAGAAACCTGTTGATGGTCTCGCCTCGAATGAGAGCTGAGTCAAATCCAAACACTTCAAAGGAAACCATAACCTGTGATTTCTCATTAGAGGAGCTAAAACTTGAACTCCCTGCTGTCTTTAGCCCACCCTTATGGTTTACCACTTATTCTCAGTCAATGTAGAAAGAAAGAAAACATTTTTTTTTTTTTTTTTTTTGGTTGGCCTCAGAGGAGCTGAAGCGTCAGGTGGCGTCTCTGGAAAGCGCCCAGGCAGAGCTGAGCCGCGTGCAGACCCAGCTGGCCGACGCCAAAGCCGAGATGGAGAACATCAAAGCCGTGGCCACGGTCTCAGAGAACACCAAGCAGGAGGCCATCGACCAGGTCAAGCAGCAGTGGCAGGAGGAGGTGGCATCCTTACAGGCTATCATGAAAGGTAGGCGTGTGCTGATTTGGAATGTTGAGATTAATTCAGCTTTGAAGATCAGATAATACAAGTTCGATGAGAATATCAGTTATAAATGCATGATAAAGTCCTACAGAACCTCTTTTTTAGCTGAAATATCCTCCAGATTGATGGTGCAGACTAGTCTCTGGCAAGGTCAATTGCAAAGATGCATTTGTGGTTATTTTCACTTACGTCAACAAGTCTTGCTGTGTCGGCATTTCATATGACAGTAACTAAGTTAACTAAGTAAATATAATTGCTTGAGTAGTTTTTTTCACGTATCTGTACTTTGCTGAAGTATTTCAATTTGGGGACACTTTTACTGGACTACATTTCAAAGTCAAATATCTGACTGTTTATTCAATAAATCGGTTGTTGCTCTTTATTTATGAGCGAATAAAAACATAACGGGCCAAGCACGCAACCAATCAGGGTCGAGCATGCCGTATGTTTTTTTTTTTTGTTTTTGTTTTTTGTTGTTTTTTTTAAAGTAGTTGCAAAGAAAGTTTTGGGCTCATGATAATTGTAATAGAAATCAATCAGTGTTTGACTTATTAATATCATTCTATAAATAAATTGGTGCATTAGAGTCGTTTTACAGTTACGAGTTGATTAAGCAAAACGGCTATACGTTATAGCCATAATAAATCATAGTACTTTGGATACTTAAGTACATTTGAAGGCAAATACTTTTGTACTTTCACTCAGGAAAGTTTAAAGGGACACTTTTACTTTGACTGGAGTCACATTTTACCTACTGTATCTCTACTTTTACTCAAGCACATGGTTTGTGTACTTTGTATCACCACTTGTATCTGTGCTCAGACACACTGCGGGAATACGAGGTGCAATTCCACCAGAGACTGGAGCAGGAGCGAGCGCAGTGGGCGCAGTACCGCGAAGGGGTCGAGCGAGAGCTGGCCGAACTGCGGCGCCGTCTCTCGGAGGGCCAGGTGGAGGAGAACCTGGAGAACGACATGAAGAAGGTCAGTGAAAATCCCTGGAACATTAAGGCTAGTTAAACCGGTTTCAATTGTTCGACTGACAGTTGGGTTCGTTTTGGTGCACGGCAGTCACGTTTTTTCTCGGAAAAAGAATGGAAAAAAAGTTGACTGAGCGGAAAACCTGTTTCCCCTCAGGCCCAAGAGGACGCTGAGAAACTGCGATCTGTGGTGATGCCAATGGAGCATGAAATCGCCGCTCTGAAGGCCAAACTGACGAGCACAGAAGAGCGGGTTAAGGAACTTGAGGCGGCTAAGGTCGGCTTTGAGGAAGCGAGAGTCGAATGTTTTATTTGTTTTTACTTTCTTTATTTCATTTTCGGTAAGTGTAAAAACACCTGATTTTTGAACAGTTTCTTGCTTCACAGGTGAAGGAGCTCAACCACGTCCTCGAGGCCGAAAAGTCGTGCCGGACCGATTTGGAGATGTACGTCGCCGTCCTCAACACTCAGAAATCTGTCCTCCAGGAGGACACCGAGAAACTACGGAAAGAGCTCCACGAAGGTGGGTATTTAGCTGCTCCGAGGTCTCAGTGTGTGCGTTTCCTTGAGTTCAAGTCAAGCAGCTGCACAAGTCCTAATAATAAACTTGTGGAGAGAATCATTTCCATTTCTTGAAATAGTGCCAAATGAGTCGTGGTTCAACACCAGTAAAAACATCATGTACTGAGGTTCATGACCTAAGGACCAAAAACACTAATAGAGATTAAAAAAATTGCTTGTATTTTTTATTTGATTAATTTTTTTATTTTTTACAATTTCAAATAAAATGCCTGCATGGTTTAAATAAAATATATAACAATAAAATAAAATCGAATTAATGCAGTACACAATTTAATTATATTAATTAATAAATATATAATAATGTTTTTAAATAGTTTACATTTCTTAGATTTGGGAAATGCAAATGTGTGGGTTTTATTTTTTTATTTTTTTACCTGAAATATTTAATTTTCTAAAAATATATTCTATGTAACTGTTCTTTTTATTTCAGCATACATTAACTAAGCTCTACATTTAGTTATTTATTAATACATTAAATTTATAAATGAATTAATTCTTTCCATCCTTCGCTTATCGTGCGTGCGTGCGCAGTGTGTCACATGTTAGAACTAGAGCGCCAGCAGCACAACCAGCTGAAGCACACTTGGCAACGCGCCAACGACCAGTTCCTCGAGTCGCAGCGGCTGCTGATGCGAGACATGCAACGCATTGAGAGCGTCTTGAGCTCCGAACAGCTGCGCCAGGTCGAGGAGATGAAGAGGAGGGACCAGGTACAACGACCTTTACGATGCGTCACAACAATGATTTTCCATTAATTTCTCCTTCACATTGCGCATTGTAGGACATTAATGTAGAGAACGTTTTTTTTCTTCTTCAGGAAGAGGATGAGAAGGAGCGGTTCAGTCAGGCTCAGGAAGCTGGCGAGGACGATGGAGCAGACCCTACAGAGGCGGTTGAGGATTCTTTCTTCGGCCTTTCTATAGAGGAAGTACGAAACATAAACCTAAATCATAATTTGACATGATCCTGAAGTGGGAATTTCAAAGCTTTTGATGGACCTGTTACTCACGCAGCAAGTCCAAGCTCAAATTTAGACTTTTAACACATTTTAGCAGCATTTTATAAACACAGAGGATTGAACTAATGCAGTATTCCACCCATAGATACCGTTTTTTTGCTATTACTTATGCTGCATGACAAACACACAGTGTAACACACTCAGAAGCATTATTACTAAAACATACAAAGTGATATCAAAAAGTTTTGACACTAGTGATGGACAGATCCTGTCAGAACGATGTCTTTTGGCACAGTGACTTATGACTGTCGGTGCTCCTTCTGACTGTGTGTGCAGCCTTGTGCTGCCATCTGTTGGCATGTTACAAAATTAGTCTGGAAACGTTTTGATACCGCCTTGTATCGTGGTTAGGTAATTCCTTTTTTTCTTTTTTAGTCTTTAATAGACCAGGAGCAGTTTATTAGAACCAAATAGAAGAACCAAAGCAGTTTATTATATATCCTGTGATAAATCCTGTATATGGGCCCTGCTTTGTTCAAAGTATTAAGCTTTTTTCCTGTGTCTCTCACATCAGTCTCACCTGAACCACAGCATCCACAGTTCTATACACTCGCTGGACGAGGACGGGACGGACTCGTGCGACAATTGTAGAGACGGCCTCCGTCGCGTCCAATCCACCGACAGCCTGGGCTCGTCCGGAAATGCGCTGCAACCCCAAGGACTCAACCACAAAGCCAAATCAGCCAGCAACCTGGACGAGTCAGAGTTTGGCCCGCTGGTCGGGGCCGAGTACAACCCCTCCGTCGCGCCCTCTATTGGCTCCCTGCCTTTTCTTCTCACCAAGGACCAGGAGAAGGCCATCAAGGCCATGACTCCCGAGCAGGAGGAGACGGCGTCACTGCTCTCGAGCATCTCACAGCGGCTCGACGCCACGTACCTGCCTCCGGCTGGCTACCGGTTGGTCAGCGACTCGGAATGGAACCTGCTTCAGCAGGAGGTAGGAGGATTAAAATGACTGAAAAGTGTGTGAGTGAGAGGTCAGTGTTTGATTGAAAATGCCATGTCATGCTAGTTAATGCACATTGGTAGAGGTTGAGGTCGTGTAATTCCAAATATTTGTGTTTCCATACTATGACTATTCAGTTTCTAAAATATAAAATTAAATTAAAATGAATTATCTAAAAACGTTTCACATCTTTAGGGAGTCTGAGGGTTGTATGAAATGATGAAGTGAAAAATTACTTTATTTTGTGAAATATCTCAGGAAAAAATTTTTCCAGCATGTGATTGTACGGAAGATCCCTAACAAATGACAAATACAAACCTCGATCACACGCTAACTTCTTTACTTCTCACTCAGAATTAGGGAGCAGATGCACGTCTTTTGTGTGGTACTTTTAATATTAGGGGATATTACAGAATAATGTATTTAGCAATGATTCTTAGTAACATGTGTTTTTGTGTTGCATCTGGCGAGCAGCTGAAGAACGCAGGGAGGAAGTTGGGCCGGCGTTGTGACATGTGCTCCAATTATGAGAAGCAGCTGCAGGTCATTCAGGGGCAGGAGGCGGAGACACGAGACCAGGTCACACTTACGCTTCTCTTTTATGCACTATTTGAAAAAACTGTTACATTTCATTGTTCTGCTGTGAACTTTTTCCAAAATGTTCCACTTGACCCTGGTATGTTCTGTTGGTCGAAAGCCCAAATATATACAGCTCCATTGATGCAATAGATACATAAGAGTCGATTAGTGTACATTCACTATACAGACAAAAGTGTTTGGACACCTGACTTGACCCTTTCCACAAACTTGGAGCCACACAGGGGGAACTTGGAGAGCCAAACCCGTTCCAGCTTGACAATGCCCCTGTGCACAAAGCCAGGTTCAGGCTTTAAATGTGTTGGAGTGGAAGATCTCCTGCTATAGATCTTCAAACCTATTGGGATTAAATGTGAACGCTGACTGCACCCCAGGACTCTCACCCTGCATCATTACCTGACTTTACTGTTACATCTGTATCTGAAAGAGCACATATTCCACGAAATCTAGTGGAACATCTTGCCAGAAAAGTGGAGGTTATCATGAAAGCAAATTGGGACTAAATGTGGAACAAGATGTTCAAAAAGCTCAAATCGTATAATCAGGTGTCCATATAGTGCATACAAGCGAGAGCCTCACAGTGTTTTTTCTTCTGTCTCGTTCAGGTAAAGAAGCTGCAGGTCATGCTCCGGCAGGCGAACGATCAGCTGGAGAGGACGATGATCGAGAAGCAGTTGTATGAAGATGCAGTGAAGCAGGGCCATGAAGAAACTAACACTAAGGTAAAGGAACATTTGCAGCACCAGCGTACACCTCAGCGCAGACCGCCAGACAGACGAGTGCGAATCGTTTAGCTGTGATTAAAAGTCATACACTGGAACTGGAACAGTCCCCATGCTGATTTAGTCAGAGTGATGATTCCTCTCTCACTCGTGTCTTTAAGGTCTCGGCGCTGATGCAGAAAGTCCAGGAGTCGGAGTCGATGCTGAGCGAGCTCCAACAAGCCTTCAGCCAGGCCAAGAGGAACACCCAGGAACAGATGGTATGGTCGTATCATAACACACACACACACACACACACACACACACACACACACACACACTAAATGACTATACACTGATATTTAGCCCATTTAAGAAACAAGCAGAGGTGGAAAGAGTTATAAAGTATTAAACTTTTTAACAGTAGGGGGTGAAAGTGGGGGATTCTTGTATTGTTCAAAAAGGACAATTGGATATAAATCTCAAAGGAACACCTTTAAAAATGAAAGTACAATAACAACAAAAAAACTACAGTCCGTGATTTGATGTAACTTGTACTTTTGCCAAAAAAAAAAAAAGTCATGTTATTTATGATAATGACATAAATCGTAAATGCAGATTCAGAATTCAGACAGCGAGCGAACATCTTTCCTTTCCGGTGTCTGTCTTGTTCCCTCTCCATCTTTCTTGTAAGATCAATCAATCAGTGCAGTAGTTTCCAGGGCACAATTGTTTTTTATTTATATATATTTTTACATTATAACGAATTTGATTTAAAATTATTTAGTAGTTAATGATTTAACAAGTAAATGTAATTCATTACTTTCACCTAAACAATGATCCATCATTAGCATTAGCATTTTTTAACATTAAAAAAAAAAAAAGCGATAACTATATTTCCAAAAGTATTGGGTCACCTGCCCTTTCCTGCTAATATGTGGCTAAAATACAACTTTGCATTCACTTGAACTTGGAAACCCGAAACCTGTTCCAGCATGGCAATGCCCCTGTGCACAAAGTGAGCTCCTTGAAGATCTGGTTTACATGCTTTGGAGATAAAGATCTTGAGTGGCCTGCTATACTGAACACCTTTGGGATGAATGTGAACGCTGACTGCACCCCAGATCTCCCCACCTACATCAGTACCTGCCTTTCATAACACCCTTGTGGCTGATGAACACACATCTCCATAAGCACACTCCAAAATCTAGTGGAACATCTTCCCAGAAGAGTGGAGGGAATTATAAGATTAAATTGGTACTAAATGTGGGATGCGATGCTCAAAAATCACATTGCATCCTTATGACCTGGTGACCCAATACTTTTGGCAATATAGTGTACGTGTCGTACAAATTATGTATTTTTCCCCGTTCAGACTTTTCTGTACACTGCTTTGAATCGCTGTTGTTGAACCTCAGTGTAATAAACGCCATGTTACAGAAGTTTTTACGAGCATAAAGGTTGAATGTGCTTGGGAGCGTTCACTCGGCCACACCTTCACATCATCCTCGTCTGGGTAAACATTTCTAGAGTTATTAGAACGCGTGCGAACTTGCTGCGCAACTCCGATCTCTGAATGACTGGTTACAGGGACGAGTCAAGTTTTCGCGTGCCTGCATGACCGCCTCTTTAAGGTTCGAAACTATTCAGACCTTTTGAATAGAGCTGAAATGGTCTATTAGAGCTCCTGAGTTTAAAATACAGTGACGGGTTATGCCTCAGCCCGGAGCTAGAAACACACCTCGTGAAAAACAGAGCATCGGCGTCCCAAGCAGTCGGGCGGAGCGTCGAAAACCACCGCACCACTTTCTCTGGTTCTGTTTAATAAGAAACCAATTCTGGAGCGACGCTACGTCATTGAGCTGTCATTCATTTTGCAATCGGGAGGACATGTAATCCTGTAGGAGGTGGACAGGATGTGGATTGCTAAAAGAAGAAATGCTTTTTTTTTTTTTGGTCATGTGGGGGTGAGTGTGGGGTGTGGGGTTCTTGATCAATCAGGGCAAAAAGAAAACGTAATACAGTGGATGATAAGGGGAGAAAAAAAGTTAATTTTTCTGTCAGTGTCATAATATTCTGTTGTCGCAATAGATCATGTGTGTTTTTCCGAAACGATGTGTCATTTGTACACAAGCAGATTCAATTCTCCCAAATGTCCTTATTTCCATGTAAAGAATCATTCTAGATAGCAGGGTAGACTACTTAATTAGGGTTGTTTATACTAAAGAAAGTGCCCCAGACAGTGGTATAAGGCAGCAGCTTCCAGCTTTTGGTCCATAGGGGGTGGTGTTAAGGGGGTCTGTATATTGTCGCAATGATGTAATAACATTTATGGCATTTGGAAGATGTCACCTTGATGACCACCTGATCCCGGAGCCTTAACCACTGAGCTACCAGCTCCAAAACCAGGAATCTTAATCGCCAGACCATATGGGAGCTCGAATTATTCATTTTGTTACATGTTTAATGAAAATGTCAGTAAAATGGACGTTTTGATTCTCACAGCCCTCGAATGGTCCACTGTTTGGTGGTTGGTGGACCCCCTGGTACAAATGCCAAAAACTGTACTAAGGCTGACTTTGTGTGTCTCTGTGCGCTTCTCCAGGCCGTGTTGCTCAAGTCCAGGGAACAGGTGGCTGAAGAGCTGAGCAGGCTGCAGAGAGACAACGATAGTCTCCAGGGCAAACACAGACTACACCTGACGCTCCAGCAGGAGGAGAACTTCCAGATGCCCACAACCACCCAGGTACTGCTTAGATCCTTGTTTCAAGACATTCTCATTTCCGATTGTGGATTCATCTTTGATGGAATAGAGACCTGAATAGGTAATGATGTCCTTTGTGCAATTTGAATTGATGTCTATGGAGCTTAAAAAACAGAAGAAAAAAAAAACTCAGACCCATGCCCAAACTAAATTTATTTTTTTAATATATATATATATATATATACACACACACACACACACACATATATACATAGTATTTATATATCTATATGTGCCCCTCCTCAGGAGCTCCAGACTCTGGTGGTGCAGTACCGTGAGGACATTATCTCAGTGCACACGGCGTCCGAGCAACTGGAAGAGAAGCTGAAAGCCGAGATCTTGTTCCTGAAGGATCAGATCCAAGCAGAGCAGTGTCTCAAAGAGAACCTGGAGGACACACTACAGCTGGAGATCGAGGGCTGCAAAGAGGAGATAGGTGAGTCTGTGCTTCTGTGTATGTGTGTTCTGTTCAGGGAACGTGACAATGAAAGAAGCATCTAAATCCATTCATATTTACACACACGTGTCAACGAATTCTAAACGATAGAACCTCTACATTGAATCATATCTACCAATCAGAGAGTGACAGGCTACCAAATAATACCTACCACCACGTGAACCGTCTTTACAAACCTCTCCCCATGTAGTAGATTCTCAGCTGCTCTTCATCCAATCGCACCTGTCTAGGTAAAGACCAGGATCACTATAGGGTTGCCACATCTGACTAATTTCCGGCGGATTTCTTCACTTTTGTGGTTTTATCATTAGTTCCCATTTCCTTTTTTCGTTTTGTTCTTTCGTCATTCATAACACAGCACCTAAATGGATTCGATCGATGCCACTGTTACATACGGGATTGTTAAGAAACGTTGTTGCTTTATGCACAAAAAGAATTGCTCGGTTCCTGTCATCTGATTCAAATCTTTGTTTTTCCTCCCCCCTCTTCCCTCTCCCTCTGTTGGGGACATGTGTTCAGACATCCTGGAAGGTATGATTCATCAGCTGACTGACTGTAGTCCATGCGTGTGTAGGCTGTCTGTCTCCACCG
This sequence comes from Silurus meridionalis, assembly GCF_014805685.1. Taxonomy (NCBI): domain Eukaryota; kingdom Metazoa; phylum Chordata; class Actinopteri; order Siluriformes; family Siluridae; genus Silurus; species Silurus meridionalis. The sequence goes on along the minus strand of NC_060908.1, from coordinate 13,878,633 downwards.
GTAGCATTAACGCCATTTTCACGACATTTTCACGCCATTAACCCCATCCGAGCACACGGTTTGTGTCGTGTTTGTCTGCATAAAAGACATCTAGAACTCTGGCTTTGTGCTTCAATCGGTTCAGTGTGTTAGCATGTTCTTGTGTGTGGAAGTCTGTTTGAAAGTCAGTGATTATCTCAGTCACGTTAGTTTCCATGTCGTAGGTGTCAGTAGACGAGGTAATGGTGTAGGTGAATTGATGGATTGTGGGTATTATGGGGGAAATAACATAAAAAAAATTTCATTTTTTATCAAAGAAGTTTATTATTATTATATTTGTAGACATCAACAGTTTACATTTTTAAAGCATTTTTTTATTCAAATGCCGGTTTGTTTAAATAATATATAAAATAATATTTAGTAATGTAATGTTCCATTGAATAAAAAATTTAATGGAAGAAATCAAATTAATGCAATACTTTTTTTTTTATTATTATATTATATATATTGTTTTTATCATATTTAATTTCCTAAAGATATAAACTATGTAACTGTTCTACTTATTTCAGCAGACTTTAACAAATGTCTTCATTCTTTCCATCCTTCATTTATTCACTCCCTCATGGAAATGTCAGGATTTTCTTCTTCTAAGAGAAATTGTTGAAGCTGTACATACACCTGGTTAGCGGCTAACGCTAGCGCTATGAAATCTTTAGTGTTTTCATGAATGCAAAAAAAAACTAGTATTTCCAGTACGGAGTGAGCAGCCACAGTGACACTGCGCTAACTCTAGTTTCCTTTTTTTAATACCCCTGGAATTGTTGTGTATGTTTTCAAGTATAATAATAATTCTAAAAATGCACTCAAAGTGCATGGCGGAGATTAAAGAAACTTGCGGTTCGCAACTTACGTTTGAGTGAAAACGCTTAACTTTGTTCAGCACATGAAAAGGGTTGCAACTCGATACAAGCCAAAAACGTGTGAATAGAAAAGAGAACATTTAAGAACAAGCACATTGATATAAACCATGTAGCCGGTGTTTGTTGAACTCTTTATCTTCTGACCAATCAGAATTGAGAATTCGGCAGCGCTGTGGTACAATGTTATTGTCCCTGTGTGATGTACTTATGTCTAACCAGCACTAACGTTTTAGTTTCCTCGCTCTATATAATGATCTGCATTACTAATGAGAGATTTTAATGGCAGTATAGAATCTACCACTATATATTGTATAATTCTGACTCGCATTTCCGGTTTCAGCGTCTTTCTCCAGCCTGAAGACGGAGTTGGAGCGAGTTAAGACGGAAAAAGAGCAGGTAAGGAGCCATTAATGCTACACTATATGGACAAAAGTGTAGGGACACCTGATGATTCCAGCCACATGTGGTTCTTTCCCAAACTGTTACCACAAAGGTGAAGGCACACAACTGTATAAGACGTCTTTGGATGTGGAAGCTTGAAGTTTTCCCTTCACTTGAACTAGAAAATCCAAACCTGTTCCAGCATGACAATGTGCACAAGGCCAGCTCCATGAAGATCTACATGGGTTGCAGTGGAAGATCTTGATTTACCTGCTATAGAGCTCTGACCGAAACCTGTGGAAGATCTTGATTTACCTGCTATAGAGCTCTGACCGAAACCTGTGGAAGATCTTGAGTGACCTGCTATAGAGCTCTGACCGAAACCTGTGGAAGATCTTGAGTGGCCTGCTATAGAGCTCTGACCGAAACCTGTGGAAGATCTTGAGTGGCCTGCTATAGAGCTCTGACCGAAACCTGTGGAAGATCTTGAGTGGCCTGCTATAAAGCTCTGACCGAAACCTGTGGAAGATCTTGAGTGGCCTGCTATAAAGCTCTGACCGAAACCTGTGGAAGATCTTGAGTGGCCTGCTATAAAGCTCTGACCGAAACCTGTGGAAGATCTTGAGTAGCCTGCTATAAAGCTCTGACCGAAACCTGTGGAAGATCTTGAGTGGCCTGCTATAAAGCTCTGACCGAAACCTGTGGAAGATCTTGAGTGGCCTGCTATAAAGCTCTGACCGAAACCTGTGGAAGATCTTGAGTGGCCTGCTATAAAGCTCTGACTGGAGCCTGTTCCAGCATGACAATACCACAAAGCCAGCACAATGAAGATCTGCTTTACATGGGTTGCGGTGGAAGATCACCTGCTGTAGAGCTCTGACCTCAACCCTATTGAACACCTTTGGGATGAATTGGAACACTGATTGCACCTCAGGCCTCCTCACCTCACCTACATCAGTACTTGGCTTTACTAACACCCTTGTGGTTGAACGAGCCCAAATCTCCACAAGCACACTCCAAAATCCAGTAGAACATCTTCCCAGAAGAGTGGAGGTCATTATTACAGCAAAAAGAAAACACCAAAATTTGGAATGACATTTAAAAAAGCACATAAATCGAATGCTCAGGTGTCCTCAAACTCTTTATAGTGTATTAAAAGACGGCCTAATGGACTGTAGGTGTTTTAATTCTACATCCTGTTCTGTCCTGTCATTTTTTGTTGTTGTGTGAACAGCTAGAGAGCAGCCTGGCGGAGAAGAGCCAAGCGTTCGAGAAGGTCCAGAGTCTTAAAAACAGCATGGAGGAACAGCTCAAAGACGCAGTCTCCAGCAAGGTGCGATCACGTGACTGAAACGAGAGAAGGGTTTCCAAATTTAACCGTACATTAATAATCTACGATGCAACTACGGTAATAGCTCACACACATAATATACCACATCCCCCAGTTCGAATCATTCCAACTTGCCAGTTCTTGGGATTGTTCAGTGTTACATTTTTGCTGAATGTGAATTCCCTCATATTCGGACTCCAAAAGAGTGGAATCGCCTCTTTTGACTCCCGAACGGATGCAGTTTTGGCATAAATTTCTCAGATTTTGATTTCTTTTTATAGAGTTTTTTATTTCAGATTGTTTGTCAAATGAACAATGTCACGTTTCATCTTTTAGACGTCGCGCAAAAACAAACCAAGAATTTAAAAGGATCATTAAGACAAGGAATCGGATTCTCTTAAAATGCACAAGCTCTCGAGCTGGTCAATGACTTCTGTCTAATATATAGTTTTTCCCTTTTTTTTAACAGACTGCCCTGGAGACTCAAATGTTTGAAGAGAAGGACAAAGCACAGAGACTACAGACAGAGCTAGATGTCAGCGAGCAGGTCCAGAGAGACTTCGTCAAGCTTTCACAGACTCTCCAGGTAAATCTCGGGTTGACTTTTGGGATCCGAATAAATAAAATCAGGATTCTTCACTTGGAAAATACCTGTGTTTGCTTTTTTTTTTTTTTTTTTTTTATTCCTTAGTGCTCATATTCCCTCTTTTTCTCTCAGGTCCAGTTGGAGCGAATCCGGCAGGCGGACTCTTTAGAGCGGATCCGCGCCATCCTCAACGACACCAACCTGACAGACATCAGCCAGCTTCCTGAGACATGATACCATCTCTCTCTCTCTCTCATTATCCCACATCCTTTTGTCTCTCCCTTTCTTGACACACACACACACACACACACACACACACACTTTCTTTCCTAGGTTTCTTTCAGCACCTCACTTTACACACACACACACACACACACACACACGTCTCCTCCAGGACACTCTAGAAAATGAAAGAGAATATGGCTGACACGTGACCGAACACTACGACTCTTTACTACTACGCTGACTAAATGTGAAACGTCTGTATGTGTGTGTCTTTCCCATCATGCTTCACTTCTCCGATACCATCCGCTGAGCCTAAAAGACGGGGATTTATGAAGGATCTGCTAGTCGTGTTTGTACATACCTGTGTATACAGAATTATATGTATATTGCATTAAGTTAATTTGGCCGCGTGCGCGCCTTTCGTTTGCACTCCTGCGTCCGTGACTCATTTCATGATTCTAACCCGTGCGGTGTCAGTATTCCTCCCTTTCTTTCGTTTTTTTCCAGACAAATCGAGGACCTCCAGCTCACAATCAATTGTATTTTTTTTTGGGCTGGGGGTCTGATGACGTTTAATTTTCCATACTTTCGATAGTTTTCCCGAACAACACGTCAGAACCCGGCGATTCACGACAAACCGAGATCGGACACGAGGACACTACGCATGTAGAAGCTGCTACGTTTAGCGAAGCGCATCCCGCGTTCGTTACTACAGGAATTCCGACGCAAAAGCATGTGGTTGTGATCGGACTAGAAAACAACATACAGCAAATCACTTTGGGGGGAACAAATCAGAACTCGGACATGCTAAAAAAATTTACAACGTAGCCAAAAGTTTTGGGACACCCGACTTTTACACGTTTTTTTTTTTTTCCTTTCTTTCAAAATGTTATCCATTGTGTTAGATGTCTTTGAGTATGGAGTACGGAATTTTCCTTCGAATTAAACCAGGAGAACCAAACCTGCTCGAGCATGGCAATGCATAAAGCCCAGCTCCATGAGGATATGCTTTACATTGGATAAAGATCTTAACTGGCCTAGAATTGAAATCCCAACATCACCCCATGCCTCCTCACATCACCTACGTCGGTACATTTACTAACGCCCCCTTGTGGCCAAATGAACCACAAATCTCCACAAACACCCTCCAAAATCTAGTGAAACATCTTCCCAGAAGAGTGAAGGAAATCACAAAGACTCGAATTTGGAATGCGATGTTTAAAAAGCACATATGTTCAGGTGTCCACACAGGTTTTGTCCTAATTTCTTGAAGGTTAGTGGAAATTTTGACAAGCGCATGCTGCAGCTCGAACATAGAGAGGACTTTTATCTATATACATCGATCAGGTATAACTATGACATTATACCATAAGTGGTGAAGAACAATGGGAGATATTAGGCTGCAAGGGAACATTTTATCCTCAAAGTTGACGTGTTCGAAGCAGGAAAAATGGGCGAGCGCAAGGATTCGCGTGACGTCTGGGTCAGAGCATCTCCAAAACTGCAGCTCCTGTGTGAGGTTTCCAGTCTGCAGTGGTCAGTATCTTATCAAAAGTGCTTCAAGGAAGGAACAGTGGTGAACCAGCGACCGAGGCTCACTGATGCTTTACTACTGTAGCTGAAGTTGTAGTTAATGCAGGACTGTTTCAGCAGCAAATGTGGACCAACACAATATTAAGCAAGTGGTCATAATATCATGCCGGATCGATGTACATCCAAATGTTCTGGTTTTCTAAACCGGGTCATGTGGTCATTTCTGATTGAATCACAATGTTGAAATCGGAGTTACAGGCAGCCGTGTTTCCATTGTAGTGTGGCAACACGTTTCTTTCCCACCGTTTTAGATCTTTTCCTCACACCTCCAAACACAGTCCGTAATTATTCCTTCATGAAATTACATTGTCCTTCAAAATGCACTTCAAAGTGTGGGATTTTTTTGGTTTGTTTTTAAATCATTATTCTATATACAGTTCTACATTCACACAAACTGGATTTTTGCTGCTTCCTCGTTTTTATCAATGCCGAAATGCGGTCCGTCTACTGTCTAACTACCTTCAGAATCATTTCCTGAAGTTCTAAACGACACAATGCTATCATGTGTGGATTACAATCGAGTGCCGAGACCATGTTTCCTCTAATCTTTGTGGAAAAATAAGGGGAGGGGGGGGGACACACCTACGTAGACAATTAACAGTTTTGTTCTGTTCTCGCATGAAAGATTTATATACTGTACCGTGTACATATCTCTGTACATATCTAATAAACCAAACTACTTAAAGCACATCTGGAAGCTTCATCTGGATCATTTACTCATTACTTATATTTTGACCTCAAGAAAGACAGCAGACCCCTCACACATCATTTGTAAGAGATTGAGAGATATATAGATATATATATTTATAGATATATAGAGATAGATATATACACACACAGCTCATGTATAGGCGTCCCTGAAAGTCAATGAAACTACTCAACCACTTCCTGCCATGGCTTTCACCTTTTGTTCATTCTGTCACACTGATAAACTCTGCAGGAAGCCGTGGCTCAGCTGTGTGTGAGGTAATTCCTTGAAGCATCCAAAAATCTTTAGCAAAAAACTGTTGAATGATAATTTTGTGTACTAAATCAGTGGCATCCATTTAGTACAATGTAATTTGTCTTTAGCAAAATTTAGGAAAAAAAATCACTACCAACGATATATGAGACAAGTGTATTGTGAAATTATCACAATAGTGATTATATCGATTATATTGCCCAGCCCCAGCAGCCTAAAACTTTCAGTTATGAATAAAAAAGTTCTGAAGATTAAAAAAAAAACCTTCTATTGACATCTTTTAAATTATTGCTGACACGTACTGAAAAATTCCACCGCACTGTGGTGGATAAATCACAGATTCTTCATAAATGTACAAAAAAAAACTTTTATTTCCCTCCAACGCCACGTTACACATACAATATATAAAAGATACGGTACACAAACAGGTCAGCTGAGGTCAGACACGGCTAAGAGCTGAACGTAACGTGATTTGCGGTCGGCGTCTGCCTTGTGTTTTCACTTCTGCTCTTCAGAAACTGAAATGGTTCTTGATGTCTTTGATTTGCTTCATCATGTCAGCAATGTGTTCACCCCTGGAAGAAGAAACGAGATCGTTTTGTTGAGATGTTTAAACGATATTTCGATAGTTGATACAGTATACAGACAAAAGTATTGGGACATCAGACTGCTTGCTTTTATATATTTACGGTTCTAGCGCTTCCGTTTTCCCCGTTGGGATGCGGAATACAAACTACTGCCTCCTGCTGGTATGGGAAGGTAATGTCTCTCGCGCAAGCGCAGAAGGTACACGCACAATCGGCTAATGAATTAAAACAATTCCAAAAATCAGCCTGATTATTCGGCTGGACGATTCGATCAACCTCTAGTGTTGAGTGCTTGTTGGCTGCTTTTCCTTCACTTAACTGACAGTTTCTTGTCATAATATGACCAGGAATTTGTAAAGGCCCTAATCCAGGCTATTGACTTTCCGAGTTTGGATGAAACGTGACTGGAACTGCAAAGTTCACTTACACCCTTGTGGCTGAATTAATCTCCACAAGCACACTTCATAATCTAGTGGAACATCTTCAAAGAAGAGTGGAAGTTATTCTAACAGCAAATGAGGACTAAATATGGAATGGGACTTTTTGTTCATATAGAATGTGTTTGCATTCAAAGCCACAATCTGTACTATTCTATTTTTCAGTGCAAGATGACCACTCGTGTATTTGGGTTTACTCACTGCTCCTTTAAGACACCCTGCACGCACTTCCTCTGGTGGGCGTTTAGCGTTATGGTGGCTCGTGTTGAAGACCAGCCTTTATCCATCTGCTTCGTCTGGTAGTCCTTCTTCATGGTCACCTGAGGGACGGCACAGCCGGAGACGAGTCGTTTTGAGTCTCTTTAATTGCAAATAGATCAGATCTGACAAGTCTGATCTAATAATATCGATACCTGACGTGCAAAGGAAATAATTCTTACCCCCCCCCCCCCCCCTTTTTTATTCCTTTGAGGTCATGTGACCAAACATGTACAACAAAGTAAGACATGGAAAATCCCTGACCAGCATGACCACACCATATGACTCATTCTCTTCCTGCTTCTGTAAGATCACTACCAGTGAAGTCGGGTATTTTGTCTAATGTCTATGTCCTAGACATTTATCATCAAGTCTTCATAGTGCAGTTTCGCAGCGATCTCTTCAGTTCCAACATGAGACTCTGGCGACCTCTGGTGGATAGTACTTAGAAAAGCGTACTGAGAACCGGTATTATTTTGGACCGGTGCATTAATGGGTCAATACCGGACTACCGATAAACCCCAGGACAAACGATACCGTTATTCATGCTTGTGTTTTGTCTCTTTATACTTTGGTGTTAATGGTGAATTAGAAGTTGCTGCTTGTTACAAAACTAACACCAGTTTCAGAGGCAATACATGCAGTAGCATAATAGTGACCACAGGAGGCGACACTAATACAATAAAACCACATACAGTGCGAGATTTTATAAATAATTTATAGAGAATAATTGTTTTATTAAAACAAAGAGTTTCCACTGTGGAGGGACTTTTAAAAAAAAAAAAAAAAAAAAAAAGAAAATGCACTGTATTTATATATATATATATATATATATATATATATATATATATATATATATATATATATATATATATATATATATATGGGTTTAGTTTGGTTTTGGGAATTTCAGCATTAAAAAAGGAAATAAATTACTTGTTCGTTTTGAGAGTACAAGTCTTTCTCATTTAGTACTTTTTATCTCGATGGAATAATCGTTAAAATAATCATATTTTCTATACAAATTATAGAGATTAGTATCGATAAGAGTATCCATTGATACCAGTATTGATATCGGTACCAGTATCAATAAAATATAAACGATCCCCATCCCTAATCTGACCTGGGTGATGCTGTTGCCGAGGTGGCGCAACTGGTCGTTGATGGTCTGCAGCTCTTTCTTCATGTCCTTCTCGCTGTCGGACAGCACAGGAAGCTGACTCCTCAGGCTGCCCAGCACGTGCTTCATCCTATACGCACAAAAACAGTACAACTGATGTGAAAATCAGGTCAATAATGAGCGAAAATGGATTTGAAGAACTTTTCACCCGAGAGAATCTCAAATAAACGTAAAAGGCACCTGTTTATAATGGCTTCCTGACGATATTTGGCGTCTTCGTACTTGTCGGCCAGGCGCTCTGCTGCCTCCCTCAGGCTCTTTCTGGTCAATGCAAAATTAAGTGCATCAGCTAAAACAAAGTACAGCTTGAAAAATAGCCTGATTTTGCTAGATAATGATTGTGGAGTCAGTGGGAATCGGGCGGTGTGAAGTTACCTCTCTTCCTGGCACATCGCGAGGTCCTCCAGCTGTTTTTTCTTCTGGCTGGTCAGTAGTTTGACTCTGTGAGCAAAATAGAACATTTAAACAAGGATACTTCTAATAAGAAATAGTAGAATGTCTATATATCGTAGGCAAATGGATTTAGATTTAAATATAGTGCCTTTTCTGCATTTCCTCACGGGCCAGGTCCAGCTTGAGGATGTACTCCTCGCGAAAGACCTGCGTGGCTCTGCTCAGCAGCTGCAGACACTCTGGCGTGGGAGTAGACAAGTCTTTATCCCCCGACCTGAAAACACACACACACACACACACACACACACACACACACACACACACACACACACACTTCGATTCGATTTAACACAATGTGATACGATTCAATGAAAAAAATATGCCGTATTTCTATTCAGAAGGTGTTGGATCAGATCTGGCTCCCCCTCCTGGACTGTTGGTCCTGCAGCAAGGTTTCCTCTGACACACTAAAAATCCCTCATTTTTCTTTGACTCTAATCTCATGTTCACATAGATGATTTCTAGTCCTTACCTGAGCATGAGCGGATTGGTGGAGCTGCGTGCCAGAATGTTCCGGATGTGCTGCTCGAACGGGTCGTGAGCCAGTCCACGCAGCGGGGAGCTTACGGTGCCCTCATCCACTCCCATTCGCGAACACAGCAGAGGGGGAGAGGCAGGACGGATAGAACTACTGCAGGGTGAACGTGGATAAAAAAACAAAAAAAAAAACCATTGATGTCTCTGATTGAATTGCGGTTCTGTCATTAAATGTTTAATAAGGAAGTGTCTCTAACAGCAAAGGAAGGAGGAGACACTCGTAAGTGCTGGTGATGCAGATCATCGTGGCACCCAGAGAGAGATCAGACACGATCCAGAATCCACGAACCGGAGCTGGAAAACTACACACACACACACACACACACACACACACAATAGTGGTCAATGAAATTGCTTCCTAGACATTAATTACAACCTTCTACAAATAACGTAAACGTTGGTCTGTAGTAGAGGTCAGCCGATTCATCGATAGTTAGATAACTGGAACCATCTGCAAAAAAAAAAAATCCATACCGATAGTTTTTCCGGCTTCCAGTTCGCTGTAGTAACGAGAGTGGCCTCTAGAGGCGAATCACTGACACCACGTGCTGTTTGTTTTTACACACTAGAATGCAGTGCTAGATTACTTTTTATTATTATTTGAATTCTATTATTTATTAATGAAAATTTTTTGAAAATATTTATTTCATGATTCAGTACTGTTCTTTTATTTATTTGTATATAAATTTTATTACTAATTTACATGGAATGTTTATCCAGTACCCATTTTTAAAAATAGCAGTTGGTTAATCAATTATTTGCAAGTATGATCCAACCTAGCCATCGGTATTGGTAAAATCAGTAGTCCTCTAATTTGTGCTATATCCTAAAAACATTTCAGGACAATTGACCTTTCCAGCCAGATGTGGTTCATCTCCAGGTTGGAGGCACACAATTGTATTAGATGTCTAACAATTGATGTTGTATAATGAGAAGCTTAATGGGCAAGGCATTAGACTTTGAAGCCAAAAGGTCATGGGTTTAAGTCGCAGCCACACCAAGCTAGCACTCATGGGCCCCTGAGCAGGGCCCTTAATCCTATAGCTGGTTGGTTGAAATGAATGAAATAAATCCAAGTTGGCAGTTGCCATAAAGGTACCAATAAATTTTCCTTTCATTTGAACTAGGAGACCCAATCCTGTTCCAGCATGACAATGTCCCTGTGCACAAATCCAGCTCAGTGAAGACATGCTTTACATGGGTTGGAAGTGTTTGGAAGATCTCCTGCTCTGAACTCATCCCTACTGAACACCTTTGGGATGATTTGAAACAGCACCCCGGGTCACCTCATCCCCTATATCAGTACCTGCCTTTACTTCCACCCTTGTGGCTGAATGAATCTCACACAAACACACTCCATTAAAACACATACCGTTATTTTAACAGCAAAAGGGGAGTCAAGGTGGAATGTTCAAAAAGCGCATATGAAATGGTCAGGTGTCCATAGACTTTTGGATGTTCAATTTACCTGCTTGTGAGTGGTTTGGTACAGAGGATGTGCTCGACTATGCAGCGCTGCTCGGCTGCTAGCTCCTGGAGGCTGTCTTTATCCTCCTCATCTGCAAACACACACACACGTGCACATCTTGATTCTGGCCTAGAGTTAAATCCGATAAGCCTAAAAAGTGTACAAAATGGCGTGACCTCACCTGACTGCAGGAACTTGTGGAGTTTGTTGAACCATGTGAGTCCTACACTGTGAACGCCCGCCTCGTGTGTACAGTGGTACCTGTGCTGACACAGAGGATCTGAAAAACAAAACGCAAACAGACCTTTGATATGAATTAAGAGTAGCTGTCTAGACAAAGAAGTCTACTTTACAGCCGCAGTCTGACCTCCTTGTAATCGGATCGGACAGGTAAAATCCGAATCCGTCGGATCCTCGTCTTCTCCGGCGGCCAGTCGGAGCGTGAGCTCCAGCTCCACGCACTCGAACACGTAGAGCGACGGCACTGCCCCCGAGCCTCGCGACCACCTCTCTATAGCCTCCACAAGACACGCGCGAACCGACCATTATTGACTTGATGCGCTGATGGATTTCAGCCCAGTAACCAATACTTTTAAATGAAGAATTATCCAATCATTTTGCACTCTGTCTATGGCGTAAATTTACGAACGAAAAACTTGTATTTTATGTACTTACCCCCCCGTCCTCCTCCTCATCCGCCTCTAGAACCACACAATGATACAGGATTCCTGCTTCAGTGGCGATCACCAGGATGTTGGGCACGCAAGGCAGACAGAGCACGGAACAGGCGTCGTAGCCATAGTTATCCTCTGCGGCAGGGTACATGGGTAGAGGACCCAAGAGCTTCCCGAGATTTCTAACACACACACACACACACACACACACACACACACACACACACACACACACACACACACAGTGAATACCCAATATCATGAATGCCATATGTACACTGATCAGGCATAACATTATGACCACCTGCCTAATATTGTATTGTCCCCCTTTTGCATTAACTTCTTTAGCAAAAATCGTCTGTTGGATCGGACCACATGCCCCATCCTTCGCTCTCCATTTGCATCAATGAGCCTTGGCCGCCTATGACCCTGTCGCCGGTTCACCACTGTTCCTTCCTTGGACCACTTTTGATAAGATATTGACTGCTGCAAACCAGGAACATCCCACAAGAGCTGCAGTTTTAGAGATGCTCTGACCCAGACGTCTAGCCGTCTAGCCTTTTTCCTGCTTCTAACACATCGACTTTGAGAACAAAATGTTCACTTGCTGCCTAATATATCCCACCCACTAACAGGTGCCATGATGAAGAGATCATCAGCGTTATTTAATTACTGCCCATAATATTATAACGTCATAATGTTATGCCTGGTCTGTGTATATGCCTCTATACAAGGGGGCCTTACACGTAGGTGAGAGAAGTGTAACTCAAAAACGTTTCTCCATTCCCGTAGAGGATGTACAACGGGTAAACCAGCAGGTCTTCCTTCAGACGCGTGCCGTTGAGATGTCGGGGGGCGTTGACTAGCGGCCCGAAGTCGAACGCCACCGCGGTTTCGCCCAGAGAGGCCGCATAGGAACGTCTGGAAGAGAAAATTGAGATCAAACATCCCTTTTTTAAAGTTACTATAATTAATATTTGCATGTTGCACAATTTGGATCTGAAATGCAAGCGACAACACTGTCAGAAATGTACTTACCCTCTTGGGTGAATGCTGCTCTCCTCCTCCGACTGGGACACTGAGAGCACTCGAGACGGATTCTGCGGCGCTTTAAGGCTGTAGAACCTACAGAGAAAAGAAAAGAAAAAAAAAAACATTTACAAAGTCAAAGCTTTTTTTATTTTCCACATTCTTGAGCTTGAACACTACAGGCTCATCAAAAACACGTTCTGATGAAAGATTTCTTCTCATTCCTACAGGATAAATTCAATTTGCTTTTATTTCTAGTGCGCTTTTACCAATAGACTTTGTCCCAAGGCAGCTTTAAAGAATTTATAAGTGTAGCACATTATACGTTTACGAGTGAACCCCCACCTGAAACGGTATGAGGAAGAAACCTTGAGAGGAACCGGATTTAAAAGGGAACCCGTCCTCATCCGGGTGACACTGAACGTTCGTTCATTACAGTTCCATTGTTGCTGAGGTGTAATGTTCATTGAAAGGTGCTTAAATACAGAACTGTTCAAAGTGTTGATATTAATTACAGACCAAATGCCTTCTCAAAGGTCTTGAATTGCTCAGTAACTTCATGGGTCCATGTGGAACCATCCTCAGATGCACAGAGTGGTCTCCAATTAACACAACTCCCTCTAGAGGTAGGGTGTCAGAATTAAAAGGTTGATCCAAATTAAAGTAAGGGACAGGATCACTGGTAACTTAGGAGGATGTTTAACTCGACAGAGAGAGAGAAACATGGATCATTAAGTATCGTTGCACAAGTACCTGATCGTATTGTCTGAGGTGAGCAGCACCAGATGGGGCTCTTCCGTCTCACTGGGGTACCAAGCAGCCTGACGCAGGGTCACGGAGGTCAAGCTGGTGAAGAAGCGCTCGGCCACGGGAATAGTCCTGAAACAAGAGAAGCAGGAAACTTACAATCGTGTCCCTTACGAATCCAAGAAGAACATCCGGCACATCGACACCAAACTCACTTGCAGTTGATCTCGAGGCGTCCGCCTTCGAATTCTGACTTCTTGCCCCAGCGTTGGGGTAACTCTAGCACAGATGCCCCACGCTGACCGATGAGAGCCACGTGATACTGAGTGGGACTGAGTAGAACCTGACAGACCTCAAACAGTGGTGGGTTGATGCACATCAACGTCTGTAACGAACACAAGGTCAATCAGAACACACTCCAAAAGCAGTCAAATACACACGAGACTTAGCAAATCAGCCTCAAAGAATGAACTCATTCGCTTTGTTTTTATTGTCACATTTGCACGCCAGATGACATCATCAGGGGAGGCGAGATTTTTTACTGAAACCCAACGCAGGCGTTTTCAGCCGGTTAATAAAAATACAATAAACCGAATAACCAAACACATTAGTCGACTCAGCTTTAAAACCTTCTGACCTGGTACTTGGCCGTGAGCTCGCAGTTGAGCTGCCGCAGGTTTGTCGTGTAAAACACGCTCTCCACGTTGTCCCACACAAACAAATCGCCATCGAGGCAAAACGTAAGGTTTTTCACGATCCTCCTGCTCGTCCCCTGGGGCTCCAAACCCCGGCTTTCTTGCAGTTTGCGGAATATTTCGTGATCAGGCAGTTCATCCCTCCAGCGGTCTCCTGCCAGCGCCGCCATCTTTTTTTTTCCTTGTGTGTATTGTCGCAGGGTGATGACGTCTTTGGCGGGTTTTACTCTTTAGCTGTGTTGATACATTACATATATTTGATTATAAAAATGATTTATTTATGACTTGTCGTATGTGAACCGCTTATTTGTTGGTTGGTGCTGAAAAAAATATAATTAGCTTTAAAACCAGGAGGTTATTATTATTATTAGTAAATAATATACAGTTTTGGAAAATGTCAAATATACAGTGTTTTCCCCCAAAACAACTTGTGATAAGTCTTTCACATCACCAGGGAGGAATTGTGTCCTCTTCTCTTTGCAGAATTGCAAAGAAGAGGCTTTTCAAGCATGAAAGGCCTGTTAAAGGTCATGTCGCAGAATCTTAATCGGATTTAAGTGCAGACTTTGACTAGATCTGCTCCAAAACATTATTTTTCTGAGCCATTCAAAGGTGGACTTGATGGTGTGTTTTTAGATCATTGCCCTACTGCATAACCCAAATGTGCTTGAGCTTGAGGTCATGAACTTGAGGTCATGAACTGATGGCCGGACTGGTAGAGTGCAGAATTCATGGCTCCATCAACTATGGCAATTATGCAAAGCAGCCCCAAACCATCACACTACCACCACCACCATGTTGGACTGTTTGTATGATGTTTGTTTTATGAAATATTTATAACCCTTAGCTTTCCAAAAAATTTGGTTAATCACAGTTCATTTATGATTTAGCATAGTGGGGGAACAATTACTTTTTTTCACATTGGGCCAGGTTTGGATAGCTTTTTTTTCCTTAAAAAAATGAAATCATAATTTAAAAACTGCATATTGTATTTACCCTGGTTATCTATGTGTAATATGAAAATTTAGTTTAATCATCTAATTATTTAACTGTGACAAATATGCAAAAGAAATTCAGGGTCAGGCAAATACTTTTTCACAGCACTGTAAGTATTTTAAGAGGCAGGCAGGCAGGCGTGTAAATAGGTAGGTGTGCAGATAAGTAGTTTTGCACGTAGATGTAAATAGTTGTTTGTATTTTTATTTACATATTTATTTTTTGAACAGTGAACCGCCCATTGGTGGTTGGTGCAGTAAAGATAAAAAAAAGTACAATTAACAAAAGAACTAGTAGCTGAGTGAGTAGGTAGTGGGAAGAAAGGTGCTGTAGTAAAGTAGATGAGTAGTTAAGTAGTTGTGAAGGTAGATGGGTGGGTGGGTAATTTCTGTTTTCTGTAAGTCCTAGATTTAAAAGATTTCGGGTTTAAATGTAAGTAAATATCCATTTTACCTAAAAACCTCAAGGATCTTAAATCAACAACAACCACCACAGCAGTAACAGCAACAACAAAAGAACAAACCAAATAATAAAAAAAAAAGAAAATACTTTAAATAATGACTTATTAATTAATAATTTTGTTTGTTTGCTTTGCCTGCATTTCTGTTCTTGGCACAAAAATAGAATGAAAACAGGTACACAAATAATAAAGTATTATTTATTTAAGTGCATTTCTGTTTTGCAGAAGAAGAAGAAAACGACTGCAAAAAGGTGACTTATGCAAATAAAAAATTTAATAATAAAAAAAATATACACATCAGCACAATACTGAATATGTATATTTATAAATGTATATACATGTGCATTTAGTGAGTACACATTAGTAGACAAATTCACAATGGATATTGTCTTAAAGCAGCTTTACAGAATGTACTAATTATATAACAAATAATTTAAATAAGTAAGCTATTGTGTGTTTATCCCTGATGAGCAAATCTAAACCCATCCTCAGCTGGGTAACACCGAGAGTGTGATTATAAACCAATAAAACATTAAAACACAGGAAAGAAGGAGTGTGTGATTATGAGAAATATTCTTTATAGTCAGCTATAGTTGTGCAACCAGGAGCATTAAATTAGTGTATTTTAGATTTGACTCCAACTCCTCCATGCCAATCATGGCAACCTCTGAGCACTTTTTTTATTGAAGGATGAGTTAGATGTGGGCTGACATATTGTACAGAGCTACAGGTGATCTACAGGTGATCTCATAAAGCTCTCCTAAAGCTCTAATAAAGCATAAGATGATCTAGTGGGGTCTTATGTGGGGTCCCCAGTTGTTTTGTAATGCATATATATTTTACTAAAATAATCATGAGGAACCCCCTAAGCCATTTTTTACTTGGCATGGGGGGGTCCCTAATGCTTTATGTGGGGTCCCCCCCCTTAATTCGAGCACTGGTGCTGCTTAGGCGTGTTACCAAGAAGATGCCAGGCATTGGACGCCCCCTTGTGGCCTCATATCTTGCAGCACCAGTGCAAACGTGTGATATCCTATTGCATTGTCTCTAAACAGTGGTGTGCCTTCATACCGATGAGACCTCCTCCGCCTGCTCTCCGGTCGGTTCTCCGTGCACTGTGCTCCTGCAGCGCAGCTCGGTTACACTCTGCGCATTGCACGAGCGAAATGCCGACCAGAGACGTCTAATTCTTTTTTTTCTTCTCCCCCTTTTTCTTTCTTTTTTTTTCTAAACGGGGGCTACAATGTCCCAAAAGAGGGAAGTGAACTCTTGCCCGGATGGGTACAGGGTCCTGAACACTAGTGAACTACGGGAGCTCCTTCAAGATGAAGGGAAAATGGACAAGATCGTGCGCCTCAGCGAGAAGGTGAGATGATCCTACGGCGTGAGCGCTGCCCTGGTGCGCGCGCCTTTGCTTTCTTTATTTCTTTCTTTCTTTCCCTCCTCTATATCTATCTATTTCTCGGTCATTTTCATTCATGCTTTTATTAATTTCTTAATCTTTCTTTCTTTCTTTCTTTCTTTCTTTCTTTCTTTCTTTCTTTCTTTCTTTCTTTCTTTCCATGACCATCCAGATGTTTGACAGG
The DNA here is from genome assembly GCF_014805685.1 of Silurus meridionalis. Taxonomy (NCBI): domain Eukaryota; kingdom Metazoa; phylum Chordata; class Actinopteri; order Siluriformes; family Siluridae; genus Silurus; species Silurus meridionalis. The sequence goes on along the minus strand of NC_060908.1, from coordinate 13,861,551 downwards.
CAGATTTTGCGCTACCGGCGTCCAAAACCCGCATTCTTCCCGACTCACCAAGTGGTCGGATTTACGACGTGTCTCTCTCTCTCTCTCTCTCTCTCTCTCTCTCTCTCTCTCTGCGGCGTGGTTGGCATCCCTATTACCGCTCGAAGACGCAGATTTTCCAATGCAGTTCCAAAAAAACCCCCCAAAAAACATCTGCTCTGATTGACATCGGTTTTATTACGTCAGAATGTTCTGACGTCACAACCATTGAATTCCCAGATCCTAATGTGGAAGTGTTTCGAGTTTGTTCCCGAAATGATTGTGCGCTGAAGTTGGTTTTTGACAAACAGATGGAGCAGCACATCTCATCATGTCCTCATCATGTCCTCATCATGTCCTTATCATGTCCTCTTTGTGTTCTCATCGTATCGCTTTCATTTTATGTCCGCCGACGTCTAACAAAACATCCAGTCTATTTGCCTTTGGAGATGAATGTGGTAGGGGATAGTGTAGCTAAACTGTGACTTTTGGGCCCTTGAGCAAGGCCCTTAACTCTCTGTGCTCCAGGGGAACTGTATAACATGTGAAGAAATAAATTATTTTTAAGTGGTTACAAGTGACGCTAGTTCTTGGAGTACCTACAGCTTAGTCGGACACAACCATCCAATGAGTTCAATTCGATATTTTTTGTAAACGAAATCATTTCCTATTCAGGATGACATGAACATCATTAACATTTTAATTGTTTAGAAAAGTGGACAACACTTTACATAACACTACACTGTAGCCGCTCACAGTAGACACGAGGTCAGCGTTATTTTACAGCCTGCAGAAGAAGTAGGGCTGCTCGAAATTGTAGAGAAATGGGATGATTTATCAAAAACGAACGATACGCTAATGTTAAAATTGTGTATTTCAATGTAGAAATGCATAAAAAAGTTAATCCAGGTAAAAAAAAAAACACCTGCATCTTGTACATATACTTTCAAAAAGTTTTTGTTCAAATTTCTTGCAACACGTGTATGATTTCAGTTGTTTAGCCTTATTAAGAACCAATACCTGTGGTGACACTGACAGGAAAATGTCTTTAAAACAAGGTAGGAAAAAAACAAGAAATCTGTCTTTTTTGGGCTCCACAGAGTGTAAACAATAAACAGATGGTCATTTTATACGTATCGTAAATAAGACTAGCACATAGCAATCTTTAACGATAACTTGAACAAATCTACACTATCCAAATGATGTCGTTTCCCGACCTAAAGCTGTTCCCAGCACTATTTGGTCTACTTATTTGCATTATCACTAATAAATGGAACCTTGACTTCCCAGTTGTCACCCCAACTAGAAGAATAGCCATTATTTACAGCACAGTGAAATCGTTTTCTTTGCATATCCCAGCTTGTTCAGAACCTTGGGGTCAGGGCACAGGGTCAATCATGATACAGCCCCTCTGGAGCACAGAGCATTAAGAGCCTTGTTCAAGGGCCCAAGAGTGGCAACCCCCAACCTTCCGATCAGTAGCCCAGCACCTTAACCACTAAGCTACCGCTCCCTTGATTTATATCTCAGAGATGCTCTCTGACTCGAAGGATCCTGGAACTGATCGTAACCGTAGCGCTGCACGTATTTTAATAATAGCATAATAATCGTCAGAGAGCAGCCCAGAACCCGCAGTTGTGGCCGTAATTTCCGCAAACCATCGATGGCCTATAATTCAAAACGAAGAGCGTGCAGTCTCTCATTGGCGGTCTCCAAAACACTAAATCATTTCGCAGCATATTCAAAGCTTTGTGAAGGATCTTTCGAAAGCTGCGTTTCCTGCATGTGAATGTTCGCTGACTGCACTGCTGAAAGTCCAGTGGGAGGAGGCCAGGGTGGGTCACGTGACCTCGGCTTTGGCGCTCGAGCCTCATTGTGGGCGAGTGATGCATGATGCGGGAGCCGAGTCGCGACGCAAAGCCTAAATTCTCCGAAGGTCTCCAAGGGCAACCCTGCTCAGAGCCTGCTCGGTGAGACGGACGGGGGTCTTTGCCTGAGCGGGTTTTACTTTACCTTGAACATTACCTCGCATTGTTGTCCTGAAACATTGTTAGAGCATGCAAAGCTCCTGTCTGCTTCGAGTAGCTGAGTTGAATGAGAGCCTGTTTTCTCGTTTGCTCACGAAGCAAATAAAGCGCACACTTTAGAATCTTAACAGAGTCCCGAGGAATTCGGCCCCCGACGACCCGTGCGGCGCTTCGTCCATGTGCTCCTGGTAAAAAGTCCCGTTTACGACTTGTAATTTATACGTTTGGCGTGATTTCAAGTGCTTGTGGTGCGCATTGCCAACCGACATGGACGCCGTTCTTGCTGCTCTTATAAGAATATATAGGAAGAATGAGTTGCCTTCTGTTTTGTCTAACGTAGGACATTCTGCATTTCTAGTGCACATGCAACAGCTGAAGTGACAGATTTTTTATTTTTTGGCGTGTGGTAACATTTATGTCCACAGTGCAAAAATGTGTCATACATAATAGATCGCAATCACAGTATTGCCGAGTTTGCGTATATTTATCTTTCTGTAAACTCTCGATAGACCTCATTTTACCCGGTTCACATTTTTGGATTTATATTTAAGACGCTTTTGGTTCATTGATTGTTTTAGATGATAGAGCGTCATCGATAGCTAATTGTACGCTAAATCATGACACACTCGGTGTGTGCTATTAGAGGTACAGTTTTTCAGGCTTTTTTTTACTGATCATAAGGCTTACAACGATTTCAAATTGTGTTAGAAAGTGTTTATTTAGAGCTTTCTGGAGCTCGTAGATCGATCTGAGATGCTAGTTAAATCAGGTGTGGCTATCGAGCTAGTTTTACTAGCAATATTTCAATTGAATGAGATACTATAGGGACACAAGTACCTGAAGCTATTGGTGGTTCTTCCCCAAACTTGTAGCACAAATCTGGAGGCACACAGATGCCTTTGGATACATCAGCATGAAATGTTACCTTCGCTTGAACTAAGAGACCCAAACCTTCCAGCATGACAATGCCCCTGTGCAGAAACCCAGCTGTATGAAGGTTTGGATAGGTTGGAGTAAAAAGGTTTCCTGTTATAATGCTTCAACAGTATTGGACACCTTTGGGATGACTTGGAATGCTGACAGCACCCCAGGCCTCCTCACATCACTTACAACAGTACATGACTTTACTAACACCCTTGTCTCCACAAATCTGTTGGAACATCTTCCCAGAAGAGTGGAAGTTTTTATAACATGTATTAATCTTAGGGTCAGGTATCCACAAACATATTCATATAATTGTATAAAGCTTACCTTAATGTATTATAGTTCATATCTTTGAATAGAAAACTGAAGTCTGGCTGTTGAAGCTAAATACACTTAGCAGTTCGGTCTATGCGTGACTTTAAAATGTGCTCCTTAGCTGCTCTAAGGTCAGCTAGTCATGGCAAAGCTGACATTTTACAAATATTGCTTGTGTTTAATGTGCCATTTCCTTCTCAAACCCCTTGAAAGTGATATTTCACTTGCAGACCGCATTTATACACCGACGTTCGTTTCCTCGACCAGACGTTTACGGTTGTAATAAAGTAGGGTGTGCTGCGTCTGCACCAAAATGCGTTGATGAATTGTACCGCAGGTTTGTCTCCAGGTAGTGCAGACACCAGGTTTATTGAAAAAGACTCTGCTGCCGGAAATCAAGCGCCATTTTTTAAATTATTTATTTTTATTTAGTTATTGGGGTCGTCAGGTCCATGTACAGCGATGTTATATCCTGCAATCTGATTGGTTGAAAAGTTGCAGATTGGATAGTAATAGCAGCTGTAATGCACATTATTGGTTTATTTGTTGCATGAGTCTGAATATGCATTGATTTGCTGTGGAAAGAGTCTCAAGTGCCATTCAGAGAAAAAGCTGTAAAATCTGTGGTATTTCTTCAACTTCTTCAGGATGGACGTGTTTTTCGGTTTCTCTACAAAATGGCCAGTCACATTTTAATTGCCTTATAACTCAAAAATGAGAGAAATAAAAAAATGGAGTTGATTCTTGTGATATAAAAGAGAAATAAAAGTCTTGCTGATATTAAAAATATAATCTGTTTTGCAGATCTTCACTTGAAACCACAATACATTTTCCTATCAAAGCACCTTCCGAAGTCTTGTCAGTATTCACAGATCTCGTTGACCTTCAAGATGAGTTTTTTTGGCTGGTGTGAAAGCTTGTTTAGGATGCTTTGGGCTGTTTGAATTGAAGCCTGTTGTACAGCTATCAACCTTGAGAACAAAGTCAGCAAAAAACTATTTGCAGGAAGAGGTCTTAAGTTGCTTCTGACCAAGTCCTAGTGCAGGTCGATTGCCATGTTGATATGATTCGATTCTACCTGCCTTGCACAAGCCTTTTCACAAGCGCCATCATTTATCTTTAGGCCTAAATTTGTTCACCATGAAACAAAAAAGACCAGATCAAAAACATTAGAAAGCTCACCAGTTCGGACCAGGGAAACTGACTAACAACAGAAGCCCTTGAAATAAAAAGGAAGCGAAACTGGAAACTTGAAAACTATGTTCTGCAGTCTGGTTCTTGTAAACTGTGGTACAGTATTAAAACAGTAGGATTTTATTTGAGTAGACTGCTCTATGAAAACAGTCTGGACTAATCAGATACTTATGACCTATATTTTGTTCAACTGTTGCAAAAGTTACCATTTGACCCAAATGGTAGACTGGTCAATCACAGGAAACTAGAAATTAAAATTATTATTTAAAATAAAAGTGCAGAAAAACGTTATCCTAAAAAAAGTAAATTGACCAATATAGCTGTCAAAGCTGTCTTCTTTAAAACGTTTCTGTTCTCTCACAGCTCACATCTTCCAAAAAACTCGATGTGTGCCATTGTCGTCCATGCTGTCTTTCTGGCATTTTGACAGTAAAACATAAAAAAGCATTGCCAGGGAGCAGAACGCAGAGCTTTTTTCCGTTTTATCTACAAACCTCATTGCCAGGCGACAATGGTAACCAGCTGCCTCTGGTGCTCGGGCTGATGATGAAAGTGTTACACAAATGTTGCAGAACGACAAAATGTAGTCTAAATTCAAAACAGGGGGCGGGATTTGGAAGGGGTTCAGTATCCTTGAAGGACAAATGCACCCTAAATACCTTACAGATTCATTGTTAATGGTGACTTGTATTTTGTTAAGAAATTCTTGCGTTGATTTCCTTTTATTCGATTTGTCTGGAAACATTAGCCATGATACCGGTTCACCCGCCGATAGTAATCTAGGTTCGTATGGAGACCGATCCGGAAGTGCTTCGGCAATTTTATCTGTCCAGCTCTTTCACCTCTGTTCTAATAGATCATCTTTGAATTTCATTCCAAGCCCTGCATCGACGTCATCACACTGGTTATTTTGTAGTTTGATAACTAACTGACCCAAGTCTCTCTCATAACCCCGTGTCATATAGCTGCATTTCCTGGAACTTTGAATTGATGACTCAATGACAACATTAGATTTTTTTATTAATATGACTGCAAACCAAAAGTGCAAGAGGAAATAAGCCCTTGTTCTTCAGTTTCTTAGAAGCTAACATGGAAAACCTGATAATTTCCTGGCTGCCTTCTGTACGATCATATTTACAGTAAAAATGTTTCATTGAAAGTACAATGTATTAAAGGGTGGAGATTTCCTTTATTGTAACATTTTTTATAAGGAGACTCTGGGACAATAGCCTATGTAACTGTTACCTGTATGACAGGTTTACTGGAAAAGTAGCCAGTTAGAGACGGTTTCTTTTGTTTTATTTATTTTATATATATATATATATATATATATATATATATATATATATATATATATATATATATATATATACGTACTCTGTGACACGATTGTAAGTCAAAAATATCCGTAAGTCGAAGATGGTGCTACGACTGTAAAAGCTTTTCCTGCTTCATGCTGATTTATATATAAAATAAAAAATTTTCGTATTGCTATTGCGAGACCGGAAAAATTGTAAGTTGAACCATTGTGTGTATTTATATATATATATAATATATATATACTTTTTAATATATGTTCTCAACAGACAGTACTACATGAAATGAAAAAAAAATGAATATATATTTAAGAGTCAATGTGCAGCTTGTATTGCAGTATGGATTAACTGTCCTCTAAAAATAACTCAGCATACAGTTGACTCAACAATACTGTCGAAAGAGCTATAATATATATAATAGAAAATATATATAGGTAATCCCCGAGTTACGATGAGTCATCAGAACTTGAAAATATCAGAAGTCGAGACATGGCTTAGCCTGCCCAGGAGTCTTAAAGAATGGTGATCAGTACGGGGTAGTATACTGTAATTTGTTAATAATTGAACACATTACAGTACATAATTTAGCAAAACAAAGCAATTTACACTACCGTAATGTGTAGTAATTCTATTTACTTATGGCAACATAATCAGGTCTTTTTCTGCTACATATTCAACCTTTTTTCTCCATTTTCTCAGAAACACATCCTTCTTTGAATTAACAACAAAAGTCATCTTTTCTATTATGTACATCTCTATTGTCACATATATCAGGTTATCTAAAGTAGGTCTGTCTTGTTTACACCATTTACGTACGTGTGATTGCTTTACTACTGGCTCAGCCGAATTTAATCCATGGAAATCAGGAAAACTGGATTTTAATACAAAGACTGAATGCTTAAAGCCATTGCTCAGTTGCTGTCTGATTTGTCAAGTAGGGTCGTTCCCGAAGTCAAGCTCTTCAGACTAAACGCATATAAACGCATATAAAACACTTTAAGGTGTGACATTTGAATCTAAAGACACAATCGAACGAAACAAACCCCTCTCACCACCATCCATCTCAAAAGGATGTCGACTTTCTTATCCGACTGCCACCCAAGAGCATGACTTCAAAGTGTGTTTCCAGACTGTTTGGTCTATGTAGTTTGCTGTAACACCCAAAGAGCCCGGCTTTGCAGTGTTTGAAGGATGCAACCGCATTTTTCTCACAGCTGGTGAAGGTTTACTAAGAGAATTTTTAACCAAATGAGTCATTAAATAATAAACAGGGCACGCAGTAATAAATATTTTGACCAATCTTCCATGGTAAACAGTTTTACTGGACACTATATCAATTTATACCACAAGGCCCATGGAGACTTTGTATCCATTAAGTGAATAAACAGGAATCATGGCATGTGCTAAAGGAAATGGATACTTCATGTTGATTCCTGTTTAGGGGAAACACTGGGAGTTGTTCAGACTGCATTCTGTGCTTTGCTTTGCTGGGATTGTCACAGTCACAGCAAGAGAGGAAGCAGTGAAAGAAATAAACCCAATGTTAAATCTAAGCCAATTATGTCTAATAGTGCGGGGCCAAATGCTCGGGATTCCAGAGGCTCCAAAATCCAGCCGCGGTTGACTCTGCAATCTTGTCTTCTAAGATCGGCTTCGAACGGGCTGAGAAATAGCAAAAAATTCAAAGCAGAAAAACGGATGACGCTTATAGGGTTATGGACCCTGGATGAGTGCACATGGTGCAAAGTCATCAGGTCGACGTATTGAACGCTCAGGAATAGCGCCATAGAAGGTAGCAAACGAACGGAAGATGTTTAAGTGCTAGAAACACCGTTTGCAGAGGGTATGCAAGTTTTTTTTTTCTCCTGGTAATGGCATGGCCATGTAAAACCACATCCTTTACTAATCATGACTTATTCAGATTTATATTTCAGACAAATTCAGCAAATAATTCCTGTCTGGTAGGTAAAAATAATTTTGCCTTTGCAAAAAAAAAAAAACAGTTGAAACCGGTGAATACCTTTGAAAAGTATCTGAAGCAGAATTAATTACGTTCGTCTGGAAACGGCACCAATTACCAAGCGAGTCTGAGATGAATTCAAAGGCTTTGGACTCAACGCTTAAAACTTTTCATCATTTTCGACCAAAAAAAAAATCCTGAATATTCATTAGTCCGGTATGAGATGTAATTAAAACCTGAATGCATCATCTGCTATACCATACACAATCAAGCTTACGAAAGCATGCTCTCTTTTACTAAACCAATGAATATTCATTAGTTTCGTATTACAGCCATAAGTGCTAGGCTTCAAGTGATGGATAGTTTTATTTTAGGCAGCACATGTGAAAGAAAATAAAGGAAAAAGTCACAACCACAGTAATATTAACCACAATTTTAAAAAAGAAGAATGAAGAAAAACATGCACTTACACTAACAACTAAATCTACTAGAATGCAGTGGAAACTATGAAAGTGTACGATCTGCTTTCATTACCTTAAGTATTTGGCGTGAATAATGATTTCTCCGCAGTCATAATGGACGTGCTGTGATATCGGCCACATAGAAGCGTTCGAGGCGGATCAGATTTACAGCACACAATACTGTAGCTCGACCTCATCGAAAGCTAACATTTTTATTTTTCTCCCCCTGGAAACAGATTTATTAGCCAATCCATTTGTCATTTTGTCATCTCAATTGTCTGAAAGAGATCTCGAGATCTTTTTGGCTGATCCTCATCGTGCAAATACCGCTATTTAGCACTAGAGTGTAGAGTACGAATGTTTCTAAAATTGATAGGGAATCCGAAAGGGGTTCCATGGGAGCAAGTCTTTTCAGCCTTTTCCACCAAAGATATTGAAAATAATAACGGCTCATGATGAGCTTGCATACAGAATTGCACGTATTTTTTTTCTCATGCTAAAGTTGAACAGGCAAGGTATGGTATGACACCCGTTGTAACACGCTTTTAAAGGACAATACTAAACGACGGTTTGGTGTGATGCCAACAGGCATGACGCATACGCACGTTTTTATAACATCATGGTCGGAAGTAGGGGTGTAGGATAGATATATATCATCTATGATAATATCGTAATTGTTGTTTCCACGTTATGCGAATTTGACATTATTGAAAATATCGCGAAACCCCAACAAAACACACCTACAGAGTGCACGCATACATGCATGCACGATTCAGTATTAAAATGCGTTTAGAGTTATCACAAAATTCAGGATATGGGGTGTGTACATATAGATCACTACAAAATATATTTGAATATATTAATACATTTATTTCATATTATAATACTATAAAATACTGATTTCATTTGCTTGGTATGAGCCAAATTGTCTTTTTATTTCAATTGACTGATTAAATGTTAAAAATTTGACTCAAAAGTCGATGCACAGGTAAAAAATGGCCATTAAAAGGTTCGAATCAATTGAAACTTTTTTGGAAAATATTAATTTCTGTCACTGCTGTGAACTGTGAAGAATAATATTATCTTTGCAAAATATCATCTAATGATCCTTATCTATAAAATCCAAAGAAATATCGAGATATCATTTTCTTTGCCAATATCGCACACCCCTAGTCGGAGGTGTTTTATTCTTTTTAGATCACACCAGTTTGCCAGTTTAACAATTTGTTTATCTACTAAAGAATGATGGATCGTACTTTTTGTCCATTTATAGATACTCCGACCAGGCATAACTTTATGGCCACTGATCAGGCATAAAATTAAGACCACGAGCATTAACAGCATTAACTTCCTTGGACCACTTTTGTTAAATTCTGACCACTGTAGACCAGGAACACCCCCACAAGAGCTGCAGTTTTGGAGATGCTCCGACCCAGTCGTTTAGTCATTGCGATTTCGCTTTCCTTATGCTCAACTATTTTTCCTGCTTCCAACACGTCAACTTTGAGGACAAAATTTTTACTTGCTGCCTCATATATTCCCCCGCTAGCAGGTGCCATGATGAAGAGATCATCAGCGTTATTCACTTCACTGCTCATAATGTTTTAATGTAATAATGTTATGCCTGATTGGTTACACTGTGACCAATGTCTTGTTAACAGAAAGTCAGTCTTGAAGACTTTCCTATGTCAGAAAACGTCCAGTTTCTCCTTGTACTGTTATTGGAGACTCCTTCCAAAGTAGAACTGTCTTGTCACAGAATGCTGATCACAATCATCATCTTTCAGCCAGATCCCTGCAGACAATGAATGAAGAGCTTTGAGCATTCAACAGCAATTTGCTAAAAAAACATTTGAAAACATTCTTTGTTTCGGCGACGCCAGCCAAAACAAAACATGCAATCTGTCGGATTATTTTGTCTAAGGTGACTCAAAGGATTCGTGTTTTTTTTTCCGTTTGTCAGTTGTAAGCAAACAAAGTGGAATGCATTATAGGTTTCACCGCCGTAATCTTTTTGCCTTTAAAAAGCTTGTTCCAGACACACAAGCACAATCTCGCACCCGTAATTTCCACTCTGTGGGTTTTCTCCTAAAGGCAGCATTTGTTATGCTGAAATCGAACATTTAATTTTCAATCAGTTAACACCCGGCGACCGAGAAAAACACCGCGTAATTCCGTGTCTGCGTTTGATTTCAAGCCATGCATTTGCATTAATTAGAAAATGATTACCTAAGTGCTCTGAAGTTTTACAGAGTCCGTGTAGGGGAAAAAAAAAAAACAGTTGCTGTTGTGTGAAGTAAAACGTAGAATATTAATTATAATTAGCCACGGCGATGAATTGCACTGTGGGCGCTACGAGGCAGGGAATTTATAAATGTCCCCATGCTACGATTAAAAAGCTGTTGTTACAAAAAGAAAAAGGGAACCTTACATAACCCCTGGAAAAAAGCGAGATTTTTTTTTTTTATCTAATCTTCAGTAATACTCTTTAAGGTCAGCTCAAATATGACTCGCACCCAAACCATCTTCTTGGCTCTTTCAGTTTGCTTTTAGCAAAATGCATCCTGAGATGGAAATGGATCTAGTGGGGATAGAAGAGCATTGTTTGAAGTTATACTGAAGAATAAGAATACGGGCAATATTTTCATATCCATCCAGCAAACTGAAGATTAGACTCTTATGTGCTTTGCTGAGTACAGTACGGCCCTACGATATTGACGCATATGAAACTAGTAGTTAAGGCCACCTCCTGGATCATCTTAATATTTTTGGCAAAAACCAGAGGAAAGAAACACAAATTCCACAAAATTCCAGGACGACCCATACCTCATACTCATGGCACGGACAATTACGCTCAGTGTAGAGAATGTGGTTTTTCGAGATTTCTTCACAAATGCTTTCCATTAGGACGTTGGTTTGGAGGTTTGGAGGTTTGGATTTGTCTCCTTTATTCCTCACAGAGCTCAAGCGAGTGGTCTTTCTCAGTGTCACAGAGAGCAGAGTTACCAAATGATGTCCTGAACTGTTAAGCAACCCATCATGCACAAGCAGGAGTTTCATAATTAGGTCTACAGCGAGCGAGTCATGGCAGACTGTGGCGGTTGTTCATTAAATAGTGTCTCCACCACAGCTTCGGGCCGAGGCTTTTCCTGTGTGAGTTAAATATTCCAAATTGTCTTTCATCTGGAAATCATTCATTTGCACAAACAGCAATAAGTTCTTTTTGTTTTTGAATGAGGTATCTAGGAGGCTTCGCCCATTTCTTGACGATCCCTCACAGCCGTTTGACTTGCTCGTACGAGGAACATCGAGTTCCCTGAATTAAAGCTTCAGATAAAAATAAATCAAAATGCCTGAAAAATGAATTAAGCAAAACAGAGGCTTTCAACTGAGGCTAGTGCTAGGTTTATAACTTGAAGTTTACAGCTATATGGTTCCATGCCAAACCCTTTAAAGCATTCGCTCTGGCCCTATGAAACATGAGCAGGGCTGTAGCCTTGACCTGGAATTCAAGCCCAATACCCAGCAAGGTGGATAGCCACACTGGTATGAAAAAAGGCCTCTGGCTTGTACAGGCTCATGGGTGGTCTGCAGTCACATGAACACTTGTCTACTTATTTTTAAGCTTTCTTTACCATGAATAGGTTGAACTTTCTCCCCATGACCCATCCGTGACTTTGCGTCTATTGGTTCAATTTCTTTCACACTGCTTATACGCATAAATAACTAAGGGCTATACTTGCTAGCGTTTCCTCTCTGCTGGGGTCTGACCTAGAATACTGCCTTGTGTGCACATGTGAGGAACTGTAGCAAGTTGGACAATAATGTGTGTGCAGGTGTGTATCAGAGACAAATTAGAAACAGGATGAATATTGATATCAGATTATTCTTTAGGAGTCATTTTAATGATATATTTATGTGATGGTCGTTCAATTAGGCACCAACACTTATTTCCTTTCCTTGTCTACTTTTCAGTTTCTAGTGTTTCCTCTTTTTGTTTTTAATGCTTCTTAGAGTCTAGTCTCAAGAATGTATGATGCTTTGTTTCAACCCCGTGACAAAAATGTAACAAGATGAAATTGCATGTTGTTCATAGGCTTTTTGGTTTAACCTGGAATTTGTGTTCAGGTTCAAGAGCTGCAGGTGGAGAGGGAAACCTTACTAGTGACTAATAGAAGCCTTGCAGAAGAAAGCCTTGCATTCCGACCCCGGCTCCAGAATGGGAAACTTCAGTTGGGTGCTAAGTACGAGGAGCTCGCAAAGCTAGCGGCTTCCTACAGAGAGAAACAAAGCCGACTTGGTAAGTAAATCGCGTCTAGTATGTAAGTTGATGCGAAGGATTTAAGTCCAGAACCGTTGTGTTGTTCTAGTAACTCATAAACTCAAGGTGAATTTTAACAACAATTGAAAGCATGACCTAATTGTTCACTGGGCCTCACTAGCGATGGTGTATTTGTCTGTGGAATATGTGATTGGCACACATTTTCACAGTTAGTTGCCATGAGCAGATCATTATTTTTATTATTTGACAAAGCCCATGTTAAGAATAGCATTCAGACACTCTCAGCACCTGCTTTTGCGAGTGGCATTTAATGGTTGCCAGTTGAACTTGTTTCATAATAACATGACCTATTGGTCTGGTGCCACCTAGTTTGTGCGATGCTTGCTGGCATTGTGACCTCTTCCTGAATTGATCATCCACACATCCTTTAGCACTAAAACTGCTCACTCTTCAGACCCCCCACTGTAACCCACCCCCCCTGTCCAGGGTGGAACAGTGTAACTTTTTCCCGAAGGGTGAGCGGAGGTCATCAGGTCCCCACCTGGCTTCCACACCTCTTTTCAACAGGGGCCAGGAATAACCACTGTTAACCAGAGCAGGCCTACTTGAAGTGCTCAGGTTTCATTGCCCAAACCGGGCCACATGATATCAAGGGAGTAGTTTGCATTTGTTTTTGTTTTTTCTTAATCGTTTCAACCAGAATAAAAGAAATATTATAATAATATTCCTCCTCACTTGTCTAGTTCTCACGCCCCGTTATTGTTCTCTGGATTGTAAAGACCTCTTGGCTATTATCAGTTAATAAAAGTTTAAGCTTGTGGAGATTTTATGAAAACAATAGCGCATGTGATGGTAAATTGTGAACGAGGTGACCCCGATTGCAAAGTACAAGGGCCAACTTAAACGAAACAGAACCCACCGGAACAGTGAGCGAGTTTAAACCGCAATGGTCTGGACATTGTGTTTGGACAGGATGACTGCCCCTGCTTGCCTGCACTGGTGTTTGCTGGGAAACAAAAGGCTGTAATTAGAACGGCCCTGCAGAGACCTCAGAGGAAGATCTCCCGCTCCCTCTCTTTCAGTCTGTCTCACCCTTCCTATCTAACGTCTGCTTGGTCTGTTTACACTCCCAGTCTATGAATGATTCAAGGCTGCTGGACGCACTCATTTTCCCACTGGCTACATTAATTCTTATTAAGGATAAAGAAGCCCCAGAGAGCTACCTCGGCAACAGCCCACCAAAATCCTTAAACCCCTCTCACCCTCCTTCCTTAAATACCCTCTCCATCTCCATTTGAGGAGGGGAGTCTACATTCCAGCTCTCAGCTCAACAAAGCAAATATGAATTATTTGTTGACATTTTCCCAGACCCTTCCCTGCCATTCTACAGACGCAAATGGCAAGGCAGATCCATTTGAAAGGGCCTTTGTTATGACCACTACCTCCAGTGCTGTTCAAAAGAACAAGCCCCTTGCAAGATTTGCAAGATTATCAAAGGTCTTGACTGTGCAGTACTTGTTCGCTATTGTATAGGAATAGCGAGTCACTTTGCACTCATCCATATCACCATCGCCATCTCCTTAGCTCAAGAAGTGCTGTTCTGTCAACACTGTCTTCCTCTGTTCCTTTCGTTCCCCTTTGGAGCAGCTGGCCAGTGATGGAAGAAGGGTGGAATGTTCACCTTCCTGTCACCATGTTGCACACGCGAAGCCGCTTCTCCAGCTGCAGCCTGGGGCAGGATGGGTGGGAGAGAGATCCTTCCTCCAACTCTGAACATCTGATTCTCATTCTGCCACGGCTACAGGAAAAGCGTGACAGAACGAGAGATAGTACGGGGTGAAAATGACTAGATTTCTTTGCATGACTAAGAAAAAAGTCTTATAGCTCATCCATCTTTGCATAATCAGGATCAGACATCAGTGATGTTGTGAGGGAATTACAGCTTAGAAGACTAGTTCAGTCTCAGGCTTCAGAGTCTGAACTGTCTGTTCGATGTGTTTTACAGGGATTTTCTATAGTAATAGTACAGTCACTGACTCTTTCACCAGCATACAGATAAACTTCCGCAAAAAAACTCCCAACAACATTGTTCTGCTGCTTCTCCGCCAGATGTTTTCAATAGCACATTCTTGGCCTACATTTGTCTCTGGAGAGTGACAGCTTTGGTATGCTTTAAACTATTTGTTCTGCTCGTAAAATAGAGGTAGTTGTCATAGTTTCGTAATGTTACATAGCAGCTTGGCCTGCTGCTGTGGGACTTGGGGAAACCTGTTTTTTGACCATTTAAGCAAGACAGCTCATAGACAGACAAGTCATCATTCCTCTCTAGAGCATGTAAAATAAAGTGAAGTAAAAATAAGTGAAGGGGCCTTTTGGACAAGGTGGAGATGTAAATCATCCTGCATGAAATTCTCTTTAATAGCTCCAGTAAATCCAATATATCAATCTGTAGCCTGGATAGAGGTTTCACTGTTTTAGTGTCTGAGGGATTATAATATTTAGAATAAAACCTTGGAATAACCTTACTGGGGAATGTAATGCTATTTAAAACAAAAGCTGGATGATGTTGGCATTATTAACTGGGTACAGATGTTCTCAATTGACCATGACTTTAAAATATGAAAGTCATGCACACATTATTGTCCTATTGAACTTCCTACATGGTTGGGTATACATCTTTTACATTCAAATATGGCTTTGTAAATCCCTCAGGCTTGCTGGGTCTCAGGAAACAATTCTAACCTGAAAAGACCTGAAACAAGCCACAAAAATTATTCTCAGTGTGCACATGAGAAACAAGGCATCATGGGGCATACTTTTTAAGAATCCACCATCCCACTCTATAATCCCCTATTCCTTCTTCCAAATGTTGAAATATATCTTACAACAGAAAGACGTGGTGTATACGATTTCTGCACTTGCATTTCCTTGTGTTTGTGGAAATTAATTAGCCCGTTTTAATTTGTTTGCTATAAAGCAACCTCTTAGTGATTGTTCTCAAACTAACCCAAAAGCATTCAACCTGCAGACCTACAATCATATTTAAAAATTAGCCCAATTTTTGGTGTAAATCCTAATCCCGGGTTAACACTAGGCTTCAGAAATGCTGTCAAATATAAAGTAAAAACATTGAAATGTTTTATTTACAAGAAAAAGCCTTAATATTCACTAAATTGCGTCATTTGATAGCTAGTGATCTGTGCTGGTATTCATTACAGCAAATAGAATGAAAAATCAAAAACACAGAACAGTGCCCAAGGTGGAATACAAAACCTGTCAGAGTATATTGTTCATCCGGCATCAAACAGATGTTACAATGGCTATTACATTACAGTTAACGTCAGTCTACTTTCTTTCTAGCTTACTATACATTATAATATTGCAGACAAAGCCAGAGGAATGGAAGGCTGTATATTAACGTTACATTGCAGAGTGCAGGGATAAATGTTTGCTATCTTCTTGCCACAAACTCATAATCAGACCCAGATTTTATATTTAACGAGATTTAAATACCCCGCTTTTTGCCTCTCTATTTTAAATTAAAAGAGGTGGATATCAAAGTTGGATTAGGGCTATTGAGCTACCCCACGCATTGGCTTAGTCTCTCAGTAGGATAATGCGGCATCTCTCACATGTTTGAAATTCATCCCTTAAAAATCTCCACAACTGCACAGGTCCCTGGAATAATACACATTCCATTATTTCATCATTCCTAGCAGCGAGGGTACAGGTTTACATGAGGTCAAGCACACAGAATGGGGGTACTTATTTAGCAACATTAGCTAGTTACTCGGATTTTCAGCTTTGCTGTAGCTATGTGAATGAAGTATCCTGGCTAAGTATTTGTTAGTGATACCAAAGCACTATCAAGCTAGCGAAGATATTGTGTGCGCCCATTAACCAAGCTAATCGTACCAGATGTTACCAAGAAGTTAGCTAACATTAATGCTATTATTTTTTGTGTGAAGTCAGACCAAATGTTAATAAGTGTATTATGTAAAACATTAACCAAGTGCAAGTCTTCAGGTGAGACATTTCTTTCGTTGTCCAGTCTGATAACATGCTAACATGAGACTTGTATATAAATTATTAGTAAATGATAATACATATATTACAAAGTGTAGCAACCAGTAGGCATATCTCCGTAAGTCACCTTATCCCCTCAGAGCTTTTTTCTGTTTCCGTGTCCATTCATGAGCTTGCATTTATTTATGTGTTTGGATGAGAGGAAACATTCGCAAAATTGACCCCAAACAACCACTGTATGAGAGCCCTTGAGTGCTTTGCCTCCCCTCAGTCTGCTCCTGTAAAGCTCTCATTAGGCTGAACTAGAGAAATTGCCCAGCTACAGATGTCGGCTCAAAGCCCTTATCAGGAAGCGAGCGAAAGCAAGATCATGAGCAGTGGGTTTGGGCCAATCAAGCTCATATAAGTGTCCAAACTGGTGCCTAAAAT
Organism: Silurus meridionalis; assembly: GCF_014805685.1. Lineage (NCBI taxonomy): Eukaryota > Metazoa > Chordata > Actinopteri > Siluriformes > Siluridae > Silurus > Silurus meridionalis. The sequence continues at coordinate 13,844,599 of NC_060908.1, read as the reverse complement.
CACCCCATCCCTCTTTTGTGAGCAAAACAGTCGGTGGTATTTATCTTCAAAAACCACAAGAGGACACCCACTGCTCTGGTGTTTTGACAGGAAGTGTGTATATTTATGTGGGGTTGAGTGCGTGTCTATGTGTATGTGTGTGCAAAGGAAGAGAGCGAACCATTTTTTTTCCTGCATACACAAAATCAAACACAAAATTTGTGGTCCATTATTAATCTCAAAGAATACTGTTTCAGATTTCAGATTTCCATCCTAGTCAAGCAGCTAATTTTACTTTAAATCGCAGCCATCAGGTGTGTCCGCGTTTAGTTGAAATGAAGGCCTGCAGTCAGATACAATCAGACTCCACTGCCTATTTAGATTGATCATTCTTTTCAAGGGCTAATTTAGTGCTTACTGGAACTCAAGCTGCTTTCAAACAACGACCTAACCCTTTGGGAGCATATAACTGTAAATATTGTAAATGATGTGGTTAGTATGAAGTCGCAGAGTATGAAAACTCAGAGAAAAGATGCTTTCAGAGAGTGGATAACTAATAGAGAATTATAAATAAAAAGGAAAAGAATCCTTCATGGTGGTTTTCACCGGTGGTTTTTCCTTCTTCTTAGCCTCCTATTGAAGGCTTTGTTTTTGCACACCATAAGAACCATGTATTTGCTACAAATAGAGCATGGGACCTATAATTTTGTCTTCCAGAAGCCTCTTATGCCTCCAGACCCCCCCTATAATCTCATTAGTCCCAATTATTCAATAGCATTCCAGCAAACTTTTCACTTCTATAGGTTCTTGCTCATATCCTGACCAACTTTGTGGCAATCATTTATGTGTTTTTAATGAACATGTTGAGACCGTTTTGATTGATTGTATTTTTTAATCTCAGCTGCTTCATTTTGTTTATTTGTTAAGAATTTCAAAGGATCCGTTCTTGACCCCATTGTGACAGGCTTGTACTGTGGGTCTCAGTTCCCACAGGTCTTTAGGTTTTATTGGCTCAAAAAGTACCCACCCCCAACACACCCTCTGTTCATGTGAAGTGCTGGAGCCCGAGGGGCCCACTATGCAAGTTCTCCGAAGGAATGTAGGTCACCTACAGCTGCTCCCCAAGTGAATGTTTCGCTTTGCTTGTCACCTTCCATTACAACTCTAACATCTGGCTAGTGAGGTCAAGCAAGTGCCAAGCCATTCATTCATAATTCCTTTATGGGTCATGCAAGCTGGAAACACTCCCAGGCGGTTCGTGAAATAATATTCAATGCTTTTTTTTTTTTTTTTTTACGATTATGACTGGTCTCACTGTACGAGATGATCTCAATAAAATCTCGGGCTGAATTCTACAACAGACTGTCAGATTATATGATTATACTAGATCTTCTTAGCTTGCGACTAAACAAAGTTCTTCTTACGTCATCAAACGTTGCAATCTGGGCTGGAGCAAATAACGGGTTTCCATAAAACAGAAACATTCTTCCAAAGCAATGAAGACTTTTCTTTTCATTAGCATGTTAATATTTGTTTTGCCATTGCCTCTATTAGATTTGTAGCCGGCCCTTGAGTTTTATGGCATCCTCGACCATCCTCCTAGTTTTTTTTCTTGACCTGCAAGTACTTTGTTGATTGCAAAGGCAGTAAATCAGCCAATGGTGGGCACACGTTTACATCACGCACTTCAGTTCCCAGACTTTAATGCATCACATGCAATTTTCCAGCATTTTAATGATCTTCAAAGTCCACCACATGACCAGTCATGTTATTAATACCTCAGGCCGAAAGTCACAACACCCCCATTTCCAGTGACGCCCTTCCCATTCGTATATTTTGTCTTACCATCGTATCTCTGCACATTTTATCCTTTCAAGATTCATGTTTATTGATTACTTTTGTGTTTTTCTTGTTTTATCTTGTTTTTGCCCTGTTCAGTCTTTTTCTGTTACGATAGAAGATTTGTCCTTGGATTTTTTGCTGTTTGTGTTATAACAAACTCTACATATGCGTCCAATGTGAGCCTCATTCCTGACAACTATATTGTGCGATTTTTGTGGCAGCGAAATCAGGGGACAGAAACACTGTGTAAAGCTGGGTTGTGTACACAAAGCACATACAGGCAGGGGAAAGATGAGGGCATTATCAATAAATACAATCCAGCAAGCCAAATTAGTTTTCTTCTAATGCACAAGAACCATGTCTTTAAATGTTGCACGATGTTTAAATATCTCAAGCTTGCTGTGCTTTTGTGTTCGTTTCCACATTTTGCAGCATTAGATTTTTTTCTAAATCAGAGAATGAGACATTAGTCCATTTGGAAGGCGTTATTGTCTTAGGGTTACTCTGTTGACAAAATGTTTTCTTTTGTGAGGAAAAATTCCTGTATCCGGGGTGGCTTTGAATTGACACAGGTTCTAACAGGAGACTGTTCCTAAGCTTCATCATTTTCTTGATTGCCATAAGTATATGTCCACAAAGACGACTGACTAGCCTACAGCATGTAGCAGCAGACAAGAAAAAAAATGTTTCCCAACAAAAGAGCCAACATCTGCTTGTAAAATCTCAGACGCAAATCCACACGAGGGTAAAATGATCAGCCCACCCTCGAGTCGTTGTATATTTCGAAATGGAATTTTTTGGGGGGGGAGACGGATAGATCTGCCGATCCGAACTGAAATAAAATCACAGGAGCTCCAGAAAAGAGTGAAATTACCCGTAAAATTACTGCTGACCAAACTCCATTTTGAACAAGTTGGCTTAAATTAGGGAACATAATGGAGGCCAGTTGGTGTCATGGTGCTGACCTGCGCTCGCCCTCCTTAGTTACTAGCGCATACTGTCGTTGCTCATCCCCCTCAGAGGACTTGGACGTTATCGCATGTTAAAATGGCTGGTCGCTATAGTAACCTCATGAGAACACTCTCTATGGGACTGGCCCCTCCCCCATATGCACCCCCTCAGCCATGTACTTATTAGCAGAGATGAGCTAACAGAAAGTGATTGCTTTCTCTGTCCCCTACAAAGACACTCTCCGATAGCAAACAGCACAAGCACACAGCTATACACATGTACACAGTTAGGCTAACCATCAGGTCTGGTTTAAAAGAAATGTTTGGTCTTCCCCCCTGTCCTTTGTGTTCACGCTTTTAGTGGTATTCCTCTCATAGCAACCAAAAACAATATGATCGAATGGGTTTGTCAGAGCTGAATTTAAATTGATCTTGCAGTGGTAATGACAGATAAAATGTTTTTGTCCTCTTTCAGAGACCTACATGCAGAAGCACAGCCCACAGACGGCTCAGAACCTCCTACAGGAGGAAGTCGCACATGCCGAGGAGCAATCTGAGGTAATCTGGACTTCTTGACTACTTTAGTGGTCAATGTAAACCCTGAAGAAGAAGAAAATATAAGGGGAGAATTGTTTAAGGCTTTCAGGATGAGCCAGAAAGACAGGCTGAGATTTTCAGAAAAAAAAAAAAACATTATTTGCGAGGATATATGTGAAATTGTTTCCATTTCCAAGCGTAACCAATGGCTGTTGTCCATTGGGCTTCACGCTTGTTTCACCTTGTTCAAGAGCACGTACTGCGAATGGTGAACATTTACAGCAATGTTCCTCAAATCTAGCAGAAGTGTGACACGTGAAACATTCATTTTGTTATTCTTTTGCATCCAACAGAATTTCACACTTCATAACAAACTCTTATTTCTTCACTCCATTTTTTACTCCATTATCTTCATACTGCACAGTGCCTGTGAAATTTGAGAAACACCCAGTCTTAGGTTTTATATAAGTGTACAGATATTACACATTATTTTTATAAAAAAATTCTCCCTCAGCATGAATAACTGCTTTCTTGGCATTCAGACAGTTTTTTCAAACATTCGGCTGAAATTCATCCGTGCCTTTTGTAAAACTCACAGAAGGTGTTCGTCACTAGGAGATTTCTTTCTTGTGATCCAGTTCATCCCAGAGAAGTTCAATAGAATTTAGGTGCAGTGACTGAGCAGACCGTTCCACGAAAGATGACACTCCAACCGACTATTTGCTCTGTAAATACGTTAGCTCAGTGGTTTTTCCAAGATTGGGCAACTTTTAAACTGCAGTTTGTTCGCCTTGCATAGTTTCAAACATGTCTTCTGGCATGTGAAATCATATTTTGTGCTGCACCTCATCCTGCATGCTACATCTGACTCCAAATGCTAAAAATGTTGCACAATATTTAGTGTAAATCCATTCAGATGTCAAACACTTAATACAGTAATAGCTACCTGCATGTTATAGTAAAACCACTAGACTATTTTAAAGCCTACTTCATTTAGCTGAATTATTGATGATCTCCAGCACTGATAACTGCAACAGATAACGTTAAAGTAACATTAGTATATATTATATATATATACTAATATATATATATATATATATATATATATATATATATATATATATATATATATAGCTTCTTCTTTAGGGCAAAAATCTTAATCATCATACATATACATATATATACGTAATATGAGGAAGGCTAGCTAGTTGACTAGTTGATCTTAAGACACGATTTTGGACGGAGATTCGGCAGCATATGGACATATGACGTTGGTTTGCCATTAATAGATTTAACAACTACTGAGATGGTTGCAGAATCGGTTTACATGGCTGTGTATTTATTTTCATTAGACGTACCATGAACCAGTCCCAATTAAATAATAAACTTAGGTGCATTTCAGTTTCAATGTTTGTGAAGAGCATCTTCAACAATATACACTGCCAAGAAGTAGCTTTAGAGAAATCCAGACATACCTTTAGATCCCTAATGAGCAAGCCAGGTTCGGCTCGGCGGTTTGTGGCCTGCCGCAAATGCGACGTGTAGCTACAAAATCAAACATGCTATTTTTATCCATTTCTAGCTGCCGCTCTTTCTTCACTGTGATATTCTTGTATTCTTGTAATGTAACGAGCACACACTCACATTCAATAAGAAATGCATCAGGTTTTTTTTTTTTCTTTTTCATTCTGTTTGACTTTCCAAAAATCCACACTATATTTCATATTTAATATCCTCGCATTAGGAATCCTCCATATAATCACAATAAAGCAGTCCAGCGATAATGTCGGATATCCCATTACCATAAACCTGATGCTATTACATTCGCTATAACTGAGTCATGGACAGGATGATATGCACACGTTTGCTGAGCTGCACGAAAATGACCCCTGCTGTCGTCCTGCTGGTGCGGCGGCGAACAAATTACAGGAAACTCATTGAGTTAACAAAGCATTAGAGCGTCACTTAAATCGGTCATGATCATGATCGTGTGAAAGTAACACAAACCACAGAGAACCGTTGAGCAGAATGACTTCAGTATATGCAGATGCAACTTTTACAGTCAGGTCTCGGGCTGCTCCGTGCACACGATCGATCAAAGGGCCATAAGTAAACATCCTGCTTTTTAGCCCACTGTCAAGGCCTGACTGACAGCCCTGAGACTCCGAGTCATTAAGCTGCTCTGCTCTGATCGATGGCCGGGCTAAATGGATAGTCACCTTGTGCTTGGCGTTGCTGTCAGCCAGGTACGAGCGGGCAGCGTATTTTTTGTTGGAGGCAAACGTCTCAGTGGCCTATCCATTTACCTGCTGGATTAGAGCCATCGATTTTCCTGTTGGAGCAGACAGCTGCGACATGCTCGTTGTATAAAACAGATACACGGATTCATGCGGTATATATGCATAAGTGAATTCTATTGATGACATAGCAAATATTCGTATTGTAATCAAATATTTGAATTATTATTTTTTTTTTATGAGTCGAGCTACATGTCCTTAGGCAAGGATTTGTTATTAAAATCAGTTACTGATCGCTCAGTGTTCAGATCCATACTTTGCGATTCAGTGTTTGAGTTCAGATCGGGTGAGAAACAGCATTGAGTTCATTGCAGATCATCTGTTGGCATTATTTTTGTTAATTCGACAAAGTGGGATAAAATAGCTACAGGTAGTCCCTGATTTACGATGGCTCGAATTACGATGACGATAGCGACACGACAAAATTGTAAAAACATTTAACATTTCGTGCAGCAGGCAAACGTAGCGGCGTATATTGACGTATGTATATGCGGTACGATACGCTGGGAGGATCTTGGGATGTACACATAAAAAAGTAGCGTTCATTGTGTGCTGGATTTTGTTTTATATGCAGCGACATTGGGATTAATGTGGTAATTACTCGACTCTGACTAGATGTATTCAGTTCCTATTTCCTATTTCCTACTATCCATGCATTTTTAGTGTTTAAAACAAATTGCTTAAGTTTAAATGTTACCAGTGGATTAAATGTAAATAATGAATGATAGCACATAACAGTCTAGATGCTGTTGATAAACACTGTCTGAGATGCGTCTATTCAAGAAACATCAGCCAAATAAAAAAATGTGCATCATTTAAACAGGAGGTCCGAAAGCAGCTCTATAGGAATAACTTTCCTCATGTAAATGGTAATGTTACTTTCCGGTTTTAGATACGGCCCTAATGGCCTTATCGAATGGCTGGTTTGGATCAAACAAGCACCAAATGAATGAGACTCTTTATCTGAGCAGATGGCAAAAGCCACTGATTTATGGCTCACTATGAGCAGTGCTTCGACACAGACTTTATTGTGTTTACCAGGCTGGAAATCAGGGAAGGGTGAGGCAGCTAGAAGACACAGCTACCATCAATAATTTAATTACCCCATACTGGGCTGGATAAGGGCCTACCACCTGCTCTCTAGAACAGAATCATATCAGGTTAAATAAATCACATGTCCTGATCACTCTACTGGCTCATGTGTACTGTGTACTGAGTCTAATACAGGAACTCTTGAAGTGTGATAAACAGGAAGCAAGCACACGAGCGACAAATCTGTTTCCTCTGAATATCTGAGTGAATTCCTTTTTTTTTATACACTGGAGTTATTGTGCTGAAAATAACCTGAAAGCAACGTCTCGAACAAGACTAGCCAAAGAATGCTGTCTCTCATCGTTGTTTGTTTGACCTCCATAGGAGCTACTGAAGAGATTCATGGAGGGCCAGGTCTCGCTGGAGGGCTTCCTGGACTCCTTCCAAAGCTTCAGGAAGACATATCACGTCCGCCGAGCACAGGTTGAGAAGATCCAGGAACTCAAGCGGGCTGAAGGGAAACAGGTCAGGCGCTCAGAGGAGGAGGAGGAAGAGCAGAAGAAAAAGGATGAGGGGTCAAAGGATCTCCGGCCAAATGGCATTACCTCCCACGGGTCGGCGCGAGTCTTCCAGGTGCGTTACGGCCTCACGCCAGCCATCCTGGTTCCCCTGTCTACGCCCTCAGCTCCTGCCTCTAGCTTGTCTTCTCTGGACTCGTGCACGGGACAGCGGCAGGCTTCAGGGCACGGTGGCCCTCATTTGGGTCCTGGGCAACCTGTAGGCCTCAGAGTGATAGGACAGTTACCAGGCTGGCCGATCAGACCAGTGCGGTTACAGCAGCTCTATAGGCCCAGTCCACATCAGCATGAACCTCCATATCGATAACGTCCAAACACTGTGCATCGGTAACGCCTGATTCTGCTCAGAGAACTTTGAGTTATTGTAAACATTTTCATTGGTCACACACACACACCAAGGTCGCTTTCATCCGCAAGAAGATGATTGGAAAGCCATAAAATGTCTTGTCTATGTTGTGAACCAGGCAGTGGATGTACACAACTCCAGGGTGTCCCTGTCAATGTTGCCTGTTTGTGTCGTTTAGTTTTCTTCCTGTCCCATTTGTCGGGATATGGCTGCTGCTTTATTTTTATTTGTATTTTTATTTTTTGTTCGGAAGAGAGAGAAACGTTACGACACTGATATCTGACTGGAAGGACTTTCGTTTGATGCCAATGATGTTTCGGAGAAAAGCCAGGCTAATGATATTGCCTTGTTATGGTGATTATGATCAATAAAGTTCTATTATTTTGTTTATTATAAACCAATATTGCAGTGCTTCCACAGTTCATTTAAGATCCTTTGTAGTTTGTTGGAAAAAAAAGTGTACAAAACTATTAATCGGGTAAAAGCATTAATGGAAAGTTTGGTTTTTTTTTTATAGTGGTCGAGTGTTACTCTAAAAGCTATTTAATGGTACAAGACTGGAACTTAGAGACCAACTGTGGACTTTTAAACTCACATTAAATTTACATTGCCATATAAAAAAGAAATGGTACACATTAGTGTCAGCTGTTTTCATAGAAGTTGAGGGATTTACAATGGAAATTCAGTTCTACATATTTTTTTCATCTATTTATTCATTCAGTGTGTGAGTGTCCATCGAAAGACTTCACCGAATGTGTTTTTTTGCTGATGAACGTTGCTGTCAGAAGTATGGGTGTGTTTCAGGAGATACAGACAGCTTCATTAACCAAAACTGATTACAGCTTTCCAAATAAATTGGGGCAAGCCACAAAAAAAAACCCGAACATGAGCCGCTCCCACATTATTCCGACTGGAAGTCATATCAAAGACAGCAGAATCTATTTATTTATGGAAATCCTGTTGGAAATGGAGCGCCTTGCGTCACCTCATGAATTCTGCTTGTTTGCTGTGACTAATAATTTAATTCCTGGCACATTTCTTCCAAATTCCAATGGACTATTTTCAATTCATGTATATGTAAAAAAAAAAATAAAAACATTTTTCTAATATAAATATGTATATGACGATTGGTTTGTGGACTGGACAAATAATGAAGAAATCTTGTATTTTGCGATCTACTTCTACAACTTCTCTCTTTCTTCCAGCTGTTTTAATCTTTCAAGCTTGTTAAATCATGTTAACTAAACAAAATTATAAGGCCAAAACGTACACATCTGTATGTGTACCACTGAAACACAGATTGCACCCCAGACCCCCTCACCTTTCCTATTTCACCAATGATTCTGTCATGGAATGAGCATGGGTCCTACAGCCATTTTCCAGAAATCTAGTGGAAATCATTTGCAATTGAGAATAAGCTGTTATGTTGGGAACAGCAAAGCTTTCTCACATAGAGGTATATGAGGAGGAGTGGTTAAGGCTCTGGGTTACTGTTTGGGGGGTTTAAGCCCTGGATTTCCACAAGCTCTTGGGGCTCTTCAGCAAGGCCCTTAACCCTCTAAGCTCCAGGGGTGCTGGCTGACACTGTGCTCTGACCCCCTAGATGCTGGGATATGAGAAGAAAGAATTTTACTGTGCTGCAAAGTGCATGTGACAAGTATAAAAGCTCATTTCTAATGGTCAGGTGTATGCATACTTTTGACCAAGGACCATAATTGAATCCACAGGTTGTACAGTACTTCTAAATGTGGCAATGCTGTTTTGCTGCCTAGCAATGCTTAAATATATTGATGTGTATCTTCTCAAGGAGAAGAGCAGGGATACATTTTTTTTAAGCATTATGGAATTCTGCATTCTGATTGGTTCATTAAAACTTTGTGTTATACAGACAAACAAACAAACAACAAAAAAACATTTAGTCAGTGATAGTGAATGTATCCTGTATGTAAAGTTTAACAGATGGAAAGGAGTCTCCAGTGTCTGCGCTTAGTAACAGCAGTAGTGTATATTTGCGAGCCAAATTTTGCCCTGGGAACGTCTTCACGACAGACGGCTTTGCGGTTTCTCAGTAACGTGACAAGCTGGGGGTTTTTTGGCGGCTTCGAAAAAAAAAGTCAAGGGAACAACTGGATACATCTGTCGAAAGTGAAAACACGAACTCCCTTAATGCCTTGTTCCATAGCATTATACATAAAATTAAATAATGAAAAAGTAAAGTGTATCCTTGTGTCATTAATAAACAATTGCCATCAATTGTTTATTAATGACACAAGGATTTAAAAGGAATATAATATTTCAGAAGCTCTAGAAGGTAAAACCAGTTGATATTTGAAAGCCTAAAGCGTTACCTTTCCAGTGCATGTGTGGTTTGAAGACATGACCTTGCCAATGAGCTTCTTTATACGTTTCCTCATTGCAGCGCTGCTATAGCAACAGCCTGCAGTACCTACGGAGATATAACGAATGTTTTGTCCTTTTTGTTGCAACGTCTCAGCGTTGGATTATAGAAAACTTTCACCTTTCATTTTGATGGTACAATGGATGCTCAAGAAAACAAAACTTCTTACTCTCGAGGACTAATTGGTGAAGAAATGCTACCTTGAATACATACGTGGCTTTGCATTCAAGGAAGTCGTTTGATGTTGTTGGGAAATTATTGGTGAAGATTATATATATGCTTAACCCAAATAACATCTGGTCAGTGAGGTTCCAGTGATAGATGTAGGGCACTGCTGATAAATGAACCAGTGTCGATAGAGGGTGTATTTCTGCCTCGCTCCAACATTCTCTGGATAGGATCAGCCTGACCCTAGATAAACTGGTTAATGAAAGAGAGTAAGAAAAAACAGATGGGTTTCAGCGAGTAACTGTATACCTACAAAGTGCATCTATAATGTAAATGTATCAGATAAAATTGCCAAAGAATGTAGGTAGATCTAATGAGGTAACCAATGCAAATTCATCCATTGGTGTATTCCAGTACTGTATATAGGAAACTGTATATAAAAAAAATGTACATTTTGTCATGTGATTTATGTTTTATTTATTTGTTATTTTTTTATGCACAACTGTATTTATGCGTTACCGTATAACCAATTACAAACCTTTGTTGAGAATGCAGTGTTTTGATTTGCCGCTGCAGAAAATGCCGTAGTAGTTGTTCAATGCATGCGATTTCTCTCGTTATCATAAAGGACATTAGAACAGATGGGGGTTTTTTGTGTGCTGTGAAAGTGCATAACACATTAGATTCGAGTCATGTTTTTTGGAGGTTTTTTGCACTTTTTTAAAATATTTTTTAACTACGATACAATACCCCACCCCACCTTCGTGGTCAAAAAAATAACTCGGTAAATTTTACTTTAATATTAAATGAGCTACTTTTTACTTTTACTTCAGAAGAAATTTCATTTCAGTAACAAGTTTTTCTTGAGTACAATATTTTATTAATCTTTCCACCTCAGCACGAGTCCATTCTGGCAAATATACCACTAAACCATTGTTCAATTCTTAATTGTTTAGAAAGATCACTAAAATATAAGAAAAATGAACCACTTTACAGGATGTGAAGTAAAATACTCCACCCCACTCCATTTCCAAACACACTGGGTCATGTTTTCTTCCCTATATTTCATCTAAAGACCAATTTAGACCCCACCCTGTCTAGAGAATTTCCTAGATATCTCTAGTCTATGATAGGATCAGCCCTTAGGGTCAGCTGGGGAGCTAGGATTGGTCACGGAATGACTTACGCCATAAACGTGACCCTAAATGGGCAAAGCCTTGGCCTCCTGCAGGTTTTCAGCAGTGTCTTGTTTTAAAATGAATTCTCACAGGGTACAACGGTGTTTGGATTACAAAAAGATACGATCGAATGCTTTACCAGAGCGAGCCAAAGTGTCATCTGACTCCTGTGAAAGAAACGTCTTGAAAATTCACCTCGAGCGAATGCAAAGCTGCAGGTATCTGATTACGACAATGCCTCCGGGTTTAAAAACCCTGACACCTGATATCGCTCGTTGGAGTGCGGTTGGTTTGTAAAATAAATACGACAACGACCGAATTCCCCCAAATCGACAAAGCATATCTGGATCAGGACCGCCTGGGTGAAGATGCAGGCTCATTGTCATTCATTCATTAGGTTGCTGTGTTGTTCTGATCTATATTTTTGATCTGATAAGTGGAAAGAGGGCAGCGTTGAGAAGCTGAAACGGTGCCAGATTTTTACTGTTTTGCATAACAAAAATGTCATAGGAAAAAAAGGGAACGGTGGTGTCGGCTCCTGGAGACAAAACCTTTGAAGAATGTCAAACAGCATGTGTCTTGATGCGAACCACCTCCTGCTGTACTGCGTTGCATTTCAATAGCCCTGCGCTTTGACGCAGAGAAGCTTCGTGTCGTGTAAAAGTGAATGGCGAATGTAAATGAGGAGAGGGCTGCTGTACCTCGGGGCTTTACGAGGGGGAACGTCGTATTTGTACGATTTGCCACCATGGAGCCTGAACTGGACTTCATACTGATATGTTGTTGTGTACACTTAAGCTTATGTGTTTGTGTTTTGAGATAGGTGCAAAGGAAAAGGAAGGCACACTTCCCCTCTAATCATTTCCAGCTCCATTGATTTTGTTTGGGTTGCTGTAAAACTGGGACAGGATCCAGGATTATGAAAGCATGATGGGATTTGTCACTGGGGCAGAGAGAATGGAGTATCGTCATGACTTCTGTAATAGAAACTGATTACGTTTCATTTTCCTACTAAGTGTTGACTAATACCTGATTACAAAATCATGCCTTTTTTATGTAAATAAAAAAAAGAAGAAAAAAAAAAGAAATTCTCGTTTAACTGTAAAAATTCCCAAGGAATACAGATGTGTACCATAAAGCCATAAAGCAAGTTTTTCATTGTCATACCTTGTGAAAAGACTAATTCTTGCAACTAAAATCCAGGCATGCATTCCATACTTTGGCGCTGATCTGACCAAAGCCTGTCATTGCTGTTCATTTTCTGCTTGACATGATGATGCCCTCACAAGGAAGATGAAGGGTTACAACCCCACCCCCACCACCCTCCCACCTCATGCTCTAGGCTGTTTGAGAACTGGCCAGCTGAACCCCCCCCGCAAGGAGCAAGGCCAGTGTTGTACAGGATGAGCACAGCAGGGTTACTGAGGCCGATGGCTTTGCATGGCAGGAGCTGTTTATCTTCTTCAAGTGGTTCTGCATGCAAATGACTCCATGATGTCGGTAATGCAGGCCAGCGGTACCCCGCAACTGATCCCTATCCTCCGAATTCATGTGTTATTTAGAAAGGCACAGTTTACTTTTGTTTGACGGACAAAAAAAAATCCATGAACGATTTGTGGAGTGGGATTTGCAATACTTTCCTTTATTTATTATATAAACTTACTGCAATAAATATACCACATTTTTATGTGACAGAGTCTATATTCAAGCAATGCAGTAATCTAAAAAGGGGCATAATCTAAACCTAATAATAAAATGTTATATGTATACATACATATATATATATATATATATATATATATATATATATATATATATATATATATAAATATATGGGGCCCTGCTCAGGCGCCCCAAAGTTGGCAGATTGGTGATACTGGGGGTTGAACCCCTGACCCTTCGACCAGTAACCAAGAGTATATGTATATACTATGTATATATATATATATATATATATATATATATATATATATATATATATAGTACAGTACAGTACAATCGATACTGTAAGTACAATGCTAATGTTCTTTTGTGTAACTAAGAGAAATAAAACACGAGATGTGCTGTGATGTCATTCACTTATTATACATCATTAATTAAAATGATATCATTATCATTAATTACATTATCTGATATAGAAATAAATACCATGTTTGCATATCTGATATGAAATATAAATCTGGGTATTTATGTTTTGCACAATTTGGTTGTTGTGAGTCCTGTGATTTTATTGAAATTGTACTTCAGTCAACAGTAAACAAAAATCTACTGATGACCTCCATTTTTGCAGTTCATATCTAATTGAATTGCACTTCGAAGTTCAGTATGTATGTAAACTGTTGGCACATTCCTTTGAACCCTCTTTGCAGAGTTATTTATTAAACAGGAAGCCACGCAAAGGCTTCCTAATGAATTTTCTGTAATAATTACAACCGTGTCAATAATTAATATTCATTTTTTTTCTCCGTGGCTTTGCAACTGATGCTAATAGAGTCTGCCTGATTGATCGAATTGCCCTCGGGCTCCTCGGAGTCTGAGCTTAATATTCCCACTCTAATCCCTCACCCCCGCCATGCTGGAAAACCCAGCACATTTTCAAATGTTCCAAAAGATGGATGGACTCTATTAAAACAGATCACTTCCCTCTTTTTTAAGTCAAGTCGAGGCCTCTGAGTTGCTTCAGAGTTTGATGTACGGGTTAGAGGACTATTCTAATTAAAACGGTTGCATCTGTGACCTTTCTGAGTTTTTTCTTTTCTTTTTTTCTTGGTACTACTACATCTGAATACAAGAAACGTCACAAACAGAGGGAACTGCGTAAGCAAGCCCAATGCCACCAAACTGATGACTGATATAGTTTATTTATTTCCAATAATACACAATCACGAAATGGCAAGGCTTTGAAAACAGAAATCACACAGTGAACACTATGGCTACTGGAAAAAAAGGGTTCACTAGCTGCTTGATTAAATTGTTCACAATTTAAAAAAATATATAAATCAAATATTTATGATACATAAAACTTGGAGAAGTAAGAGAACCTGGAGAGACAGCTTAAACCTGGTAGTTCCAAACCTATAAATAGTATGCTTTTCTGTATTTGTGCTCATAAGTGGTGTTACATTGGGGTACGGTATGTGTAGGCAATCAAATGTAAATGGTGATATCTCAAGGGAGAAAACAAAAACATATTAATAAACTGTATTTTATGTCAGCAAAATTAAAATCACATGCTAGCCCCATCAAAAAAAATATATTCGTAATCAAAATTGAGTGAAACATTGGAAAAAGGGTTTTGGGCTTAACAATATTAAATACATGATAAGACTTTGCAACAAAACAATACCAGTTGGTTATAAATAGAGAAACCTATTAAGAGCAAACAGGTGAACACTATACAGGTAACGGACCAGTAATATGACAGGGATAAAAACTGAGACAAAACCAAGACATGGCAGATGAGGAATTGTAAATAAATGGCAGCCCACCAACAAAACTGGAAGTGGTAGATCAGAAGTTAAGAGGAATAAAGAGGCATTAAAATCCCAGCACCAGCAAGCTGGGGCCTTGAGCAAATTAACCCCAAATTCTCAGCTAATAAATGTACAGTAAGTTGCACCAGATAAGTCTGTCTGCCAAATTGCACAAACGTAAATATCAGTTTCTGTTGTGGTCAAACCGTCTCCAGGAACAAAAGCCATGCAAGCAGAACTAAGAACGAAGGAACGTTTTCATCGACGTTTAGTAAAAGATGGTACAGCGAAACAATAAGGAAGTGAAATTGTCCCGCTTAGCTGAGGCAGACTTTATATTGGCACCCACGTCTGGAACCTCTGGGACAGTTTTCCAGTATCCAAAGTTTCCTCTGAAGATTTTTTTCCTTGTGTCATCTCAGGGAGTTCTCCATGCCCCCGTCTTCTCTGGCTTGCTCATTAAAGATATCCTTAGATTTTGAGAAAAGCTGTTTTGTGACAATGTGCCTCTCATAAAGTATGTTGTGTGGTGGAAAAACCCCTCAGGGTGGAGTTTGAGGCTGAGAGTAGTTCATTACAATTATATCTTAAGGGGTTTTGCTGTTTAGAAGGATTAGGCTTTGAGCCTTTACCCACTGTCAGGGGGATGACTAACGATCGCTGGATGGAAGAGAGGTGACATTAATGTGTGTGAGTGTGTTTGGGGAACTGGGATGCGATATGTCCACTGGGATTATACGAGATGCAGCATATCATCTGACTCATCTCATCAGATCTCACTGCTAATCCATTTCCTTGCCATCTTGTTATGTAATAAGGCACCGCTCAGTGTGCATTACCTCAATGTTTGTGTTGCAGGATGGAATTGTCGGGACGGGACATGAAAATATGAAGGGAGTACGCTTCAGGAGTCCAAAGACGCTTGAGTCAGAGTCCGTGATGGTGGTTGTCAAGATGTATTAGGACCTACAGTGCTGTTAATCCCCACACACACATACTCTAAGACACATACATGTGCTTTCACGTGAATCCAGGGATTTGTACTTGGAAAAACACATGTACCGGCATGCAAGGTCGCACAAGTACAGCCACACATCCATACAAGTCCATATGACTGAAGAATCACAGTGGTGTTCTTATATATTATTATATTATATATATTATACAGAGATATGCTGTTTAAATACTTTATATATATATCTTTATGTTGATATATATATGTATCAACAGTTGTCACACAGAATCACTTCACCAGCTGTTTAAGCACAAGAAAACATGAAAACAGATTATCTTCCAACATCCAATGGGATTCGTTCCTATTTCGGAAAAGATATCGCTTTACATCAGTCTGTAACACTGCAGAATTCTTCCAACTCCATGTCCATGCCGGAAAATTTCCAACACACCATCGTAAACGCTGTAGGATTTGTAAACATCCTGCGTCGGTACGAACGGTCCCATTGGGAGCTGTTGCTATAGCAACTGCACCGCGCTGATGTTGTAATAGTACATTGTAAACCCTGTAGCTGGAATTATTGTCTGTGCTTCTGCGAAAGAAACAGGATCAAAATCAAAGAGTCAGAATGGAGAACTGATTGGGGGGAAAAAACATGGTGGTCGCAATCGAGTGATCGGCTGGTCTGCTTTTTTCGAAGTTCTGCAATATTGAGTAGACTGCGGAAGAAGCTACAGTCATACAAAAAGAGCGATGGTGTATCCTCGTATACATTCGGTGCCCCCCCACCACCTCTCACCCCATCCAAGTCTCATCCCATTAACTTGAACCTTAGGGTCAGCAGGCCATTAAACATTAACATTGTTATGGATTGTTTGGCTGTGATAGGATTTGCACGTGTGTGTGTGTGTGTGTGTGTGTGTGTGTGTGTGTGTGTGAGAGTGTGAGAGAGAGAGAGCTCTGCAGCATGAGTCTGTTTCATTAATTCAGGGGCTGAGGGACCACAGCGCCTTTAAACAGCGTTATGTTTCATGGTGTGTGTGTGTGTGTGTGTGTGTGTGTGTGTGTGTGTGTGTGTGTGTGAGACGACAGAACGACGCTCCTTTCCCACGTATAATGGTTGAGTCTGTGTGACAGGCATTTCAATGCTCCTCGCTTTGGTGCAGCATTCCTTTTCCTAGGAGGTGTGCCCGAAAAAAAAGAAAAAGAAAGAAGAAGAAAGAAAAAGGGAAAAAAAAAAAAATCTAATGTCACCTGGGGCACCAGCGTCGGTTTGCTGCTTGCACAATGAAAGCGTTACGGCATGCATGTGGAATGTAAGCATAGTAAGCTGTCGTTCGTGCATGCGTGTCTGTCTGTGTGTGTTTGTGTGTGTGTGTGTGTGTGTGTGTGTGTGTGTGTGTGTGTGTAGGTGTTTCCCAGGTGATGAATGCAGAATGCCCCGGGAAAATGTGCAGAATAAAGTCAATGAGGCACTCTGACTCCACCTAAGGGCAGACAATTGATCTGAGAACTTGTTTAGCAGTAATTATATGCTGTGTTTGGCTACATTTAGTGTCCATTGTGTGATCATCTATGGTGCACCGCTCTTCGTAAAGGACGGCTGTTTCTACGCTTTGTATGATGTATGTATCAGCATATGCCTGCAGCGATGAATACGCCATGATTCAAACACTTCTGGCTCGAACAGCGATACAAATATCCGATTATAAAGTCCAAGTTTTAATTATCAGATGTACAGATGTCAGTGACGGATTGTACAATGAAAGTGAGGCTACAGGCAAACTAAAGCAAACTACAGCAAATATTAAACATTAAACATTTTTTAATAAAAAGATGGAATATTTTGTATAAAATATCCACTTATGTTATTTAGTTCTATTATTACAGTATAGTACAGATTCAATATAGTACAGATAATTCGAAACAGACAGCAAATTATACATTTACTTAAGTATCTTCTGACTTTTAACACACGGCTACAAAAACGATTAAATAAATCCAGATGTTCTTTTCCTGTTCTGTCTCTAGGAAGATCCAGCTCTACCTCTGCCATGTTAATCTGTATTCTATGTGACACTCAGGACACACCTCGGTCGACGTAGTGTTGTGATACGTCGCATTCACGTGGCAGCAGTGGTGCTGAGAACGCGCTTAAAAAATATTCGTATCCAATGCGCACTTTTTTCAAATCGATGCATCGCATCATTAACTTTTATGCCGATGCAACGATGCGTATCAGTGAATCTTACCATCCCTAATATATATTGCAGGATATTTTGGACAGAATCACTTTGCCAGCTTTGAAAGCACAAGAAAGGCTTTGAAAATTCCCATTTTGGAAAAGTTATAGCTTTAAATCTGACTGGAGTCTCCTTCCAAAGCCGTGTCCAGGTCAAAATATTTTTTCTAAACAGCATAGGAAGGTAGTTGCGAACGTTCTATGTAAAAGCTTGATTGGTTTACATGGGTTGGAAGTATCTGGAAGATCTTGCCTGGCCTTATGTAGAGCTCTGAACACCTTTGGAATTAATTGGAAAATTGGCCCCACGCACCCCAGGCCTGGGAAGCTGTAACGAGAGTAACTCTTCGGTTGTCCGCTAGGTGTCAGTGTGCGCAATTTATTTATCTGGATTTTGTTTTGAACGCACCCGAAGAAGACGGGGACACACCGAAAACATGGCGGCGTCCCAGAAAGACTCGAAACCGGGAAAAGCTCCAAAGAAGGAGTCACAGCCTTTAATTATTGCCAAAAATCCTGCTGAGGAGCAGCGGCTCAAACTGGAGAAGTTAATGCGTAACCCGGTGTGTGCGTGTTTTATTTTTTTAAATCCTCCCGCGCATGATTGCTAGATAAACAACATGGCTGCGTCCGGAACCGAGCATTACACATACTCATGTTTTAGCGTTAAATGAGTCCGTTAGGGAGTAGTGTGCGGTTTGGGAGGTCACCATAAACGCTTCTGACGCAGCAAGGTGTGATGATATTTGTTTCACAGGACAAACCGGCCCCGATACCGGAAAGACTGAAAGATTGGACACCGCGTTCGGCCCCGGAGTTTGTGCGTGACGTCATGGGTAAGTGCTCTTCACTGATTGGCTGACTCTTTATTCCCACGCGGTATAACCGAGGATATCGATGAGACGGTATCACGGTGTGAATCACGATATTAATCGGTTTAAATGGATTACATGGTGCAGGTTCCATAAAACCGAATAAATACACATTTATTGTCCGATCAAGTAGTTTACAGTAGCATTGTAAGAAGCACATCTTTTTCTCAATCAAGTTCAAATGTCATTAATATGTTTGCATGAAAACGTTTTCAAAAGGAGATTTAAATATAGTCACTGATAGCTTACTGACCAATACTATACTATACATCATACTGTATATACTGTACTGCACTAAAGACTTACTTCACATCTATGTACTGTATATAGGAAATGTACTTCTGATTTAGTGTTTCAGCTACCAAAAGGTACCTCTGGTGAATCTAATAACCCTAACGCGATCCGTGAACAGGCTCCAGCGCCGGCGCAGGCAGCGGCGAGTTCCACGTCTACAGACACCTGAGGCGGCGCGAGTACCAGAGACAAGATTTTCTCGACCGGATGTCTGAAAAGGTATTGGCTTTGAGCAGCATGTGAGAAGACCAATCAGAACTTTCCATGTCCTGGTTGAGTCAGTTTGTCCTTTTAGGGGGTGGGATTTCGATTTCCAGATGTACACGTGAGCGTTTTCATGATCTACGTCATGGACCATGTTTCAGTCAGGCATTTACCGGTTTGTGTCCATCACTTGAGAAGGTGACCCAGATATCTGCAGCTTCACCATCAGGTACACTAAAGTGATTATAGTGACTTCATTGCCAGCCAGTGTGAAGGTCCGAGACGTTTCCGTGGTTACCACGTCACGCTGAATAGAAGTCCAAATTGGTTTGCGGCTCACAAGGCAGACGGTGAAGTAAACCTTAAGAAACAGGATGGAATTAATACCAAAATTAGATGATGTCCCACTTTCCCAGGGTTTTTTTAATGATAATAAACATGGGTCCATTTGTAGGACACATTTCTTCTTATCTTCACTTTATACATGAAAAACAACAGACCATACGATTTGATGTGCTTTTTTGAACATCCCATCCCACATTTAGTCCTCATTGCTGTAATAAAGTCCTCACCTCTTCTGGGAAGATGCTCCACTAGATGTTAGTGTGTGATTGTGGAGATTCGTTTAGCCACAATGGAGCTGATGTAGGTGAGAAGGTGAGGACTCCTGGAGTCCCAATTCATCCCACAGGTGTTTAGTAGGGTTGCGGTCAGAGCTGTATAGCAGGCCAATCAAGTTCTTAAGCTCCAAACCATGAAGTTTGCTTTGTGCACACAGGCATTGTGATGTTCGAAAGGGTTTGGGTCTCCTAGTTCAAGTAAAGAAAAAAATGTTCATTCCACTGCATCCAAAGAGGTTTTATACAATTGTGGGTCGAACCACAAGTGGCTGGAAAAGTCAGGTGTCCAAATACTTTTATCCATGTAGCGTATTAACTTTGGAAACCAAACTTTCTTAAGTTTTGTGTTACCTGCTTGTTATAATATACTGAAGTGCTGTACGTGCTTATATATGAGGATTTTCTGCCTGATGATGTAACGCTGTGCTCCTACTTCAGCAAAACCTGGACGAAAGCTATAAGGAGAAAATACAGGAGAACCAGCAAGCAGCTGAGGAGAGGACGGCCAAGCGCAGGAAGAAGAGGTGACCGCAGTGTTTAGCTTTTTAGATCGAGGGTGAAAAACCCTGAGCATTGTTCAAAACACAAACTCAAGAAAATGTAGCCGTCTATGACGAACACGTTATTATTTGCCTAGTGATTTGTTAGGTTGTACTTGTGCCTTCCAGAATTATTGGCACCCCTGCGTGGTGGCGTTGGTGATTCAGGTGCTCTTATGAAAACCGATGGCATCATCAATAATGTGTATAATTTTTTATATTATTTTTAGATTTTTATTGCTTATATTATATTTGCCAGGAGGTTCCTGGTTGCAGCTTTTAACATCGAATCAGATGCTTGAAACATGTTTGAAAGCTCGTGATCTGAAACGAAAAAGGGAACAAATCTGAAAGCGTAACGGGGTTCATTTGAAATAAATTGTTTGTCTCCCTGTTTGTTTGTGTGGGTTTTTTCTTGCTTATTTATTCAAGTCCTGAGGCGGTGCCAATAATTCTGTAACGGAGTGTAATGTTTGTTCCGGGGGGGAAGAAATAAGACAAATATA
Organism: Silurus meridionalis; assembly: GCF_014805685.1. Taxonomy (NCBI): domain Eukaryota; kingdom Metazoa; phylum Chordata; class Actinopteri; order Siluriformes; family Siluridae; genus Silurus; species Silurus meridionalis. The sequence continues at coordinate 13,823,589 of NC_060908.1, read as the reverse complement.
CAGTGAGGAATGTGAACTACAAAGTACAAAAGAACAGTGATTCATTCATAAATATCTATAAATGTAGGGTAGGTTTTAGGAAATTTTATTTTATTTTTTTAAATGCATTTTTTGTTGTTTAGGGAGAAGCTCAAACTGAAAAAGTTGATGGCCAAGAAAGCCAAACAAATAAGCAAGAAGCAAGCAGGTACATCAAATCTTCCCCAAATCCTCTTTAATGCCTTTAAACCTCCACAGACTGATGATTAACTGATAAAAATGTCTGTGCAGAGTCCGATAAGGAGGAGGAGGAGGAGGAGTCGGCGAGCGAAGAGGAAGAAAAGGAGGACGAGGAACAGAAAGATCAGCAGGATGATGCTGAAGAGCCCAGCTTTGTCATGAGCAAGAGGTGACTCCTGAAGAGTCTGAACAGGAAAGACCTGGATGAAACTGTCAACATTCTGGACGTTGTTTCTTTTCACGAATGTTTTGGTTGTCTTTTTTCTTAACTGTACATACTCTATTTTTAATAAACATTACGAAAAAAACTGTTTACAAAAACATATTTTCACGATTCATATTTTGCGAATGAAACAATGATTCTTTGTTTCCCAAAGCTGCTCTCTATCTACCACTTCCTACCTAATTTCACATCCCCCTTCCTAACCTCACACCCACCTACCTGCCCACCTTCTTATACACCCACATCCCTACCCACCTAACCTTCCATCCACCTTCTTACCCACCTAACCTCACACCCACCTCCTACCCATCACCTTCTTACCCACCCACCTACAAACCCAACCTTACACTCACCTACCCATCACCTTCTTACCCACCCACCAACAAACCAACCTTACACTCACCTACCCATCACCTTCTTACCCACCCACCTACCCATCACCTTCTTACCCACCCACCAACAAACCTAACCTTACACTCACCTACCCATCGCCTTCTTACCCACCCACCTACAAACCTAACCTACACTCACCTACCCATCACCTTCTTACCCACCCACCTACAAACCTAACCTTACACTCACCTACCCAAAACCTTCTTACCCACCCACCTACAAACCTAACCCTACACTCACCTACCCATCACCTTCTTACCCACCCACCTACAAACCTAACCCTACACTCACCTACCCATCACCTTCTTACCCACCCACCTACAAACCTAACCTTACACTCACCTACCCATCACCTTCTTACCCACCCACCAACAAACCTAACCCTACATTCACCTACCCATCACCTTCTTACCCACCTAACCTCACACCCACCCACCTACATACCTAACCTTACATTTACCTACCTATTACCTTTTGACCTACTCACCTCACCTACACACCCATTTACCTATCTCACTATTACCTATAATCTATTACCTTTTTATACACCAACTTCCCTACCTACCCACCTATCCACCCTTTTACCCACCCATGTAACCTCACACCCACCTACCTCTTCACCTTACCTACCCACCTCCCTACCATCCTTACCTCACACCCACTTACCTATCCATCTTATCTACCCACCACCTACCCATCAAACCTTCCAAAACTACCTACCCTACTTACTTGCCAGATCTCCCAATCCATGTACTTGCCCACCTACTTACTTACCTACCTAAGCTCCTAACCACCTATCCATCTACATAACCTCCCACTTACATACCCACCTAATTACCTATTGACTTAACACACCTACCCACCCATCCACCTTCTTGACTACTCATCCACCTACCAAACCTTTCATTCATCTACTTATTCACCTTTTTACTTGCCCATCTTAACCTACCTACATAGCCTTCCATCCACCTACCCAACCACCTACTGAGACAGATAATCACCTATCTACCTACATAACCTCCAATCCACATACCCACCCACCTTACCACCTACCTTCCTACCTGCTTCTTTAAGTAACCACCCACCCAAATACCTACTCATTTAGAGGTTATTTGTATATCAGGTGTGTGCTGTTGATTAAATGACCCATTGGTTTTATTGAGTTCAGTCAGAAGGGGGCAGAATCTTTGGTACATTCGCCAAGCAAATAAGTTCCCAAAACCAAAAGTTATGTAATGAAATAAAACGAGATGTATGTACTGTTATAGGAAGATAATCAAGCACAGGGTTACTGTTACCACCATGAATCGTTCTCCCAACAGCTTTAAAAAATGCTTTATTAATAAAACAATAAGGCATTGCGCTTTTTGTCCATTGTTACATTTAGTGTTTCCTGTTATCAGTTATGTTGTAACAGTGATAAACACAATTAAAGGTCATTTTGTAACCGTTCAGTTTCCGACTGGTGAAAAGTCAGATGCCTTCCTTACAGCAATGTTAAACATCCTTGCAGAAGACTGCTGAACGCTTTTTACTTGTTAAATAGTGAAACTTCTACCACAACAATGAGCCACCTGGACTACAGAACAGGGAATTATGCAAAGATGCTGTTTGTGGACTACAGTTCAGCGTTTAATACTATAATTCCCTCCATGCTCACCTCTAAGTTGGAGGTCCTGGGACTCAGCCTGCCGCTGTGTCAATGGATCTCCAACTTCCTGACAGACAGATGACAAGCCATACGGGTGGGCAAACACACCTCATCCACCCTCACCCTCAACACTGGAGCTCTCCAGGGTTGTGTTCTGAGCCCCCTGCTGTACTCACTGTACACATATAACTGTGTGGCCTCTTCCAAATCCACCACCATCATCAAGTTTGCTGACGACACTGTTGTGGTGGGCCTGATCTCCAACAAAGATGAGACTACCTACCTACAGGAGTTTAAAAACCTGGATAGATGTGCCAGGAGAACAACCTTCTCCTGATCATCAACAAAACTAAGGAGTTGATAGTGGACATACCAACCGCTAAACATTACCAGGACCCCAGTGCAGAGAGTGGACAGTTTCCGGGACCTAGGTGTTTACATCACACAGGACCTGTCTTGGTCCTGTCACATCAACACCCTGGTGAAGAAGGCCCGGCAGCGTCTGTACTATCTGCAACGCTTAAGGGACTTTAAACTTTCCTCTCAGGTGCTAAAGTCCTGACATGTAGCATCACTTCCTGCACTTCCTGGTTCGGGAACTGCACTATGCAGGACAAACGAGCCCTTCAGAGGGTGGTGCGGTCAGCTGAACGTACCATCCACACTGAGCTCCCTAACCTGCAGGACATCTACAGCATGTGGTGCTGCCAGGAAGATTGTAAAGGACCTCAGCCATCCCAACAATGGACTCTTTTCTTTGTGGTGTTCAGGGAAGCGCTTCCGCTCCTTGAAAGCGAACACAGAGAGAATGAGGAGGAGCTTCTTCCAGCAGGCCATTCAGAGTTTAAACCAGGAGACACCCAGGATCTAGTACTGGACCTCTCTCTCCATCTTTACTTTTTCTGCATAACTTCTTTGCACTATGACACTTTAACTTTGGACTTGCACAGCACAGTGCCACTTTATACCACACCCATACCGCACACGGACACGGACACTTTAAGGACAATCACATTAATCTCCTTAGATTTTACTGTTTTTACTGTCATACGCATCCATGTATTTACACATATTTTCACATATATCTTTTTATATTTTATGTTATACCTTTTATTTATCTACCTTCTTTTTTTTCTTGGTTTATTTTTCCTCATTCTATTCCCTTTATATTCCATTACCTTTTATGCTTAAATGCCAGACCATCGTAAAAAGCATTTCACCGCATGTCGTATTCTATATGTATGTGTATGTGACAAATAAAAATTAGATTTGATTTGACGTTTTTCGCTTACATGACGTACAAGCAGATGCGACGCAGCAGTTGGCATACAAACGGACCAGATTTGATATAGCAATGTGAAAAATTTCTAAAAAATATTTGTGTTTGAAAAAGCTTCCCGAAGGTTCTGTCTTGCAACCGGACACACCCACATTTATTATTTCTTTAAAGGAGATTTGAATCTCAGTTCAGTATTATTTGCCCATTTTGTTAAGTTTCCGTTGAACATACATGTTGAATATGAAGATAATATTATGACTCCTAACAACAAAATGTTAATATTTCTGCACTTTTTTTTTCTCCAGAAGGCCTGTTGGTCGATCCTGTTCCACCGAGTCTGACTCTGATTTCAGCTTAGCTAGAGTTATTTTTTTATTTTTTTCCCCCAGCAAATCTGAGTCATCATAAACAGCGGTGTTGTGTCTATGCAGGCTCTGGTCGAGCTGGTTTCACCCATCCCTGTTAATTCCATTGGATATTTTCAGTAGACCTCGTTTGACTGGTGAATATATCGGAAGGTTTGGAGAAATTCTATATTTTATCCCCCGTCGTTATTACATATAACTGGTTTGTTGCACAAAGTAGAGTTTTGGCTCGACGGATGTCGTTGTATCATTAAATAAATTGTCCACCATTATGTGTACATCTTAAGGAATGCAACAAACAAGAAGACTCAGAATCTCCCTTTTCAACCTACAGATGTTTGTGTTTGTGTGTCTATGTGCACAGAAAGCCTTTTCCACTCTGGTGTCAAGTGTCTTGTGTTCACACGGTTGGATCATCATGTGGTTTTGGCCATTTAGAAAGCGAGTCTTCAGACTTCAGGGCTTTACTTGTTTGGCCCTATGATGAGGTGGGTCAACCTTACATAAAGAACCTGAACCATCCTTTGATTTGTCAGGACATTGTCATTTGCACCTCCCAGTTTCCACTAGAAATGCAAAAACACCAGTACACACACACACACACACACACACACACACACACACACATATATACATGCTCCACTCCCTTTAACTGTTATATCCTGTTCTTTGCATGGGAGGGATGTTTTTTTAATGGAAAGCTTTTTAAGTGGTAGAACCTGCCAGGTTTAATTCACACAGCATTTCACTTCCAGAAGAACACAGTGTCCTTACTGCTGGATGCCACAATGAAGGCCTACCAAGTGGTCTGTTTGATTTGTATGATAATCCTTCATGTATTTGCAATCGGTGAGTCATTTTACCTCATTTATTAAAAACCAAACCAAAAAAATAAAAAAACATATTTTGGGTTATTTTAATTCTGGTTATTTTAGTCACATATTTTTTTTTCATCATGAAAATTGGCTCACAGCACAAACCTGTGGTTAGAGTCAACATCAAAAGTAGGTGAAAAACAGGTCACTGTTATAGAGGTTCGGTTTGTGCAGAAAAATTACTTTCACCATTTCTGATTTGGAAGGAAGCCAAGCCACAAAAAAAAGCGAAATGAGTCGGAGAAATTTCTCATAAAAATCATGATGAGGCAAAATTTAAGATCTTGAGTTCCATCTGGGGGAAAAGTAAATGCTCTACAACCCACTTCATCGTTTTTAGAAAATATTTAAACCCTTAGAACAAGAGTTTCTCTCCTTCCTTCCTCACTATTTATCTATACCGGACTTCAAGTAACAAAGGTTCTTTATTTAAAAATATTTTTTATTGATATTCATTTTTATATTTATATATTTATTCTCTCTTTGTTGTTATAAGTTTCACTCTTCTGGGAAGGATTTTTACTGGATGTTGGAATGTGGGTGTGGAATTTGAGATCATTTACATACAAGTGCATTAGTCAGATCAGGAATTGTTAGGTGAGAAGATCTGGGGTTCAGTCAGCATTCCAGTTCATCCTAAAGGTGTGTAGTGGAGTCCAGGTCAGGGCTTTATGCAGGACATACGAGTTATTTGACTCCCAACTTGGCAAAATATGTTTAAAAAAAACTCAGTTTGTGTACAGTACAAGAGAACCCTTCAGTTCCATGGTTTTATTATCACTCTTACGGCAAGAGTTTGGGGAGGAACCATGTATGGGTGTGATAATCAGGTGTCCACAGTACTCTATACGATAGAGAGAAAAAGAGAGAACCTAGCCAGTAACTACAGCTTCTGTAGCTGTAGGTTTGTGGTATATGTGCGCACACACGCTTATAGGCACTTTTGCTTGATTGTTTGATGGAGATGAAAACGATTGATTTTATAGGGGATCCTGGATGGGCCTGGAGTCCTGGTGCATGGTTTAGTCATTACTTTTAAACATTAAACCCAGTTCAGCCTGTCTGAATGAAATATTCGATTATATGTCACACACGTCTGTGATAAACGTTTGTTGAAAACTCTACCACGCCTCTAGTGGTGTAAATATTTTAGACACGTTGTGTACTTTTAATTGGCAGAAAAATCAGCGTGAACTGGTAGCGGTAGTCAGCCGTTCATTAGTGTTAATTATAAATCTATAATCTTTAATATATGAATAAATATATTAAAACAAGTACCATACAATGGAAAGTTGAAGCTCAGTGATTAAAATGTTGCTTTTGATCTGAAAGTTGTGAATTAAAATCCCAGCAAACCCACTGGTGGACCTTTGAGCAAGGCCCCGAACCTTAAACTGATCAGCTGGATGAGATAATTGTATGTCAAAAGACAAATCTAAAAGTAAAACACTAGATTCTCAGGCACTCAACGTTAAGACATGTTTACTGTGGAGAAAGAAGCTGTTGTAATCAAATACTGACACAAACCATAGACAAGACCAAACTGGTATGTTAACCCACCAAGCCACTATAACAGGTGCAAAAGTATTGAACTATTCAGGCCTAGAGTTTAACAGACAATGTGGCGTAATGACAAAAAGAATAAATGTTGTTTGTTCAAAAATATAATGTTAATGTTAGCATGCTAATGTTTAAAATAAAAATCCATTCTTTAATGGGCAAGATGAACAACTTTCAGTGAATATGTTTGTGTTGTTAAAAAGAACGTTATTTTGCGTTGTTTTTTTTTTTGTTAGTTTTTTAACATGAAAAATGGTTTAATTATTAAATTCATTAATTTACACAGAATAATTTTTAGTCATGGATTAATAACCCCTTAATCAGTATTTGAAACAACTTTGAAACCTTGAATGTCAGTTACAGCTAATGTTGAAAAGACAGTAGTCATAATTCTTGCATTTTTTATGTTTTTTTGTCTAAAAAGACTGGAAATTTTGTCATTCGATATCCCATAAAATGTTTGTTTGCCATTATGTCAAGTGTCCCTTTAATAGAAATGCCAAGTTCACCAATAAACGTGTATATAATCATACCAAGCATGTTAACTAAAGTGGAAAAACACAATTGCATTCCGTTTTTCCAGCTTCTTAACCAAATATCTTGGGTTCATGGCCTGCATTCAGGAAATTTGCACATTTATTCTTATGCCTAATTAGTTTTAGGTTATTGCTGGACTCAAATTCAAACCACACACCACAGCCAGACATGGCCACCCTGGAGTCCAACTCCCAGCACACACACACACACACACTTTCCTACTCTGACTCTGCTTTCTTACTCTTAAAGCGCATGTGTGCGCAGTTACACACACTCACACTATAAAAAAAGACCCTACCTAATTCAGCCAAACAACACAAAGCAATACACTCACTGTATAAGCCAAAGCCTAGTAACCTAAATAAAGAACTAGAACTCTTGTTTTTCAACTATTGCCAAGCCGTGATACTTTGTTTGACACTTTGTTTGATGAACGGTTTCTATCGCTGGTTATCCCTGTATATGAATCATCTGAACTCCTGTTTTTGATGATGTTTTGGGTTACTATTCTGAAGAAAAATTCTCAAGTCTGTGTTTATTTAATATCTCTTCTAACCTGCTTAACTCTTGAACATTATTTACCTGACAATTAAAAGGGTTTATTCCAACAGAAAATGCTTTTCAGTTTATTTTCAGTACATTTCACAATTAACAAAATTTTGCTCTACATATTCCCACAATTTCTTTGAAATTTTTGAAAATGTTTACCTAGTTTGAAAACCACAAAGTTGAATTCAAACAATTGTATAGAATGTCATTGGCTGTCGTAGCATTACATTTTAACTTTACTTGAACTAGGACACCCAAACCTGTTCCAACATAGCAATGTCACTGTGCATAAAACCAGCTCCATGAAAATATGCTTTACATGGGTTGGAGTAGAAGATTGTGAGTGGCCTGCAGTAGAGCTCTGATCTAATCCCATTGGAATGCTGACTGCACCCCAGGCCTCATCACATCACCTACATCAGTATCTGCATTTGCTAACACCCTTGTGGCTGAATGAGCACAAATCTCCATAAGTACACAAAAAAATCTAGTGGAACTTCTTCCCAGAAGTCTGGAGGATATGGATAGACAGCAAATGGGGAGGAAATGGGATTTTTAAAAAGCCAATCTTATGGTCAGGTGTCCACAAACACTTCTCCATATAGTGTACTTTTTTAGCCTGTACAAAAGGTGTTGAAATGTTATGCCAATCCTAAACTGTCTGGTTGACTGTGTTCATTTTTGTTTGACAGCTCCAGTTAACTTCACACCAACTCTTTTGTCAGACGTGACCGCGCCAGTCACTACCAACACTGTGTACCTAAAGAAGCCATTCTGTAGCTTTGACAATATCACTGACCCACTCTGTGGAACCCCAAGCACGTGTAACATATGGCTGGTGTCCGCCCTAGGCTCAGGTGAGGGCTCTATGATTTTAAACAGAAGGAAAATAATAAACTACGCCTTTTACAAATTAAAAGGAAAATGAAATAAAGTATAGCCTTTTCATTTTCTTCTTTTTTTCCCAAACTTATTAGTAATTCAATTTCATTGCTTAAGCTTAACATTCCACCTGACTTTTGCTAACCATGTGTTAACCTTTTGCAGACCAATCATCCTTTCAATTGTTGTTTTGAATCAATCTTTTCTGGTAGTTCAGGAGTTTTCTCCTTAATGACTACACAATCCTTATATATCGCCAAAGTTGTTTTTTTAGGTGAAAAAACAAACTTTGAATATGTATGTAATATTTAACATAATGTTTTGTCTGTATTTTTCTCCCTTCATGATAGCAATGAGCACATTTGACAGCAGCAAAACCAATCCAAGCTTTATCAGCTTGTCTCCATACCCAACTGCATTCAAACCGGGCCAGAATAATTACTCCATCACTAAAGTTGGTCTTCAGAATAGTTTCGTCTGCTCAGCTGCTGGTACTACACCTTCATATTTCCTAGTCGGAGCAGATGGGGCTTGTAATACCGCTAACTGCAATGGTGTGTTGCCTCAAGGCTCGACTATGAGGTAGTGCAGATTTTTATCTTATTCTCCAATAATGTTTCATTCTGTAAACAGCATGTCATTCTAGTTGGATTAACTTTTTATATTTTGCCTCTATTGCGTGATGATTTTAATGCTAATGTCTGATCTATTGTTTTTTTCCCCCCTCTTAGTTTCAAGTATCTTCTTGTCTCTGCAGACAACGTACTTGTTGCAGAGACAAATTGGTTAACAAACATTACTCTGAAAACACGTAAGGAATCATCAGTTCCATCTCAATCCCATTTCTAAGAGCGAGGCGTTTCAGTAAAGCTGATAAAACCTTCCTCTGGTTTTTGTTTTTTCACAGTGAAAGATCCAGACAGTCTCGGTAGTGGTTACGCTGGAAGGTCCGCTGCGATGGTGGTGATCACATCGATTCTTTGCGCTGCCGCAGCTCTCATTTTGCTGTTGCTGCTCATTGCCCTGATTCTGTCCTGGTAGGTCAACCACTACAAATGATTCATGATTACTGTAAAATTAAATGAAAGGTTTAGAGTCCATCAATAGGTAGATAATGGACGAATTCTTATTGAGCACTTTATTATTTCGTGATTCGCAATGATGGTATGAAAGGAATAATCTTTGGAGAGAAATATTAAACACGCTAAAAGGCAGATGAATCTTTATGTAAGTCTGTCATTCTATGATGGAGGCATGTACAAGTTCCTGCCAAATATCAAACATGTAGTACAAAATGTGGTTGTCTGTTAGTTCATCAGGATTTAGTTTCTCCATGAGAATCCACTTACACCACTTATACCACATCAACATTCGGACAAATTGGAAAATGGCATTTTGATCTAAAAACGTTTTTGCGTCCACATTATCGTTTTGAATCGTTTCCCAAAAGTTGCTTGTCCACACTAAAATGTCGGAAAGCACTTGAGTGCGCATGAGGGAAACTAATGAGTAAACTAACTTTGACCTACGGCATTTCACGTCTGCCGCCTCTTTCAAACGTCGCGACAATGTCGAGGAAAGGCACCGAGTTTTTATAAATGCACCGACAGTGAGGTGGTGTTGTTGCTGCGAGTATCACAGGAGTGTAAACTTGCAAAAACGAGATTGAAAATAAACTGATAGACTTGCCAAAAAAAAAAAAAAGGTGAAATATTGGACTGCTTCAAAATACAGTATCCTGCTGATGAGGTTGCGTCCCCTCACAGTAAGGGCGAGCTCACAAAACTCAATAATTGTATTAATAATAATAATAATAAGAAGAAGAAGAAGAGGATGGATGATTATCTTGGCCGAATTGGTCACATGACTGCATCAAATGACTAAAAAAGCACCGTATTCGAAGGCCTCCATTTGCGCAGTCAAAAATGCGACTCAAAAATGGCGTTTTCAAATTTATCCACTTTGGAGAGCGTTTTCAAAAGTTGAATTTTCGTTGACTATACCGTTGTCTGCGAATGGAAGGATTAAAACGGAGAGAAAAATATGCCTTTTTGGACATGGTGTCAGTTCATTAATTTTTTTCCCAGATAACCAATAAGTCTAATAAATTGCTTTTTAGTTATCACATTCTCAGAAACAACTTTTTCAGTGTTCTAATAAGATCTAATACGATTCCAATAATAAAACATTAACCAAGTTCTGTACACGCTACAAAAGCCTGCTGACATGTTTTGTCTTGTTCCCAAGCAAAGGGTTAAATGCAAAATATTTTTAAAAGAGAAAAGACGAGGAAAAAAATAGGTTTCCCATGTAGCCATGCTGTTACTCTGATACAAAAAGCTGACAGACAGGTTTCTCTTCCAGCTGCATCAGCAAAAAGAAAACGCAATCGTACGAAGCGAGACGTCAGACTTCGTTCATGGGATCCCTCCGTATCCCCAGCTATGATGTGCACCACCTGAAGAACCCTTCCCCATACGACAACCCTGCATATGAGCAAGACCTGAAGAAGAGGTACACCAAGACTTCCACCCTGCCGCAGAAAACCCCTACCGTCATCACCACGGTGCAGTCCAACTCTCCAGATACCATCAACATGCAGAAAATGTAAAGGCATACCCAAATTTGATTGAATTCAAACGTGGCTAGCAATCTGGGAGGCAAAAACACAACATGCTAATTTAATTTTTTTTTTTAATTGAAATTGAATTGGAAATGTGTTTTATTTTGGACTAAATTTGACTAAACATTCTGCATTGCCTGGCCAGAAAAAGTCTCCATCTAGATTTCACTTATGTTGGAAGACATAAACTGCAGTTGTGGGAAAGATGTTATTTTTCACATGGTCAAATTATTAGCCTGCATCAAGTAAAGAAAAAAACAAAGTATATTGCTGAAACTACTAAAATTGGGTTAAGAACTTTCCAACGCATCATTAAAACCTGGAAGGATACTGGTGAACCATCATGTTTGAGGACGAAATGTGGGCGGAGAAAAATCTTGAATGAACATGTAGTGAAATAAGATTATAATAAACAGGCAAATTTCAATACGACAATGTCAGGATTCATCATGCTCAGATTTTGAGAGAGGTCAGGTTATTAAAAGTCTATTTTGGTCAGGGTTTACAATTTTGAGCTTCTTGGAGAAATTTGACACAACCATTTTGATCAAAACTGAAATAGGGCCTACCAATGAATTCAACCAACACTAACATACTTTTTACTATGTTTAAAATTTTTACAGCCACAGCAGCATTTTAATTAATGAAAACTCTTAAAAAATGTTTAAATATATTAAACATTATGTTATATTATGTTACAAAAATGTACACAGCATTAAAGAAAACAGGGTTTGGTTTATAAGTTTATAATATAGGGGTTGAGGAATTAATGAGAAATTCTACTTACGCTGGAGTATAAAAATAAACGTGTAACTCGGTTAAAAAAATGCTCAAATTCTCTCAGTTTGAATGCATTATAAAGTAAAAAGAACATTTATGCAACTAATAAAATTTAGTTGATGTCATGTTTTTGTGTCAAACATGTATTATATAAATGTATTCCTTTAGCTTTGCAATATATTCATTGTCAGCTAGAGTCCTAATGTAACGGTTCATCTGATACTTTTATTCGTCTTTGCTATCCATATGTTATTCATAGTTATGTATATTACAATGCTAAATAATGTTAGTATATATATATATATATATATATATATATATATATATATATATATATTTTTTTTTTAACCATTTGGTTTTGGTTCACTTAAAGCAATTAACCAATGAGTTCCAATGTTCTGATGCACCGTGTTAAATGGCAATGGCATACTGTATATCAAATATCTGAGATTGGGTAGAATAAAAATGAAAAGCAGAACAAATCCTGAAGTGAATGCTGAACTGTTTTTAACTTTCAAAGAAATATGAGAAAAAAAACCCCAAAAAAAACGCATAAAATGTTTACCAAAAACCCAAGGTGGTATGCAAGTGCCATAATTGCGAGTTAATAAATTGTGATATTCACCAGGTGGAGCTGTTTGCCTTAAAGCTCAATTACACATTTCATACCCTCTAGCACAATTTATGATAAAACTGCTGAGAAGAGACCATGATTTATCTTCTCAATCAGACCTTTGGGAGAGAAATGCTGTCTGGTTGCATAAAACCGCAGGATTTTTACACATTTGCTGAGACGGTACATAAAATTGGTTTTTGGGTTGGATAAGAACACGGTGGCCACTGGATCCCACTTGGCTGCAATAATGTGTAAAGATGGGTCATCTTGTAAACCCTTGAGCAAACCCCATGGGGGCTGCAAGAATGAGCTTTTTTTATTTGATTTGAGACCGAATCCAAACTTTGTTCCAGACACTTCAAAACCATCATAAAGTTGTGTAAACAATAAAACACTTTGAGAGCCAGTGGATGTTATTATGACATTAAAGTGGCTGTTTGGATTTTTTAAAGCCCCCTGCTGTCTGTGGAGCAAATTGACTTTTGTTTAAAAAAAGTTTTTTTTTAAAAAGACATTTTTAAAGTCATTTTTCTCGCACGTATGCCATCCCCTTGCTGAAACTATAAACACCTCTCTCAGTTTTTCAGGGCCAGAAAAAAAAATCTTGAAATTAAGACTCTACCCAAATCCAAAGTATCTTCAAACTGATATTCTTTATAGTATCTGGAAACATTTCACCGGAGTACAAAGAATGTAATCACTTTGAAATCCATTGGACTTCATGATTACATTAAAGTGGCCATTTAGTTTTTAATAGCCCTTTGCTGTCTGCGTAACCAAATGCCATTGTTTTTAAAACTCTTTCATCACAACTATTCCATATATTGCTGAGAATATTCAGAGTATTTTTCAGGGCTTGAAAAAAACTCAAAAAGTTTGATTTCAAGTGTGTGTTTTGGGAGTTAAACTCGACAATTGGATGCATACACTGAGGATTCTAGGTGAAATACTTCTCGGACATGTCGGGGTCAGGTTTTCTTTTTTTTCCACCTCTGCCATCAGTGGATAGTCGGTTGAGTCACAGAAAGCCCACATAAGCCGGCCTTCGACTCCAGGTCACCGTTTTATGGGTAAAGCATAAATTTGTGAGCCTGTGAGTCACCCAAGCCCACACACACACATACAGTTGCACTACACTCCTCTTTAGGGATTACTCATGCTCAAGAAAGCATCCCTTTAATTTAAATAAGCACTTTAAAGCACTTTGGTTTTCAGGGGAGACGCTGTGCTTTCAATCGTCAATGATTGTTATTCATTTTGAAGTTGTTCCGAGGAATCCCTCACCGATGAGAAAAATCACTCTGGAGCACGTCCATCCATTCTCTTTCTCTAGCATCCTCGGAAAACCCCTCTGCTGCCGGGGAGGAATGAGTCATTGCTCAGTCACACCGTAATCATGGCAGACCTTTTTTACAAAACCTCAACATTAATCCCTCTGCAAATACAGTGTGCGCATTCTGACACCTTCTCTCCCCTGATATAGGCTTGCACTCGTTTCTTTTTTTTTTATATCTACAGGGAGTGCAGAATTATTAGGCAAATGAGTATTTTGACCACATCATCCTCGTTATGCATGTTGTCTTACTCCAAGCTGTATAGGCTGGAAAGCCTACTACCAATTAAGCATATTAGGTGATGTGCATCTCTGTAATGAGAAGGGGTGTGGTCTAATGACATCAACACCCTATATCAGGTGTGCATAATTATTAGGCAACTTCCTTTCCTTTGGCAAAATGGGTCAAAAGAAGGACTTGACAGGCTCAGAAAAGTCAAAAATAGTGAGATATATTGCAGAGGGATGCAGCAGTCTTAAAATAGCCAAGCTTCTGAAGCGTGATCATCGAACAATCAAGCGTTTCATTCAAAATAGTCGACAGGGTCGCAAGAAGCGTGTGGAAAAACCAAGGCGCAAAATAACTGCCCGTGAACTGAGAAAAGTCAAGCGTGCAGCTGCCAAGATGCCACTTGCCACCAGTTTGGCCATATTTCAGAGCTGCAACATCACTGGGTGCCCAAAAGCACAAGGTGTGCAATACTCAGAGACATGGCCAAGGTAAGAAAGGCAGAAAGTCGACCACCACTGAACAAGACACACAAGCTGAAACGTCAAGACTGGGCCAAGAAATATCTCAAGACTGATTTTTCTAAGGTTTTATGGACTGATGAAATGAGAGTGAGTCTTGATGGGCCAGATGGATGGGCCCGTGGCTGGATTGGTAAAGGGCAGAGAGCTCCAGTCCGACTCAGGCGCCAGCAAGGTGGAGGTGGAGTACTGGTTTGGGCTGGTATCATCAAAGATGAGCTTGTGGGGCCTTTTCGGGTTGAGGATGGAGTCAAGCTGAACTCCCAGTCCTACTGCCAGTTTCTGGAAGACACCTTCTTCAAGCAGTGGTACAGGAAGAAGTCTGCATCCTTCAAGAAAAACATGATTTTCATGCAGGACAATGCTCCATCACACACGTCCAAGTACTCCACAGCGTGGCTGGCAAGAAAGGGTATAAAAGAAGAAAATCTAATGATATGGCCTCCTTGTTCACCTGATCTGAACCCCATTGAGAACCTGTGGTCCATCATCAAATGTGCGATTTACAAGGAGGAAAACAGTACACCTCTCTGAACAGTGTCTGGGAGGCTGTGGTTGCTGCTGCACGCAATGTTGATGGTGAACAGATCAAAACACTGACAGAATCCATGGATGGCAGGCTTTTGAGTGTCCTTGCAAAGAAAGGTGGCTATATTGGTCACTGATTTGTTTTTGTTTGGTTTTGAATGTCAGAAATGTATATTTGTGAATGTTGAGATGTTATATTGGTTTCACTGGTAAAAATAAATAATTGAAATGGGTATGAATTTGTTTTTTGTTAAGTTGCCTAATAATTATGCACAGTAATAGTCACCTGCACACACAGATATCCCCCTAAAATAGCTAAAACTAAAAACTACTTCCAAAAATATTCAGCTTTGATATTAATGAGTTTTTTGTGTTCATTGAGAACATGGTTGTTGTTCAAATTAAATCCTCAAATAAAATTAATCCTCAAAAATACAACTTGCCTAATAATTCTGCACTCCCTGTAAAAGCAAACATGACATTTGTCCTTCGGATTTTTTTTTTTCTCCCCTTCGAGCGTCAAACGATTTATCTTTCCATGTAGGCATATGGTTGGGTTGATAAGACTTTTATAACAAAAGGCTTTTTCTTTTTTTTCGTTCGCCTGTGAAAAGTTTCAGTTCCCTTTTTGACAACTCTTCTTTTTTTCTGGTTCCATCATTTATCACTGGACTCATATCATTTCTAACCATGTGCTTCTAATGCTACACAATCCAAGATCTATTGAAAACAGGCTGCAGAGCTCTGAATGCAAAAAGAAAGTGGTTAAAACGTGAATGTATAAAAATCAAACACGTATGGTTGAAAATTAAGTACAGTGCAACCTCGAAACTCGCAGGGGGTTACGTTTTATGACCCCTCACGAGTCACAAAAAATGGCTAACACAAGCTACAGTAATAAATCATTTTCTCCAAATTGTTCCTGTTGCTATGCGATTATTTTTTGTTATACCATATTGTTGCCTGATTCTCAGTTCTGACTAAAAAAATCTGACTGAACAGCAATTTTTTTTATAGTAGTCCAACTGCAAGATTCATATTAATATATAGTGTAATCGTAACAGTTCATTGAAGTTCAATTAAATTTTATTTGGACATTGTGACAATTTCAACAATGGACACTGGCCGCAAAGCAGCTTTTACAGTTTTAAATAAATTAGAAATCTACGTTATATATAAATTAGTCTCTATAAGTTTATCCTTAATGAGCAAACCAGTGGTATCAGTGACAAAGAAAAATTTCCTGAGATGATAGGAGGATTAAACCATCAGAGAAACCGTACTCAAAAGGGTGTCCTCATCTGGGTGAAACCAAATGTCTATTTATTTTGTTGATTGCAAAACTGTTCAATAGCAATTGCATCCTTAAGCCATTGCATCCATCTTCATGGTTACTAAGTTTAAATCTTCACAGTAGCTTCCTGGATCTTTAGGATGGTCATCTGGAACTAGTGATATATACAATGTAAATGAGACAATTGTTGACTTGGTGAGGTTTTTCGCCAAGATTGATTATGGAATGAGTCTCCAGGGTCAGGGTCAAGTTTTCCATCACTGGGAATTCCTCAGTTTATAAAGGTGATTTTTTTATGTGAACTTATATTTTTAGTAAAACACGAGGCGAGGTCCATAAATATTTGTTCTGCATCTTTGGTCTGCATCAGTTATGTCAGGTTTTTATTTACTTTCTGTCTCTTTGATTTGGTAATGAAGGTAAAAAGAATTGGACTTGGAGTTTCAGGCAACCGAAGACTACAACAGGTTTGCGAAGGCAGATGAAATCATAGATTATACACCATCCTGATTGTTCATATTTGAATGGGTCACATGATTGAATCACATGACTAAACATTGTATTTTGAATAGCTGTATTTTTTCACAGTAGTATGGTGTTTCTAAATGTATCTACTTGAGAGAACGTTGTGAAAAAGTTAATTTCTGCTGCACAAAAATGTCATATCAGTCCCTGAATGTCGAGAAAAGGTGCAGATTCATATTTGTCCAGATTTATGTGGCCCTAGTGTTTATAACACATATAAGCTGTAAGTGCAGACTATCAGATTTTTTTTTAATTATTGCAGTGGGGGGCTTCAGTGAGGTCTCACTTAATCAATCCACCTCAATACCGCCATTTTGATGCTACAGCTATAGAGACCATCAATATTAAAGAGAAACCGCATCACAGACAGGGATTTCATACAGTGAGAATGAATACAATCACTAAAGCAAGAAACCCAATGAACTCAACCCAACCTTTCCTCATGATATCCAGCTTTTCTTGGAAAGTCTGTCTTGTAAATGTCCTTGTAAGTATATATGTGACCAAATCAATTCCTTCTCCTGTCAGTCATTGTGGAATGATAAAAACAGCTATTAAATTTACACGAATATATGTATGCTCGCGCAGTTCGCTTCAGATGCAGGTTACGAGCTCTGACTAGTGCACTCTCTGGCCATCCAATCAAAAGACGTAATAATGTTGACATGATTGTACGCTTTTTAGATGTTGCAAACTTACAGTCTGATTGTTAAAGCAACAGCTTTAATCTGCATGAACTGTACAATGTAAGAGCTTGCTGATGCTGACTGTAAAGGCTCAAGGCAGAAAGATACCGCTGACCCCACCAACACGTGATGTGATGGCTGAAATCTGATTGGATAGAAACTCTAGACTATTGGGAATAATTTAATACATATTCATGGGAAAAAATAGATTAACACATAATTCAGTGATTCTGATAGGCCAGCAGGGAAGGCCTTAATGGACCATCACTGATTAAATGAGATAATTGGTCAGGATGCCTTCCAAATGCCATAAATGTGAACGTTTATACGCATATAAAAGCAAGCTGTAAATGATCGCCAGATTCGGATGTAAAACCCGAACACAATACCGTCCGCAGACTCTAATGTGGTGGAAAAACCTACTGACTGACCCGAAACGCTGGGGACTTTTCAGAACTGTTAAATGTACACAGATCGTAAACTTTTTCCGATTATAATCCATTTATTCGAAGTGACCATCATGCACGGTCATGCTGTAAATTGTTACAACGCTGATATTCAGTGAACAGAACGAGTGCATTGATATGAAGCATGTTATTTGCCCTCTGAGCCGGAACTACTATCAGATCAACATGTAGACATATTTATGAGAATATAAAATAAAGAAAAGGAAGGACTTTAAGGTAAGGCAACCTGACAAGAAAAACGTGTTACTCCTGTAGATAGTATGGAACTATCAAAACCTACCACACCCTCCTTCAGGGTTGCCAAATGTAATTTCTATTTTTATTTTTTGAAAGAAATAAAATTTTGCATTCTTTCTATTGTATTTGCGTTCGCAAAATGTAGTGTGAGTGTGTGTCCACGAGGTTAAGCCATCACTGGCATTGAAAGAGTATTGGGCGTGTTTTAAACCGAGGATTACGAATGAGGGATTCATTACGATCTGGCAACCCTGTCTGGCACTCGAGCTTTGCACGCGCACTGAGCGTGTCGTCCGGAGGTAAATCTGTCTGTACTGATCAGCGCGCGCGTATACTCTATGTGCATGCGAATATGTAGCTGAATGTGTGTGTGTGTGTGCCAGATGTGCGAGTGCGCGTGCATTGGCTCTTAGGCTTCAAATTGAGTTGTGTACATAAATGCAATGATCAGACCGTCACCTGCTATTAGTGTATCGAAACAGCTGGTACACCGGTACAGATGGCCAAGAGGAGCACGCTCTTTATCCGGATCGTGGAAGGCAAAAATTTGCCCATCAAGGATATGTGAGTAACAGGGTATTGCCATTTCCAAGGGGACATTCCAAGGAATTGGTTTTGCATCTGATCTGGGAAGAGAAAAGTTCATCTAAGGATCACTGGAGGTGCACCCACATTGCAATAATATATATTTTATATACCTTAAATTACATAAAGGATTTTTTTTTCTATTTCATTCCCAGTGTAAGAATATATTGCATTATATTATTACATTGTATTATTTACTGCAATACCAGGCTGCCATATTTAATTTCTTTACATCTCTATATATAATGTTATTGCATTTGAGTGAGAATGTACTATTACAACAATATGATTATTAATATGATTTTATAATATTATACACATTTTCTTATATATATATATATATATATATATATATATATATATATATATATATATATATATATATAGCTGCAAGTTTTAAGGATTTTAAATATCCTTTGGTACTCTTCCATCCCCTAAACCTATACACATATCACTTATTTTTACTATGACGTTTAGGCAGATCTATCAGGATCTGGGATCTATCACGTAGATGATATGATATGACAGCATTAATCCATGACTGTAAATAGGCAGGGCTCTTTTGAAAAAGGAAGGTATTATTTCCTTTTGTGACATTGCATCCTCTTTCGAATCACAAACAGCTCTCAGAGTTGAGGGATTACGTGCCATTTTGTGTTATAGGGAATTAGGTGAGTATTGTATTAAATGGTGGGAAATGTATGTTCAGAGTTGTTATTGATGAACTAGAAATGTACAAAAGAAATTGTGGTTAAGGATGTAAATTCCCTTCATTTGGAAGAAAAAAATACTCTTTTTTTTATGCACCTGGTTTTAAAAAAATAATTTTGTCGCTTTAAAAAAAAAACATTATGCGCAGATATTATCCAGCCTGATAATAAAGTGCCTCTCGAATTCAGAACGAAGGCTGGAGCTTAATTCCTTCTAATGGAGTGTGCACTTTTCACGGGAACTGTTTGGTATTAACATGTAAGCACACGTCAGATGAGACTCTAAACACTTCACTGAATTGATACGATGATAAAAAGTCAAGTCAGGCATCCCTGGATAGTGGATTATACCGAGCAGGTCTTTGAACCGCAGTTAAAACAAGTGGGTTTTTTTTTTTTTTCGATTTCTCATGAGCATCGGTTATGAAACCAGGCTTCGCCCACAGCTTAGGCACTACCTTTCCATGTTGCATCCAACCAGAGGTGGCAAAAGTACACACATCCTTCACTTGATTAGAACTTATGTTTAAAAATACTCTGGTAGAAGTTGAAGTACTAACTATCATTTTTTACTCAGGTTAAAGTAAAGAACTTTGGGCTCTGACATGTACTTAAGTAAGAAAGTAGCCATTACTACCACCTGTTTTAGTGTCACGCTGGTAACTGGACTTCATGTCATATTATTATAAGGGCTGTCAAGTTTTTAATGCTCTAATCTACATGGGCATGGAGAAATATGGATGCTTTATAAAAAATGTATGTTTATTATTAGTAAAACCAAACTCAACATTAAGCATTAAGACATAAATTTAATTTTACATGTTATTACGGTGTTTTAAATTACGTAAATCATCAGGACACCAAACAGAACTTTTGCTATGTTTCCAAACGGTCGGTTAATGAGGTGACACCGTAGAAACTGTACCACTTCTAACTTCTATACAGATTACATAATCAGGGAATATTCAAAGTAGACATTTCGAGTTTTCTATTCGTATATTTATTATGTCAGTGAGGCGAGTATTCACTGATATTCAGGTTGTTTTATTTATGATTGTGAAGAAAGATGACGGAGATGGCAGAGAGCGCCCCCTGTCTGTTTTCTTTTTACAAAAGCACAGAGTTTTGTTGATATATGAGTGTGTATAAATAAAAGTAGACCCTTTACAGATTAGAATGATGTATTGCTCTTATCTGTACGTTAAAAAAAGACAGCGCTATTTAAGTTCGTTTTGGCGTTATGAAGAAAAAATGGCACAAAACGCGCCGGTGCGTTTGCAGACCCTAGAGGGTTAATTGCCGGGTGTGCACATCATAACGGATTTTGGTGCTGATTTGAGACTTGGTGCATCAGTAAAACAAATGTTTAGAAATGAATTTATTAGAGGGACAGCACATGTAGGACGTTTTGGAGACAAGGTGAGGGAGGCGAGATTGAGTTGTTTTGGACATGTGCAGAGGAGGGACATGGGGTATATCGGTAGGATAATGCTGAGGATGGAGCCACCAGGATGGAGGAAAAGAGGAAGACCAAGGAGGAGGTTTATGGATGTGGTGAGGGAAGATATGCAGGTAGTTGGGTTAAAAGAGGCAGATGTAGAGGACGAAGGGGCATAGAGACGGATGATCCGCTGTGGCAAATCCTAATGGGAGAAACCGAAAGAAGAAAAAACACCGTATAGAACACAAGCAGAGAAAAGATGATGGTGATCAGGAATGTCTCTGTTCTCAGTCATGTTTACATCACTGATTCTCTCTGTTCATGTTAACCCCATAACTTGTTGCCTTCTGCCATGCTTGTTGTTAGCTTTGTAAACTAGACTACGTCTGTGGTGTGTGAGAGCCAGGAAATGATACACCAGTGGTAGGTTGAAAAAGCCGCGGAATGACAGGAAACAGGTTAATGGGCTGAAAACGGTGAAATGAAAAGAAAAAATATTGACATTTCACCAGACAGATTCAAACGAAAGTAACAAACCTTTTTTTAAAAATGTAAGAAGTAGAAAAGTAAGATATTTGTGTAAAAATGTAATGAGTGAAAGTGAAAAGTTGTGCGAAAAATAAATAGTGAAGTACTGATACCTGAAACATCGACTTAAGTACAATAATGAAGGATTTGTACTTCGTTACTTCCCACTTCTGCAGAGATCTGGGTCACGGCTGGACGAATGATGCTTCATTATTTCGAACATTTCCGCCTGACCCCTGGCACTGAAGTTTTGGTAAGATTTCGAGAATGCCCCAGTTTGTGTTTTCTTGTTTGCAGGCTTGGTGACGTTCCAACATGTGAGTGTGTGTGTGTGTACGTGTGTGTGTGTGTGTGTGTGCTACCGCTGAGGGACAGATGTCGTGTGGAGTGTTTACACTGACACTGTGGTGACTTTGCCAAGTCGAGCGGCGACAGATTGCATCCGAGCGGCTTCGCAGACAGGGCCTCACACGCCCCGTGCTTGGGAATATGAGAATGAATGGCGTTCCATCTGTGGAATAAATTTCCGAAAGAAAAGAGGAGTTGTGTTTAAAAAGGACAAGTGCAATCAAATTCCTGTCTTTATGAGTAATGGGCTTATTGTAGATTGGCAGTAAGAGTGATTTTGAGATGTGCTTAGTCTCATTTTGAAATATCGCTATGTGTAGTTCCTCTCCTGGTTTTTGTTTTATCAGTCTTTGTCTTTCTACTAGGCGAGCAGACGGATCAAATAGTCTCACACGGCCTTTTAAAAAGTTCAGCTCTTGGCTTCGGGACAGGGCCGGTGACTGGACTTTGTCGTCCTTAAGACTTTCCAGAGGTGCATTCCGAAAGAGCTCGTCTGAGCCAGCGAGTGTGTTTGTGTGTATATGTGTGTGTGTGTATGTGCGAACAGCTTCGCTATCATCTTTCTGCAGGTAACGTGCAGACAAATGTGCAGCGTGTGGTTCAACTGCCAGGCCACGCAGATGTCTGATGTAACACCTGTCACTGACAGACAGTTTTTCACCCTTATACTGACAACAGGCAGAGATGAATCACCTTATCCAGTGGCACATTCCCTCTTATTACACACACACATATACTGCTTCACCTCTGGCAGTCATTTGCTCCCCAAGGTCTTTGTGGTTGTAGTCTTTCTAATTCTTGTTTTTTTGCTGCACTTTTAGACTCATAAACTTCGACAATTCCAGTATCTTCTTTAAAAAAAAAAAAAAAACCTCTAAATATGTCTCACAGTCAAAAAACTTTCAACTTGCTAAGTTGCAGTGGTGGACTATAACAAAGTCAATGTTACTGTACATAAGCAGCTTTGTCCCGTATCTGTACTTTACTGAAGTATTTGTATTTGGGGAGATTTTACTTTAACCTCACTACATTTCAAAGTCAAATATTTAACTCAAATACATTTTGCGAAATCAGTCGTTCATTTTTATTTTTTTTATGAGGATAAAATCCTGGTCAAACACGCAGCAAGCCACCAATCAGGGTTGAGCGCGTGCTCTGTTTTAAACTTGTTTTGATTGGCGCTTGGTGGCATCTACTTATCACCAACATACAGTTCAGCATCAGTTCAACAGCAAGCAGAACATTTTGTGAATAATAAATGACGGAAGAAACTCCGGACTCGAACTCGCTGCAACTCCAGTGGCCTTATTTACGCAAAGTACCGTGATTTCCGGACTATAAAGCACACCCATATATAAGCCGCACCCACTGAATTTTACAAATATTTTTATTTTTAACACCAATGTCTACACTAATGTACTTTACACAGGCTTTAACGAAAGACACGTTACTCACGGGTGAAATATGTTGCGCTTCCTTTAGGAGCAGAGCGGTATTTTGGGAATAGCCTGCCACTGCATTCTTCCGGTATTACTGCGTGTGTGTAAGACTGAGGAATATGTCCTTATTATTTTCTGATGCTCATTTCTAAATTTCTTTGACTAACCCATAACGCTGTTGCCGAGAAAAGCCGTGCAGCTCAGAACACAGGTGAGGTGCGTTTTTTTCGTTTCCGTTCGGAAATTTCATTGGCCTAATGTTATGGGGTTCAGTTTTTTGGCTTGAAGTTTGTGAAACCGGGAAAAACCCAGAAAAATTCATAAATTAGCCCTTCGTTGTTTAAGCCGCGGGGTTCAAAACGTGGGAAAAAAGTAGCGGCTTATAGTCCAAAAAATACGGTAGTTGAATGTTTTGGGCTCGTGATAGTTTTAATAGATATCAATCAGGGTTTGGGTAATTAATATCATTCTATTAATAGATTCGTGTGTTAAGAGTCTTTTCACATCAACTAAGTTGATTAACCAAGAGCACTGTGACAGAAATGATAATAGGTACATTCAAATATTATATATAATATATTATAATAAATTATAGTACTTTGGATACTAAAATACATTTGGCTGCAAACATTTGTGTACTTTTACTTTTACTGGAGTAATAATTAACTCAACTACATGGTTTTGTGTACTTTGTCCACCACTGCCAATTAAAGGAGAAACAATAAATAATTGATAAATAATCTATTATGTTTGAAGAATCCAGTTTTTATCCAGTCAACAGCACTCCCTCTATATATACCTGGCATTATTTGTAAAAAACAAAACAAAACACTGCACTCGGTCTCTAATTACATTGATTAGGTTTGTAGAGAACACGCTGACAGAATGAGGGGTTTTAATTGACTCAGCTAATAATATCCAGTGTACATCAACAGCATCACATGATGATGATGTAATGTAGCAAGACAAGGTGTGTATTTTTGTCACCCTCACCCTTAATGACAAGCGTTTAATGACACTTCTGGGGTCAATTTTCTGTATATTGTAAGAAAAGATTTAATTAGATTAGATTAGATTCAACTTTATTTTCATCGTGTAGAGCCAATGAAATGCAGTTAACATCTATCCAGAAGTGCATATGTGGCCTATTTACGATAAATATATTATTTTTTAATCTCAATTTGAATAGGGAAAAAAAAAATTATGTTTTAGGGATTGTCATGGTCAACATCTGAGTAAGTTTGTCTTTGTGATGTTATCATTGCTTGTTTTTTAATTCCATGCCTTCTTGACAATTCGCCAAAGGATTCCAGCGAAGTCACAGGACTGGTGCGGTTTAGGATGCGTAATTTCAAAGCAACGAACCTCCCTTTTTTCCGGGACGTGTGACATTAAAGTATGTTTTTGACTGAGCAGTCAGAGACCGTCAATTTATCTGTCTATGCGTCAGGCTACCCGTTTTGGAACTCGGCCTATGTGTGTATCTTGACTGGAGGTTGCTTTGAAGCTACGCTCTCCAAAGGCTTCAGTAGGGACTCCTTCACGTAGGCGTAGCCTTTGGCACAGGCTTTAACACACCAAAGGATTCACGTATCTCTACCTGTGGCACATGCGGTGAAAGAGTAACGGGAACAGGAACGGAAAAGCGAACGCAGCGGATGTGTTAAGACGTTCGTTACGGGTCTTCAGATGAAGAATGGGATTTGTGTTTGTATACTGGATATATACATTTTATTTTGGGCCATGCTTAAAAAGCCAATGAACATTGTCAGTGTCACATGCTGGTCTGGTAATAATGTTACTTAATGATTAGTTGAAAAAACTGGATGGAATTTACCACTTTAACCAGCGCTTTTTATACTTTTGATTTATTAACTGGTCTTATGAATTCTTTTGTAGAACCGGAAGCAGCGACCCATACTGCATTGTGAGAATTGACAACGAGGCCATTATAAGGTACAGTACAACTGATTTTCTGTTTTGCCTCATATTTAAACTCTTCTTCATCTCCTGTAAGATGATTAGCCTAGATTTAAAAGGTTCCCTACACCAAAGCTCATTTCCATTCCAGTCTTTGCAGTTGAAGTCCTGACTTTTATTTGCACAGAATAAACTGCTGAGAGCAGCAGCACGGAAAACAGCAGAAGCTGTGTTTGGTCGTGCTGTGCGCTCTGATGAAATATCGCTTTATTTATCAATGACGTCTCAACCCCCCGTGCTACATCGAGACCCCGGGAGCGGCCTCCGCAAATCAAACGGAATCGTGCGCCACGCTGAAAAGTCCATTAAGGAGGTGTCATAGCATCAGTGTCAGCACTGAGTGACTCAAGCGCTGCGTATGGTTCGCATTGCAGCAGCCTATAAATGGAATTCTTTCATATCCTGTAATTAAAAAATGGCGAAATGACATTCCATGTTGACACCGAGACACTGGTGAGTAATGAAAGCACTTAGTCATGAGGAATTAAACGTGCACATGAATCACAAAAC
This sequence comes from Silurus meridionalis, assembly GCF_014805685.1. Taxonomy (NCBI): domain Eukaryota; kingdom Metazoa; phylum Chordata; class Actinopteri; order Siluriformes; family Siluridae; genus Silurus; species Silurus meridionalis. Next base: position 13,797,676 of record NC_060908.1, on the reverse strand, counting down.
CCACGGCATTCCACTGAAACCAGGAGACGAGTAGGTTTATTTTTCAAGGCTTCATGGTAACAGTACACTGGCATTTCAGACCAGAGTACATTGTAAAAAAACACAAGACTCTCCGTTTAATGGTTTACTCGCAGAATCGTCTTCATGTGATCCAAATAACTCAGAGTGTTTACTGAGACCGTATTGGTTTCTCTGTGTTGCCAAGTACCAACAGACCCTGTAATCCATTTTGTTGAATTTCATAGAATACTAATACGATTATTATGGAAATGAGGTATAATTCATTCTTTTAAAAGGCAAGCGTTTCCTTTGTAAATCACTAACAATTTTTTTTTTATAGTCGATTCCGAATATGATGAATATGATAAAGTCGACACATACGTGTTTTTCATGTTTTTATGCAACAAACTAGGTCATTTAACCGCATGATTAACTAGGACCTGACAATTTTAAAAATGTCCAGATGTTCCACTTGAATTTCATTGAAAAATCTTTTTTTAGCATGAATACCAGCTTTATACACTCTTGGCATCTGGAAAGTTTATTTCTCCAAACATTGATATGAAATAGAATTGCCGGAAGCAGCGACCCGGCAATAGTTCTTTACTCGCTTTAGACTTTAAGTCATGCTGATACCAACTGTATATAAACTTTCTTTCGGCTTATCCCTTCAGGGGTCGCCACAGAGGATCATCGTTATTCGAGAATCGCATGTTCGATTTGGCACGTTTTTACGCTGGATGCCCTTCCTAACACAACCCTCCCTATTTATCCGGGCTTGGGACCGGCACTAGGAGTGCACTGTCTTGTGCAACCCTAATGGCTGGGGTTGGTTCCCTGACCGTATATACTCTCCAGTTAATCTACGATATATTATAAAACGTTTGTATACACCTGTCAATCACAAGCATATATAGGCTTTTTTAACTTATTGCCTCCAAGTTGCTTTTAGACAATTGAAGAACTTGAGTGTCCTGCACAGTGCTCTGACTTCAACCAACACCTTTGGGTGGAACTTGGACTCCGTCTGCACCCCAAGACTCATAAATCATCAGGCTTCACTAAAACTCGTGTTTCTCAGTCAACACAAATACCCCCATTCTGTAAATGCGGCAAAATTAAGAGGAAGCCTTTCACAGAAGATTGATCCAGGAAGTTAGTATAACAGCAAAGAGAACCTAAATCTGGACTGGAATCTAATGGTCTTTTTTTTGGTAGTTGGAAGTTAACGACAGTAAGTTGGGAATCTTATAGTACATTATATAACACAGGAGGTCCCAAATGAGCTCTAAATGGTAGGTAGAGATGTTAGCTTAGTGGTTTGGATCCAAAAGGTCATGAGCTCAAATCCCAGCCACACCAACCTGAAACTCCTGGGCCCCTGAGCAATTCACCTAACCCCATTGCTGCTGAGTTGTATTAATGCGAAAAATCTAAGTCACTCTGGATAAGGGCGTCTGCCAAATGCCATGAATGTAAGGAAAATGGGCGGACCCGAGCACCAGGAATATTACATTGGGAATACATCCAACAAAGTGCAAACCCAACAATGCTAAGAACTATAATGCAAAGGGTTTTAGGACCAGTTAGCACTTTTCACATACACTTGTGCTAACAGCTAACTAGTCTCAGATTGTTTTAACTGACAAATTGCTTCAGCTTTGTTTTTAAGATTGTTTTTAATACCCTTTCTACTTAGGACAGCAACAATATGGAAGACTCTGTCCCCATTCTGGGGAGAGGAATACAACGTCCACGTTCCACCTTCCTTTCACACGGTGTCCCTGTATGTGATGGATGAGGACAATCTCAGGTCAGGGTCTTAATGTGCGTCACACAAACAACGCCATGTCCTCTCCACTTCATTCATAATGAGTCATTCATATGCTGTTTTGCTAATGTCTCTATAATCGAATATATATATATATATATATATATATATATATATATATATATATATATATATATATATATATATATATATATATATATATATATATAATTATCGACGATAGTAATTAACTCTGCGAATATCGTCAAATGTTTTTTCTTTATGTGGTTTTGTTCCAGCCGTGATGATGTCATCGGAAAGGTCTCGATCAGCAAAGAAGCACTTGGTGTCAAACCACAAGGTAAAGCACTTAATCACAGTATTGCATGTTAGCTCAGAATCACCCATAATGACTTGGTAGATCACATGAGTCCTGGTTTCAAATAAGTGCATCATTAACCTTTTGCAAATTCACCCCAAGACTCCAGAATACAAGCAGCCCTTGTCTATCTCACTTCCCTGAACTGTATATGGTAATTCCTCATACCCAAGGGTTGTTTTTTCCCTCTACGTAGTATGCACCATAAAATCTAATTGATTATTTTGTTAAATAGTTTCACTGCAAAATGCCTTTCATACTTAAAATATGTATATATATTTTAGGATTTTTATACACATCAAGGCAGCAACTTGAAACAACATTACCTATGTCTATAAAATAGTACCTGTAACATAGTACCTATAATGTGTACCAAATAGAAATTATATAAATAATCAACCTCAAATTCAGATTCTCTATATCGAAAAAGAATTTGTCATTGTAATGTTATATAATATGTAAAACTGAAGTGGCATGGAAAAACATTGGGCCATATTGTTTTGTTCAGAATATGTGGTTGCCTTGGTTCCTTAAACCCCCACACAAGGTTGTCTTAAACCTTTTTGTCCACTGATAAAGGTATCTTGTGAATATCAGTATTGAAAAAGCCAATGGTTGAAAATCGACTTCTTCATTCCAGGCCAAGGACATGACCTAGTGGTAGTATCTACAGTGACCGTACCTTACACCACCCTCTATAGTTTGTGTGGATGGAAACCATCAAGTACAATCCGAACTCTTGAAATAAAAACAGAAATCCATGGAGAGTTTGATAAATAGCTAATTAGCTAACCAATCTAGGTTATTTTGTTTTGATTTGAGCATTGGTTGTTTTGTTTGTATGGATTCGAGCTTGTGCCTCATGAGAGATGCAGGCCTCTGAAGTGCGTAAACCTTAAACTTCAAATAGTTTAGCAACAGAGTCCCACCAGGAGACTGTCAGGGCTGACTCATGCATGGGCAGGGCTCAATTGATGTTCAGGAGGCTAAAGACAGAGGTAACTGAGTCACAGAATGCTGCGGGGGCCGACATTCTCTCAAGTGGCGGAGAACCTTATTCACGGCATGAGTGGGCAACGATTTACATCGGTTGACCCTGCGTCGACATGGAACCGACAGGACCAAGATAAGAACCTTTAATAATTGCTCTCTGCTCATTTACACAGTTTTATTATATATACTGTACATACACCAACCAGCTACAACATTAGCACTGATTACTACAGTATACAGTACATATATATATATATTTATTAAAATGGCACAGGTCAAAGGGTGCAGCACTGTTTTTTTTTCATAGGCAAACTAGGCAGTCGCCTAGGGCAAAACCAGCTGAGGGGTGGCAGTGAGCGCCCCCTGCCCCACCACCATTTCTAATATTTGCCTGTTTTTCTGCTGAAGTTTAATATACAGTATATGTTTACATACTTGAATTCGGGTAATTTTACAATGATTATTTAGGTGTTTAACTTTTTTATCGAAGGTTGCAATAGATTTGCATGGTGTGGGGGTGGAGCATCATTGTGGGAGGGCGGAGCCATTGGGGTGTTGACAATAGTAATCTTGTCTAGGGTGCCAAAAAAACTAGAAACTGTGAATGCTTGGGATATATTAGGCAACAAGTGTGCAGTTCTCAAAGATCTGAGGGTTGAAAGCACGAACAATTTGCAATCATAAGGACCTGAGTTACTGGGTCAGATCAGCCAAAGTGCTATGACCATTATGCCTGATCGGTGTATTTATGTGGCACCAAATGTGATTCTGGACATTTCTAGATATGCACCTCTATTTGTGTACATGTAATGCATATCAGAGGCTGTTCTATGTCTCGTTAGTCCTCATGGCGCATCCAAGAACTAGCCATTTATACGCTCACCCTCTACTCCATGAAGCGAGACAGCTTTTGAACTCTCTTCTTTTCTCGCAAGCCATGCCGGTTATATTTTAATGAGAAGGTGGTTGGGACGCATAGAAATAGCAGCACACTCCCTACGTGGCTGTTGACAGGTTGAGAATGCGTTGCCCAGCTGGAGGCTAGCAAGTGACTGGAGTACATCACCAGGAAGTGAACTGTTTTTGGAAAAATTGGGACGACCTGGAAAAAACACGTTATGACTTTTTCTAATCGATTAAACCCCACACCTGGTTTGCCACCTATAGAGGTGCTGATGTGAGCGGTAACCCAGTTTATCGGGTCGATTATGTAAAACTGTGACATATGCTGCGGTAATCAGCGGCCTGACGGAATGAATGACTGACTGTCTGACTGCAGTCGGCGAATGGTGGCGATAATGAAAAGCGATGTGGATAAGGAGCATGACGCAGGCGTCATGATGAGACGGGATGAAATGTGAGAAGGAAAAAAAAAGCGCGAGGCAAACCTCATGGTTACAGGTCAGTGAATCACATAGTCACGTAAAGTCCAGTTTTCATAACTAAAACCATACTCATACTTATAGTATATCAGTATAATATACCATATAGTGTCATTCTCAACTGACTGATATGACTTAAGGGTTTACATGAAACCTTCCTTTTCTGATTTTACACCTGCAAGTAACCGATTTGACGGTGTATAGACTGTGTGTTGTCGTAAGTTGATCTGGGATTATTAGATCAATAATGACTGACCCTGGGACATAAAAAGGTGGCACCGTCTGCAGACAAGCCGTTTGAAGCAGAAGCATTTTAAAGGTTATCCCCAATGTGTGTGTGTGCGTGTGTGTGTGTGATGTCACTTCCCTGTAGACTTTCACAACATCACATGCCAGATCTTTAACAGCTGGTAATATCATAGCTATATGATATTTTCTCATGCCGTCTTTTGCCTTCGCGATCGGACGGTCTAATTCTCATCCTCGTTGTCCGAGGTTTCTTTCTCACACACAAACACACACACACACACACACACACACACACACACACACATGTGCAGGCCTGGTGGTTATTGTACTTAATTGCAATCCAATTTTCCCCTCTAACTGGACAGTTACAAACAATAATTTTTTTTTTTACATTGATTGCTTCTTCTTTTGTTTTTCCGAACCCGAGACCACAGGGACGCGGACTGGAAATGTTGGGCAAACAGCAGCGGCGAGTAATCGACTAAATTTGCAGAGCTCATTAACGTAACACGGGTTCAAAGCGAACGCCGAACATGCCTCCCGGTCACGTTCTGAAAGCAGCGTCGTGTTCAAAAACCCCTGGAGTGATACACGCATACAAACAGCAGAAGTGTTTTTTCCATTCATCTAAATGGTAAAAAAACTGACAAGGCCTAGCCGGGTGCAATTTATATTCAGGGTACTCAATGGAGCAAGACAAAAAAGAGCATAATGGAGCATGACATGGCTGACTTAGAATACTAATAGGGAAGAGAACTTGTGCCGACTTTTTCCATTGTGATACACACAGAGTGATTATGAAGGATTTCGCTGGAATCCAGTGATATAAATCCAGCAGCCTTCACTAATATTGGCAGCCTTGTTAAATATGTACAAAGGCGGCTGTGAAAAAAAGACCAACCCTATCTGTTCTTCCAAAACATTCACAAAATGGAATTTCCACTGATGTATATCAAAGTGCAAACACAAAATGGATTTATATTCTACACTAAAAAGTGAGTACACCCCTAACATTTCAGCAACCATTTTATTATATGGTTTTAAGGTACAATACTATAGAAATGAAACTTATATATATTTTAGAGTCAATGTGCAGCTTGTATAGCAGTAAAGATTTACTGTCCTCTAAAAATAATCCACATACAGCAATTATTGTCTAAATAGCTGGCAACAAAAGTGAGTACGCCCCAAGTGAACATGTCAAAACTGTGTCCAAAGTGTCAATATTGTGTGTGAGCACCATCGTTATCCAGCACTGCCTTAATCCTGCTGGCATGGAATTCACCAGAGCTGCACAGGTTGTTGCTGAGATCCTCTTCCACTCCTCCATAATGACTGCTGGATGTTAGACACAAATGGCACTTTTCCACCTTTTGCTTGAAGAGGCCCCACAGATGCTTAAAAGGGTTCAGGTCTGGAGACATACTTGTCCACTCCATCACCTTTGCCTTTAGCTTTCTCAGCAAATCTGTAAATCTGTACGGCTATACAAGCTGCACATTGACTACTTTAAAATATATCCAAGTTTTATATTTATAGTATTGTCCCTTCGGAAGATATACTAAAATGATTGCTGAAATGTGAGGGGTGTACTCACTTTTTGTGAGATACTGTGTTTGTGCCACAATTATTGCTACCGTTATGAATTCATGCATTTATACAATATATTTCAATTGATATTTTATATATTAGTGACTAGAAATTGTTCAACCATACCTTGTTTCACAGGAGTATAAATATGAGGTAACACATAAACCATACAGTGGAACCTCGGATTACGAGTTTAATTGGTTCCATCACTTTACTCTTAACCTGAAAAGCTCGTATCCCGATACAAATTTTCCCATAAGAATGAATAGAAACTTCGGTAATTCGTTCTGGACATCCAAAAAGTGTTTCTTAAAAAAAAAATAACGCCAATATTCACTAATATTATTTACTTTTAACATGTTATATTGAAATCGCATCATATAAAAACATATAAACATATAAAAAATAAATCTTTAAATGGTACCTTACCTTTAAGAAGTCTCGCTGCGTGCATGATGGAGACGACGTCCAGAGAAGCGGAGGAGGGAGAGTTATTGTTTGGAAGGAGAATTTCCATCAGGCTACTTTGTTGGCGGCATGGTGATAGGAATACGTACAGTATTTAAAGTTCAGTAATTCCACACTGTTAGAGCGACGAGCGGATGTGTATGTGCTGCACGAGAGCGCAGCGAGAGCACGTGGCGATACGTAAAAAACTAACCTGCCTGCGATTTTTCCGTGCGCAACGCTCGTATCCTAAAAAAATTCTCGTAACTAGAGGCAACATTTTTTATGAACTGCGATTCGTAACCTGAATTATACGTATGCCGGGGCGTTCGTAACCAGAGGTTCCACTGTATTATAAGGAATATAAGGAATATAGCTGTGGCAGAAGGTTGTTGAGCGTCTCAAAATGGAAAGTCGTTGTTTCTTTTCATATATCAGCAACAATGTGGACTAAATGTGGAATGTTTGAAAAGCATGTTTGGATCTGTTAGGTGTCGACATACTTTGATCATATAGTTTAATTTTGTGGATTTCCTGTTTATATCCACTACAGATTTGAATAGCTTTAGACTTTGTTTTGTTTTCATAAGTAGAATCCAAAAGATTAAAAGTATTTGCACCCGACATATGACTAATGTAGTTGCGAAGTACAGTGGAATGTTGAGCGAAATGCATTTCATTTGCTTGTCCCTTTCTGTGTTCTTCTTTCCTGCTGCTTTCGGGTCGTCCTGCAACTCTTTTCTGAATGGAAAAGATTGCATGTGAATAAAGAAGACGAAAGGGGCAAATTTATTTATCACAATTATACCCAAGGCTGTGATGTGCGACATGAGGTTGTTGAGCCTCACAAAATGCGAAGTCGGTGATTCTTTTCCTATATTAGCACCTCACACTGTGTCTTATTACCTATTTAATACCCTGCCTTACAGTCTGTACAGCAATGGAATGAAATCCACAAGGCGAGTTACACAATCGCTCCAGAATTCACACTTATTCTCTTGGTCAAAGGTGTAAAAGCAGTGTGACAGTTCTTGAATTTAAACCCTTAAACCTTCAGGTCACTAATGCAGCACTTGAAACCGCCGGGGTGCCCACTGACCCCTGTTTATAGTGCTTTGTTTCCTTGTTTCTCGCTCGATTGATTTCCTAAGCAGAGAGGGATGACGCGTTTTGTCTTTTGACCTTGCTTTTGCAGTTTCCCGATCTCTCTATAGAGTCTTATTCCTCAGCGGGTTTCGCTCTGATTCTCTCCGACATGTAATTCTGCCAAAGCTTACAGGTCTACGGTTAATCTGCGGACAGGAATTAATCGATTACACTAAGCTTCTTAAAGCCTGAGGCACAGAGATATTGATATGATGTCAGATTCATTTTCATCGTACAACGGGTGTACGTCTCAAGAGATCCAATCCAAGGGTCGATATTCAAACCTTACAAAAGAGCTTTGGGCAGTATAAAATATTGGTAAGGATACATGTATTATACAGTATAAAGTATATATACTGTATATTTGTTTAATTAACATTTAATAAAGGAGTCTTCACAGCATTGGATATATTAGTAGGTTTTCCACTATGAGAAAGTCCTCATTGTGGACTTGTTTTCTTGGTAACTTCAGGCAAAGAAACCTATATGTGATAGCAGAAATTAAGTGTTACAACATAACAATAAATGGATGAAAAGTACCAATTGTGGACCCATTAGATTTTCTTTTACTGGATGATCCTGCACTCTCATTGACTATTTATCGAAGGTAGATGCAGTCAGCTGATCTTACTGCTGCTAAAAAATTTTACCTCAGATTTGTCCCTTTGGCAGTCATATTTGATCGATATCGCTCTTTTAGAGTGTAAAATACACAACACTTAAGAAAAAACAATACAGTTTTGGTTGAATCTTGAGGATACAGAGTTGTATTTTATTTTGTTATCATTTGTTAATTGTTTTGTTGATTGTAATCAATCCCTACTTTTTTGCTCTTTTTACTTTATTATCCTGGAAGGATTGTCGACTTTTTTTTGTATAAGCTGTAAAGTACATAATAAAAAAAAACGCCTCAGATTCTAGTTAGTGTTGCGATTTTGTTAGAGTATGTTATAATATGATAATAAATTACGACTATGGAATGGTGCTATGAACACACAACTATGGAGTGCTAACGGCATCTCAAGAGCTGAAAAAAAGAATTTACATCTGTTTAAAACTTTTTAGACTTACAGATCGTACTCTCACGATTGGTCCTACTGTTAGAGCTTGGGCTTCTCGCTGATTTCTGAAGCAGCTGTTCATTAGCGCTGGCTGGTGAGATTATTTCGAAAGTGGTGCTGTGGCAAAGCAGGACACCCATCTGCTTTTTTCTCTGGCAAAGGAAACCGAAAGAATGTTGCAAAATGTGCTTTATAGTGAGAGCAAAACAAGATTAAGATAAGTATCAGGACACCTGACTTTTCCAGTCATATGTGTTTTTCTTTTTCCAAACTGTTACCACAAAAAAGTAAGAGGCACACAATTGGTGTCTTTGGATGTCTCAATGGAATGAGGAGACCCAAACCTGTTCCATCATGGCTCAAAGCTAGCTACATGAAGATATGCTTTACATGAACTGGATCTGCACCCCAGGTCTCCTCACCTCACCTACATCAGTACCTGACTTGACTAACACCCTTGTGGCTGAATGAGCACAAATCTCCACATCCAGACTTCAAAATCTTCCATATCTTCCCAGGAGAGTGGAGTTTATTATAACAGTAAATGGTGGAATACATTTCGGGTGGGATGTTCAAAAAAACGTGAGGTCAGTAAAAGTATCGAGACTCCACAAATGACTAACGTTGTTGTGAATTATAGATTTCGTTATCCGTGTTTGTTTTTCCTGCTGCTTTTTTACGTTCTCCAACTCTTCCGAGTGATCGCTGATTTCTTGACGACGCTATCCCCTGAGAGAGAGTGTTGTAAATTATCGCATATGAATAATGAAGACAAAAATGGGCAGATATTTAGTTCCCCATTGTTGTATGTATTTCCTGGTGATGAATTTGTTTAAATATAATGGAGGAAGTTTCCACAAGACCTGGGACAGATTCTGTTCTTTACAACATCTTGCAATATACCTTATGCTTATGTATTCATGACAATGCAACGTTTTGAGCATGTATGGTATGTTTTTTTTTAATCATTTGCAGGTCTGGATGTCTGGATGAACCTGACCGAAATCGATCCCGATGAGGAAATTCAGGGAGAGATTCACTTGCAGATCTCATTGCTGGGGGACGGCGACGTGCCTCGCAAACTGCGCTGTCGGGTTCTGGAGGCCAGGTGAGTCTCAAATGCAAATTGTACACTTGTGATGTCAGAGATGGTGGACTATTGATCACGAGAAAATAATTTATTAGTTCGGGATATGGAAATGCGTAGATCTGGAGCAAACGCTCTCTTTAACATGTAGTTTCCTTTCTGATTTCCAGAGACCTGGCTAAAAAAGACCGCAACGGAGCATCGGATCCGTTTGTCCGAGTCAGATATAACGGCAAATCCCATGAAAGCGCAGTAAGCGAATGTGTATTTAGCTTTCACAGCTTAACATCAAATGTTGAATAGGTGAAGCAAAGAGACGAAAGGGAGAGGAAATGGGGAGGGTTGCGTTAGGAAGGGCATCCCGCGTAAAAACGTGCCAAATCAAACATGCGGATGATCCGCCGTGGCGACCCCTAATGGGAGAAGCGGAAAAATAACTGTTTTTTTTACAGTATTTGGTTCTTCTCCAAATGGTTACCACAAATTTGGAGGCAATTGTATCTTTGAATGTGGAAGAATCACATTTTCCCTTCACTTGAACGAGGAGACCTAAATCTGTTTCAGCATGATAATGCTCCTGTGCACGAACCCAACTCCATGAAGATATGGTATACATGAAATCTAGTGGAACATCTTCTCAGAAGAGTGGGAGTAGAGGTCATTATAACAGCAAATAAGGTGTTTAAAAAACACATAAGAATCTCATGACAGACAGACAGACAGACAGACAGACAGACAGACAGATAGACAGATAGACAGATAGATAGATAGATAGATAGATAGATAGATAGATAGAATGTAGATTTTAAATATTAATGAATGGAAGAAAGTTTAATGAAAAGTTCCACACTACCTCAGAGACTTGTTATTATTTTTTATTAATTATTAAGAATCCTTCCCCTGTTTCACTGGACAATTATCAAGCGTCTTTGCTAGCATGATATATTTTGTGTACACTCCTAGTGTCTTTTTAAGCTTTTTTCATTTGAAAATATGTCTTTATTTTAATTTGGAGTTGTATTAAGCCTAATCCCAAGATCATGAGATCAGGGATGGTTTTGATATAAATTGCCGTCTCTTTGCTAATCTCTTGGAGATAGCTAATTGGGCTTAAATCATGTATTCTATAACTGCTAGCTGCATTTGATCGAAGCGTTCGTTCATGTGGCACCGATCTTACATAAGACCGTGGCTGTGTAGGTGGTGAAGAAGTCTTGCTATCCACGCTGGAACGAGAGTTTCGAGTTTGAGCTGGACGACACTGACAGCCTGCTCAGCGTGGAGGTGTGGGACTGGGACCTGGTGAGCAGAAACGACTTCCTCGGAAAGGTAACACAAAAAAAATAAAACATCTTCAGCAAATCTTCAAAGCTTTTGAATTGACTGGTGTATAATAACTGCAAACATGTAAAAAGGAAATCAATAATTGGATTAATATGAAATCTGAGTTTTATAGGAAACCTTTGGGTCTACAATATATGAGTTAATAATTTGAATTCTTCTTTAAATACATGCCATGGGCTTTACACCCCTGTTTCATCAGAAACTGATTCAAAGGGTACCTAGCCACATTTGGGATTTTATAAGGCATTCATAAGTGTTGCATAAATGATTTATAAAGCAATGCTGGAATGTTAATGTTACGATATTTACAGACTGGTTTTCTGTAGAAGAGAGAATGCGCCTCGGTTATCTTTGGTAGTCACTTTCCTTTTGGTTCCTTGCCAAGTCTTACCCATCAGCCACTTCTCCCAAACACATGACCAATACGGGAGGATGAAGAAACATATAAAAGCGTGCACCACTTGTTTACCGCTACACTTGGAGCAAAGGGCTATCTGCCCTCTTCCGCATACACAAGCTCACAAATGCTCATGATTGGCTATTGTAGCCGTGATTGACAGGGGATAGCAAGTATACGATACCTCCCCCTTTACCAATGACCAATTTTAATCGTGTGCTCTCAAGACAATAGACGAACCCTGTTTTTTATTTTTTGTCAAGATTATTTTTTATCTTTTTCACGTAAGATATAAATTCGTTCTCGGTCCATTACTGTCGAGTTTGAAAGAAGTCGTAGAAGTTTAGGTTTGCGAAACATCGGCGAACGCATCGATGAACAGATCAAGCAGCACCAGATCCATTCTCCACAATGAAATACACACATTAAATACCCTTCTCATAGTGTAAGCCAGCATTGAAGCTTTTAGTATTAGTGACAGATCATCCAAACAGGATTTTTTATCAAGCATGCGGCACGTTTCCTGTGGAAAGGGAACAGCTCTTGATAATTTTGTTTATGCTTCCCCTATATCCGTCTGTTTTGGATTCAATCTCCGTTCTTATCTTATCGTTGGGTTGTTTTTAATCTTACTTGATTACAGATCCTTGTCTTACATTTACACTAATTAGCCATAGCATTAAAACTCCCTGCCTGATATTGTGTAAACTGCCTCTAAGCTGTGATGTAGATTGCACTTTGGTTACGGATACTTGATCTGAATTTTTGGGGAGTCAACTGAACATTTTGTTATTCCTGAACAGTTTTTGTGTTCAGTAGCCATCAAGGACTGTAAATTCTTCTAAACATTTAATATGAGTGCTGAGTATATAAAAAAGTTGCACCCAAGTGATTGCCACCATTGTAACAAGATAATCAATTCTATTCATGTCAGTTGACAGTGCTTTTAATTTAAACTCTGATCAGTGTATGTGGAATACTAAGCCTCATTTTTTGGATTTCTGGATTTGATAATAGTGAAATATTAAATTGCCATTCACAATAAACACAGAGTCTATAGATTTGCCTCCTGGTTCTTAAAACCTGCATGTGATACAGATTTTATACATTTTGAAACTCAGGGCATTACAAATTCAATCCTGCGATACATTTATCACCACAGTATCTTGGTAACATTAAAAAGTTTGAAGTACATTTGAAGAGTTCTGGTCATAGCAAAAGGTCTAAGGGTTTTATTAGTGTTGAAGTGCATTCACACGAGTTCTGGACACAGGTTGGATGGAAATTGAGGAAAAAATCGTAACGAAAACCGCAAACATTCCCGTCCTATGGTGTAGCCTGAGGAAATACCAGAAAAGTTGGATGACATGAGCGTGCCTTTAATGTTATCGGGATTTTTTGCTCTTAAGTCTTTACATTTAGCACCGAACAGCGGGGTATCGATAAATTGCATTGGAGTCTTTGTCTCTGGATTGGATCTGGTTCATTGTTCATGTCTAAGGTTACATTTCAAAGCTTTTAACCCTTCCAGCTTTGAGATTCTCATATTGGCCTGCGAAGCAGTCAGTCAAAACGAATTTCCTGCCCTGCGAATAAACGTCTCGATCATTGTCTCGGTCCGGGTACTGCTTTGACATTTAATTTTCGAATCGTTTTGACGCGTGACGTCTCGCATTCTCCCTCAGGTCCTGTTCAACATTAACAGGCTTCAGTCGGCGCAGCAAGAAGAGGGCTGGTTTCGCCTGGGGCCCGACAAACCCAAACACAGCCAGTACGAGTAAGTGCACTTTAATTCAGTCCAACAAGCAGGGTTCTGCACGATCTAAACAAAAGTATTGGGACATCTGACTTTTCCAGCCATATTTGATTCTTCCCTGAACTGTTACCACAAAGTTGGAGAGAGAGACAATTGTATTGGATGGCATTACATTCTTACTTCACTTGAACTAGGAGACCAAAACCTGTTCCTATTGAACACCTTTGGGGTGAATGTGAACACTGAACACTGCACTCCAGACCTCCTCACATCACCTACATCAGTATCTGACATAATACTAACACATTTGTGGCTAAATGAGTACAAATCGCCACAAAATCTAGTCGAATGCACATGTTCATCTTTTGGTCAGGGGTTCACAAACTTTTGCCTATATACAGTACAGACCAAAAGTTTGGACACACCTTCTCATTCAAAGAGTTTTCTTTATTTTCATGACTATGAAAATTGTAGATTCACACTGAAGGCATCAAAACTATGAATTAACACGTGGAATTATATATTGAATTATATACATAACAAAAAGTGTGAAACAACTGAAAAATGTCATATTCTAGGTTCTTCAAAGTAGCCACCTTTTGCTTTGATTACTGCTTTGCACACTCTTGGCATTCTTTTGATGAGCTTCAAGAGGTAGTCACCTGAAATGGTCTTCCAACAGTCTTGAAGGAGTTCCCCGAGAGATGCTTGGCACTTGTTGGCCCTTTTGCCTCCACTCTGCGGTCCAGCTCACCCCTAAACCATCTCGATTGGGTTCAGGTCCGGTAACTGTGGAGGCCAGGTCATCTGGCGCAGCACCCCATCACTCTCCTTCTTGGTCAAATAGACCTTGAGGCCTTCAGTGTGACTCTACAATTTTCATAGTCATGAAAATAAAGAAAACTCTTTGAATGAGAAGGTGTGTCCAAACTTTTGGTCTGTACTGTGTACCTGTCTGTGTAGATTATGAAGGGGAGGTGCTTTTTATTTTTATTCTTACTTTCTTTCTTTTGTCATGTGTGTGTAAGGAAGAAGGATTATAAAGGACACTAGAATGACATCAGGGCTTATGAGACTATAGGGATTGGGTCACGGTGATGACAAATGTGGCATCTGTGTGTATATACGTGTGTGTGTGAGCGAGAGAGAGTGAGTGTGTATGAGAGATCAGGATTAGGAGGAGAGAATTTTGTAGACACGTCACATCATGGCAGTGTGACAGAGTTTATACCCCAAATCATCCATCCATCTGTTCAGTCATGCATTCACATACTCTCTCTCACTCTCGTTCTCACGGTGTGGGTCAGAAGGTGATTTATATTCTAAAACAGTGGCCCTGACATTATGAATAAAAAGAGAAATAAATAAGCAATAAATGAATAAATAAACAGGGCAACAGATTTGTTAGTTGGATGTTTTTTTTTTTTTTATAGTAAATACGGATATCAGTCAACAGTAATATTGTCCTTGAACTATAAATGCTAAACAAAAAAACGCTTACACAACCAAAAAAGCAGATTTATGATCTTTCTTTTTTTTCTGTTTACGTAACAGTCGTCAGCAATATAAACCTACAAAAATGCTGAATATTAATACAGAAATAATACATACATACATACACTTATATAAACAAATGTTTGTGGACATTTTTTCCACTTATTGGTGTATAAAAAAGACGCCATCCTATATGTATGTGTACCTCTAACTATGTGGTTACAGCTTTGGGGAAGAAGCACATATGGCTGGAAAAGTCGGGTGTCCCAATACTTTTGACCCAAAGAGGAGCATACCGTAAAAATTGATGATCAGTGAAATGAAGAATCAATTAAATAAACGAACAAATAAACAAATTATTAAATGTACTGTATATTAAATATGTTTAATATAAATTCTAAACATGTGATAGATAGATAGATAGATAGATAGATAGATAGATAGATAGATAGATAGATAGATAGATAGATAGATAGAAATATATATATATAATTTTTTTAATTTTTAATTATCTTTTTTTGAGGGCTTGGTACTGTATTGAGCCAGAAATCTGTTTAAAGCCTATATAGGAAGGCCAGTGTATCATGTTTAAACCCATTTTTTGAGCACCTACGACAAATCACTGACATGGCTTTGGTGTTTAAATCCCTCTCTGCTGATGTGATGTAATCCTACTGAAATCATTTGTAGGGGGAAAAAAACCCTCCCCAAAAACAAAGCATCCATGATCTCTCCCTTCTCTTCCTGCTCGAGTGAGTCAATCTGCTGTCGTTATTTCCCCTTTATCTTTTTCCTCGTCTCGATTGTTTTGTTTGCTTTTTTTTCTCTTCCTTTTTTTTTTTTTTAACTCCCTGCCATCTGCTGCCTGCTGTTCGGTGACTGGCTGCCGTAAGTGGCGTTGGCGCACGCTCGTTCGTCTTGAGAACTCCCACTCCCTCGTAAGTGATAGCCCTCTCTGGCGCCGAGATCATGGAGTGCAAGTGATGGAGTGGAGCTGAGTGAGGGTGTGCTTCGAGTAGGTGCTAGGGAAAATATCATGCCGGAGCGGGAAGGAGGAGGAAGAGAAAAAATGGATGCAATCATATTCTTTTGGGAGCAGAAATAAATAACAGTGTATTTTGATATGAGGCACCGACGTTGCAGCATGTTCTGTCTGTAAAATGGAAAAATCACACAGTGGGAAAGGAGGAAGCGGAAGTGTGTGTGCGGCACAGGACAGTTGTTGAGTGCTGTATTAAATCTATGAGAAGACATCTGTTACATCATTTGATCTAATATTAATATCAGCAGTATTTAGCTAATCATTTCGAAGTATTATGACACTCATAATAATGCACAAATGATTTTTATGTGAATAAAATACAATTTGAAACAAAGCCAAACAATGCAACAGAGCTCGATTGTTTTCAACTTTTTTTTTATTTTTTCAAGCTTCAGCAGATCGGATGCTCGTCTGACCTTCGGCAGCTGCCGCCTACAGACCGTGACATTGTTTTTTTCCCTTTTATGCGTTCGTTTATTTTTTCAGTCGTTTTCTCTACGCCAGCTTTCTACACCCCCGGTCTACCCACGCGCTGTTAAAGCCGTGCCGCTTTTTTTTTACGGGCCGTTTTATTCGCAGTAATCGACTCATTTTCTTTATTATTGTTTGTCTGTCCTTCTGGCCATATTTCCTGGAACCGTTTAAGTGGAGTGAGTCAGAGCTTGTGGGTTCTTTCTTCCATAATCTATCTTCAGAGCGAGTGAAAAGCAATACGAAAAATTGCGGTATTAAACGAGAGCACAATAATTGCGTGCTCTTTTTTTAAAATCCCCACCCTTTGAAATGTAGCAAAACTCTTGACTTTTAATAGAGCTAATATGGAAGGTTAAGTATATTTGAACTTTGTGACAGCTGTGAAGCAAATACACCTGTACATCTGTCTCTCTGTCTGTCCCTTAGAGGTACGCTGGGCTCCTTACGGCTGCAGCTGCGACTCAGAGACGAGACGGTCCTGCCGTCCAGCCATTACCAGCCGCTCACCGAATTACTGTGCCGCTCCGTCGAGACTCACCTCAACGTGAGTCTGAGTCATTACCACGAGCCACCCTTTATTCCAGTTTTAGACATCATGGCTGTAATTTTAGAAAATTACTTCCTCGTTCGCTTGTCTGATGACGACAATGGGATGCCGTAACCAATTTGGTCACTTTAATGGAAAATCAGTTACACTGGCTCGGAGCTCATTTTGCTTTCAGAGGGGGGGATTTATATACGCATCGTGCTTGATTTGCTTGTGTCATTGGGAAAAAGACGATATTTAGAACAAAGAACTGCATTTATTCGGATGGAATGAAGTGTTGAATAATATTCGATTGTAAAACAGAGATGCCCAAACTAGAGCCTTTTACCTTCGATTTGGCCCAGAATGCTATATATGAGAATGGAGGAAAAGGGGGGATGCCATTTGAAAAAAATTGTGAAGAAAAAACAGCTTCACGTTCCTCATTAAAGGCCAACAAATGACTGTATTAGACATTGAATTCTATTATACTATAATACAATTTCTCATTGTACTAAAAGTTTCACTTATTTAGAATCTATCTATCTATCTATCTGTCTGTCTGTCTGTCTGTCTGTCTGTCTGTCTCTGTCTTTCAATCTATCTGTCTGTCTGTCTGTCTGTATGTCTGTCTGTCTGTCTGTCTGTCTATCTATCTATCTAGCTATCTATCTATCTATCTATCTATCTATCTATCTATCTATCTATCTATCTATCTATCTATCTATCTATCTATCTATCTTACTTCATCTCTCTCTAACTCCAACTATGTCTGTCTGTCTACAAAAAATACAATTTCATTTAAGTTTGGCCCTTCATAGGAAAAAGTTTGTGCACATTTGCTCTTTTGCTTTCCAATCTTCCTGAATGCCCTAACATAAGACCATGGTGTAAACCATAGGGCAACTGGCCGGACCTGGTCATGCTAATCGACGAGACGACAACGTCCGAGAACAGACAGGAGGTGGCCACTAATCTAGTGAAGCTCTTCCTAGGGCAAGGACTCATCAAAAAGTTCTTGGATGTACTTTTCAAACTGGAGCTGGAAAAGAATAGTATGTATATAAGGAACACGGTCCAATATCTCATGTTAAAATCCGATTAACACAATTTTAGTAAACCGTGCACTGTTTCTGATGTTCCTCAGCCGAACCCAACACCTTATTCAGGAGCAACTCTTTGGCTTCCAAGTCCATGGAGTCGTTCCTCAAGGTAAATACATTATATGTTATGGCATATAATGAATGCAATAAATTTAGTTAGATTTAGTTTTTTTTATTAAGCACCAGGATGTTTCTCTGTGCTTGAAGGTGGCCGGGATGCAGTATCTTCACAGGCTTCTCGGCCCCATCATCAATCGCATTTTTGAGGAGAAGAAGTATGTGGAACTGGATCCTAACAAGGTGGAACTGAAAGAAGCTGGGTAAGAAAATTACCCTGGCAATGAAGAACCATAGAAAGTCCCAACAACTTTCTTGTTTCATAGAACCATAGGGGGAACTATGACTTTCAAATTTCACTTATTAAAAAAATAGCACTAGTCGCTTGTCTGCACAACTTAAGTGCAGAATCAAGGTCATGAAATTATTTCTTCATTTTAAATTTAAACTTAGTTTTTTTTAGTGCATTCTCTACAGCTACAATTAGGGTCTCTCGTCTGGTTGATTAAGTCGGTGTGCAAAACTTTAATGGCTAGCTTCAGGACCAGAAAGCAAAAAATTCTTCTGTCTGCCCAGATACAACACAGTGAGTGTGTTAGTAGCGGCTCATTTAACCCTATGGTCCCCATTTAACCCTAAACCCTATAAGTTTAAGTTTTTCCGTCTACATTTTCTATCCCTGTTTTTTTCAATAAAAAAATTGGAGACACTATATTTAAAAGAAATAGGTAAACTCCTAGAAATTAACCACAAGTCATTTACATAATCATTAATACAATCAGGGGGCCACTAAGCAGATGCGTAAACCGACACTGAATACGTGTAACTTACCATGTGATCACTGACATAGTTTTAGACGGCTTTAAATACAATCCAAGGCACAATTCAAATCTTAAATCTGGGATTGGACTAATTTACAATAAACTGTAAATGAAGCTATTCACTACTGGACACTCCATCGCTAGTAAATTTACTTAATATCAAGCTAATCTTCATGAAAATATATATTGTTTTTTTAGGATTTATATGTAAAACTCATCGTTTGTACCGACAGGTGCGCGGGACTGCATCGTCTGCAGACAGAAGCCGATGTGATCCAGCAGAGCTCCAGCTTGCTCCAGTCGTACCTGTCTGAGCTGATGGCTGCCATCCTGCAGTCGTCCTCCTACTGCCCGATGCTGCTCTGCCAGGCTTTCCAGCAGCTCTATCAGAGAGTACAAGCTCGTTTCCCAGACCCGGAATACAGGGTAAAGCTCCATTCAGAAAAAAAACCTCCAGGCTTGGATCCATTCATTTATATCGCTTCACTCTATGAGTTGTACATATACTATTTTCACTGATCATGAGCTTTATTCGTAGACAGAAAGCCAGGAAACAGCTCTAGTGCCTGATTTTTTGCAGAGGGTTTACACAAAGTGCATTAAGTGCTTGAAGTACTTGAGTTTGAGTGAAGGTTTGAATTACAGAACAGTGAAACTTGGACATGTGCCCTTTTCCTTGAGAAGTGCTCAAAAAAAGTGCTTGAGTTACAAAAACACCTCTCGTCGAACCAGGTCACATTATATGAACGAGAAAATTATGTACGTCGCCCATTATTTTCGCCGTTTCATCGCACGTGCCTGAAAAGCAAGCCTGATGTTTGTTGTAATAGAAACAGTAATGAAGGTTTGTTGACATTGCTGATTCCTATGCACTTCTGTTTGCTCTTCTAGAAAGTGAAGTTCATCGCTGTGACCAGCTTTCTGTGTCTACGCTTCATTTCTCCTGCCATCATGTCACCCAAGCTCTTCCACCTAAGGGAGAAACACGCCGATGCCCGTACCAGCCGCACCCTTCTGCTCCTGGCTAAAGTAAGTTTGGCTTCGGCTTCAAAAACTCACATTTCCTCTTTCAAATTTGGCTCAGGCTTAGGAAATTATTCGACTCTTATTCATCTCCATCGACACTTTTGCAGGTCTCATATCTACCTTTAGCAAACTGTCGTCAGTTTGTCGTCATCGGATAACACACTGTTACGGAAAATATGCGCACACTTTGCATTTTTATATGGCATTCGGCAGACGCCCTTATCCAGGGTGACTCACATTTATCTAAATAATACTAAAGGTTGACTGGAAGTACCAATATTGATAGCCAAATTGTATCGTACTCGCCGATAACCTATTAATCAACTGAAAAATCTTTAAAGAAAATGAATAAATAAATACAAAAATTACACTCCATGTAAAATAGTACTGAATTTTATTACAAAAAAATAAAGAATCAATTAATGGAAATTTGCTTAATGATATAAATGTGAATATATTAATTATATTATATAATTATATTAGGGAAAATAAAAGACATGCATTCAAATTGAAACAAAAAGTAACACTCCAAAACATACAAACAGTTACCATCAGGATGAATTAAAGACTTCAAATAAACAGCATGTGGCACCAGTGATTCACCTCTAGAGGCTGCTCTCGTACTAACGCAACCTGGAAAAACTATCGGTATGGATTTTTGTCTATAGTTCCAGCATTCCGTTATCAGTGACGATTAATCTGCAAAACTGATTAATCGGTCGACCTCTAATTCATACAAATGAGCAGCTCTGTGGTTAATGCCCAGGAGTGGCTGGGATTTGAAATCATCTTCTGCATCAACAACACCTCATGTATCCGTGCTTCCCTTTGCTTTTTGACTAAACCATGAAAGTAAAAGCCCCTCTAAAGAATTTTGTTGATCTGTACTAATGAACAACTAAATACAACTTTATGAATTTTTAACCAAAGGAAATTGTAAAAGAAGCTGTAAAGTTATTGTTCCTAGGTAAAAACTGGTTTGCTTAATCAGCATATGTGCTTGCAGCTCTAAATAAACACATGAAGTGCCTGAGTTTCTACCTGATTTAGCAGAAATTTGACAGAACCTTAGGAAAAAGTACAATTAAACCAAATGACTTATCAATCAGAAAGTTCTTTGATCTTTAAGGTAATGTACGTTTTCCAGGCTCTTCAGACCATCGGCAATCTGGACACCCTGGTGTGTTGCTCGAAGGAGCCGTGGATGGTGCCATTGCAGCCTGCCATCCAGCAGGGCATCGACCAACTTAAGGACTTCATCACACGCCTGGTCAGCTGCCACGACTCGGAAGGTGAATTCATGGATTATTACCGTTCGCATTGCTTAATCAGAGCCGTGAGTGCGCTCGTTCGCATTTGATCAAGCTGGAGGTGCATAAGCCGTGTTTTTAATGAGATTTTTTGGACATTGTGAATGGGCATGAGATTGATATTTGCAGCTCAATTACTTGTTTTTTAGCTCTTGTTACACAAAAACACATGTACTATTGTCGGAAAATTGGGGAAACGTTGGGGAAGCGTCATCATATCAAAATCTTTTTTTGTTAAATATTAACTTTTTTTGTATAAATCTAGTTATTATTGAGCTTTAGGTATATGGAGAAGTTCACTTTAGAAGCTTTTGGGCATGTGTTGCTATAGAACTTGTAGAATGTAAACATTGCAGGACGAGTCAATCAGCAGCAGTCGTACCCATGACAGTATATGGTATTCATTCCTGCTTTTCCACTAGATCTTAGTTTGCAAGCTCGTATGAATCTCCAGTGCGGCTCCATGGAAAAAGAGGGCTTTCTCCTCCTGCACAAGACCAAAGACAAGGGCATCCTCATGACCTCTCCTTTCAAAAAGTATTACGTGACGCTCAGCAAAGACACGCTGTCTTACTCACGGACTCAGCATTCCAAGGTGAGTCATGCTAACAGCTCTGGATCGGGTTCACCCTAAGTGCATGAGAATTTTGTAACTTTTTTTTCCACAACACAGAAGAGCTCGTTCATCTCCCTGCCGAAGATCCGTGCGGTGGAGAAGGTTGAGGAAAAATGCTTCGGAAGCGCCAACGTCATGCAGATAATCTCGAGCGAGGACTCCGGGCAGCAGGAGACACTCTACCTGGACTGCAGGGTACATAAGGCGGGGGAGGGTCTTTAGATCTAGAGTTCAATTCCATTCTTTTTAATTTGTATGGCACTTTTAACAGTACACTCGAAGCCACTGCAGTTTGCCCTCTTCCTCATACATGAGCTCACAGACACCCAATGATTGGCTACTGCCTCTGTAATTGTGATTCCTACACATACAATGGAATCCGAATCATAATAGTAAAGTGTAAGAATTATGTGTCGTGACATTCTCGAATTTAAGGCACAATAAGCATACATTATATATGTGCAAAAGTTTTTTCTGGGTGGGTAAAAATCAAACTCTCTATTAAATTTTATCTATAGAAATAGAATTGAGATGAAACTGTTGTATGTTCTGCAACACGACAACCCCAGATATTTAAGGCATAGTCAGCACAGAATTGCATACAGTTGAGTGTAAAAGTTTGCATCCCCCATAGTTTCTGGATGGGCAAAAAAAAGTTTATGGATACAACAAATTAAGTTTAATTTATGAAATAAATACGAATAGATATCGATCTTTGCTGAAAATTACGTTTAAAATACAGCATGGGATTTTCATACATGTCAGATAGTGTGTCATCTTTTCCACCTAGAGAGCCCATATCATGGTTTCTTGGAAGGATTTGAACTCGTAATCCCGTTGAGTGCTTTTCGGTTGCCCCACTTGGAAGCCACTACGAATAATAAAACATGTTCTTCTAACCAAAATCACATAGTCCTACTTGATTGTCTTTTTTTTTTTGTAATGTTTTATAAGCACTCCCACATCTGGTTATATAACAGATCAACTGTGTAACCAGCACAGGATCATATAAGAGTGTATATTTGTTCTTTCTGAGTCACGTGCACATGTCGCATGATGCTTTGGAATATTAAAACCTGCTTTTAATGTACAATATATACAGTATATGGCCAAATGTTTTTGGACACCTGAAGTTTGATATGCGCTTTTTAAACATCCCATTCCACATTTACTCCCTAATTTGCTGTTATAATAAACTCCACTCTTCTGGGAAGATGTTCCACTAGATTCTGGGGTGTGCTTTTGATGATTTGTCACTCAGTGTTCCCATTCATTCCAAAGGTGCTCAATCTTTAAATCAGGCCAAAGCTCTATTACAGGCCACTAAGGATCTTTTACTCCAACCAATCCAAACCAAATCTTTATGGAGCTGGCTTTGTGGACAGGGGCATTGCATTGCTGGAACATGTTCGAGTTTTCTAGTTCAAGTAAAGGGAAAATGACGTTACTGCATCCAAAGACGTCCTAATACTTCTGTCCATATAGTGTATAGATATACGGTCCGGATGGCAATAAAAAAGTTGAAAAAGCTGGAAGCCTACAGAAGCAAAGAACATAGAAGAGAAGTCAGTTGTTGCCTATTATACTATTACTAAATCCAATTTCTATTGTTAAATATGAACAGGTCTGGTTTCTATTGGTCTGAATTATATCAGAGTAAACCATACAGGTCTTTGTAAGTCAGTTACTACTATAGGAGTTATAATGTATCAGAACAACCTTCAATCACCTTTGAGTAATCAGCACCACCTTGATATGAGATACTGGTTTTAAAATAACTGAGTCTCAAATATGTCTTTCTCTCTCTCTCTCTCTCTCTCTCTCTCTCTCTCTCTCTCTCTCTCAACATAATTCTCTTATCAGAGCGTAAACGAACTGAACCAGTGGCTCTCGGCTTTACGAAAAGCGTGCAGCCACAACACCAACACTATGAGCTGTTATCATCCAGGCATCTTCAAAGCTGACAGATGGAGCTGCTGCCACCAAAAGGAGAAAACAGGTACTGCAGTTGTTTTTAACCAAGCAATCTTTTCAGACAAGTGCAGTTTGCAATCCCCCCCTGCACACAGATTTTTATTTCCTAAAAAGATTCATTCAATTTTTTAAATAGAAGTAAAAAAAAAAATTCAAGATTTGAATAAAGTGAAATTTAGATTCATGCAACAAGCTTCCTGGCTTTTTGGCTGGGATCAAGTGTAGCATCTGCAACCAGACAAATTCGAAAGGGCAATTGTTTTAAATGGAAATGACCTTTTCCCATTTTAATGGAAATGCCTTAATATAGCTCTCAAACATATTTCCGAAATGTTGCGTTTTATTTCTTATTTCTGAATGTTTCTGACATAATAGTACTCATCCTTTTGCTTTATATTTTTTAACAGTTATAATACATATAATTGCTTTCTGGCTTTCTTCCTAACTTAGACCTAGGCTGCGACAAGACCAGACATGGTGTCACCCTGCAGGAATGGTACGACCCGCTGGATTCGGACCTGGAAGCTCAGCTGATTTACCGCCACCTGAGCGGCGTCCAACACACCATGAGGTACTCACTAATCCAGATGCACTGCTCTGGTGGGAAAGAAATACTGCAGTATATTTAAAGATTTATCTCTCCGACCATAGTAATAACAACGCAACAAATACGGAGCTGCATATCATGCATATCAGCATGATGTTTCAAGAATTACAATCCTAATTCAAATTTTAACATCTGGCCCCTTTTTTCAACATCTTCTAGGGATAAATATTCTGAACTGATAAAGCAAGAAGGAGTCGATGATTCAGATGTGGACCAAGGTACTGTGGAAGCTTCTTTATTTTATCCAATGATAAGAGTAGAAGGGTTTATATGCATGTACGTTATACTGCGATTGCATTACATGAGCCCCCATAAAAGGGCACGTGGGTGATCGAGACGTCAACATTGCGCTTAAAAGGTACACTATATGCTCAAAAGTATTAGGACACCTGACTTTTCCAGCCAGATGTGGTTCTTACCACAAACTTGGAGGTACACAGTTGTATAGGACACCTTTGAATGTGGTAGCGTGATATTTTCCCTTTCACTCGAACCTGTTTTAGCATTGTTTCATGAAGACATGGTTTATATGGGTTGAAGTGGAAGATCTTGAGTGGCCTGCTATAGAGCTCTGACCTCAAGCCTATTGGAATAAATTAGTTTGCTGACTGCACCGCAGGCCTCCTACATCAGCACCTACTTCTGTACCCCACTTTACTATCACCCGTGTGGCTGAATGAACACAAATCTCCTCAAGCACAATCCAAAATCTAGTGGAACATCTTCCCAGAAAAGTGGAGCAAATAAAAGCAAATGGAGCAACAATCGGAAATGATAAAGTGGTATTCAGAAAAGAGTGCAAAAGTGAAGTAAAAAAAGTAATGAGGTACAACAAACCAAAAAACATTAACAGTGAAAATGGGGACTAAATGTGGAACAGGATGTTCAAAAAGCACAAATCTTCTGGTGAGGTTTCCACGAAATGTCTATATAGTGTACTTTTAGACACCATCAAGTCCTTGTGCATTTTGCCAACTCACTGTTTTCGTTTCTTCCACACCATCCAGATCCGAAGAAGGAGGACTGCGTATCGAGTCTTTTCAAGATTCTCAGAGATCTCTGCAACGCTCACGCGGCAGTGGAAGAGCAGGAACGGTTGAAAAACAAGAACGTTTTCCTCGAGTTACAGACGTAAAAAACGGACGTTAAAAACAGACCAAAAAAAGAAATAGAGGTTAAATACCAGGTCACACACTGACTTCATTTACAGGGTGTATTATGTGAACCCGCTCAACCCAAATGCACAGCAAGTTCACATATTGCAAAGGTTTCAGAGCAGGTTGCATGGCTCTTCTTTGAGGTGAGTTTACAGAATTAGTGGGCTGCCTTTCGAAAGCTTGTGTGCTTCAAGGCTAGATCTAATAGTGTTTAGTGCATCTTGTCCATGAGTGTATAAGTGTTGCAGCTTGATAAGATCGTCAGCATGAAGGCACTGGAAATCACGTGTTCTGGCTGGTTCTCTTCGCTTATAGGCACTTTATCGTGCTTGTATTTTATATTAGAAGCATTACTTTTTATTCCTTTGTAAACAAGTCCACATGTTTACAGTATTTTAAATATTACACCCGTGGGCCATTTTTATTAACATTTTTTCTCGCAATCCTGCATTGTTTATTTGTGTCCTGTCTCCCGATTTCTTTATGACTCCCAAAAACACGTGTCGTCTCTGAGGTCTGCCGCCGCATCAGTATATCGATGGCTTCCTGATCCTCTCTGGTCAAAGGTGTAGGTGCATGATTGATCAGTTATGCCTGTAGGGGGAAAGGTGGTGGAGATATGCATCAACCTGAAGAAGTGATTATTGAAAGCGGTCCAGCACGATATGAGACATTTTCGAAGACATTCGAGGAGTACAAAAAAACCCCAAAAAAAACAATTCTGGTACTTTGGAAATTGAAATTAAATTGCTGGATGTTTTACAACAAGACAATCCCAGACCTAAGGCACAATAAACAGATTACAGTATACAGTTGAGGGCAAAAAATAATGCATCGTTCATACATTCCGGGATGGTGGTATTTTAATGCATGGTATTGTAATGCATGTCTGATATTCTCATTAATGGTACAAGTGAAGGAAACGACAATTTCATAGAGGTAAATGAAGGTGAAACTGGTTCGACGACAAGCTGTTAAACTGATTTCAATACAAAACGAATACACATGTATAGTGAGTGCTGTTTGATTCACTATATAGTCCCTCTCATTAAAATCCATCCCTGCTGTTCATTCCCTTGCATTCCCTCTGGACCCCTGCCAGTAAACAGCTCATATTATCTCCACTTTATTGACAGTATTGCTAGCGATGCGACACTCGCGATCCTCCATCTGCGCTCAGTATTGATAGGTTTATCAATTATTCACAAAGTATACCGTTTCTGTTGTTGCCATGCTTCAACTTATCAGTTGTCAATTTTGTGTGAAGCATTAGTCAGCCCCAAAACCAGTGTGTATTATAGACATGTATTTCTGATTGTCTTTTTATAGTTTGGGTTTTGTTACGACATGAATGTAAGCGACGAGGCCATTTTTTGTAGCTAGCAGCCTTGTTTTGTACACTAGATGGCTCTGCAGCATTTAAATATTTATACCACAAACCGGGCCATAGAAATCTGGGAACCCGTAGAAATGGTGTGAAAAGGTAACACATGTTTAGATCGATGCCTTGATTAGAAATGTAGACAAACTGATCCATTAAAAATGCTGATATTCAAACTGACACCCATTTAAGCAATAGTTTATTGTTTCAATGTATCACTTTGCATCATTTTTGAATGCTGATTAGTATTAAAATGATGTCTCACAAACACTTATCTTTTGCGATGTGCTCATTCCTAAATGATCTTCAATGACAGTTATTATGCAGTCGATGCCTTCCATTGAATGAGTTATAGAGGGCGTGTGTGTTAATGTTGTAAAGGTATACATTGTGATAAAAAATTGTCTACGTCCGTTGTTATACATAAAGCTAGTTAGACAAAGAATGTTAATGAATATACAAATATACAAATTCTTTATCCAAACTTAATTTGAATCCAATCGAATTTAATCTCATTAGGATCAAATGGAAACTACTTAGATGCATGCAAAACTGTGGTAGTGACAGGATTGTTGAGTGGGTGGGATTGATCAAGGGTGGTCAGATTTTCTTTGGGAGGAGTCAGGATTGGTCTAAATTTCTGTGGAAGGAGGTGGGATTGGTTAGGTTTTTTTAAAGCATTTGGGAATTGTCAGAGTTTCTATGGGATTGGCTGGGATTGGTTGAGTTTACTGTGGGGGTGGACAAAATGTATTGTCTGCCCAGGAAGTGTCTGTAGAAGCAGGCAGGATTGGTAAGTTTGTAGATAGGCTTGACCAAGAGTGTCTACAGAAGCAAGAAAGACTGGTCAAATGTTTTGCAGGACTGAGTGGGTCAAATGTTCTATGAGAGTGGGAGGGCTTTTGTTGTGGGTTTATCTAGGGTTGCTCAACTTCAGTAAGGGGAGGTGGTAGCATAGTGGTTAAGGCATTGGGCTTTGGATCAAAAGGTCAAAGGCCATGAGTTCAAATCTCATTCACATTAAGTTGCCCCTGAGAAAGGCCCTTAAACCTGTAGCTGCTCAGTTGTGCACACAGAAAAATAGGGGTGTTCTTTCTACACCTAAAGGTATATTTGCCATGAAAGTACCCTGTAAGGTACAAGAAATTGTCCTTTAGGTGACAGCTGTGGACCTTTGTTTTTCAATTTAAAAGTATCCGTTCTGACCAGTGTTCAGAGGTACCTTGCTGTACCCCGCTAGGGTACGGCTGGAGCAACAAAGCATTTGTACTCTTTTAGGTACATTCCTGTACTTTGAATTTTCTGTGTGTATGAAGAGATAAAAAAAAAAATTAAGTCGCTCTTGATAAGGGCGTCTGCCAATCGCCGTAAATGTAAATGTTAGTATGGGAAAGAGGCAAAACTGGTGAGTATCTGTTAAAGAGGACAGTATTAGTAAAACTTTCCCTGGGATCAGTCAGGTTGATCAGGAGTGTCTACAGGGTGAGCAACTTTGGTCGTATGTTCTGCGGAAACAAGTGGGATTTGTCAGGATTTTCTGTAAAAGCACGGAGAATTCTGCATGAGCCAGAAGGATTGCTCTAGAAAGTCTATGAGAATGGGTGGAATTGGTCAAATTTTTTGAATCTGGGGGGACTGATTGGAATTTCTGTGGGAGCAGACAGGTTTAGTCAATCTTTCTGTCGAATCTAGAGAGGGTTGGTCAAACTTACTGTGGGAGCAGGCAGGATTGGTCAATCTTTCTGCAGAAATCTGGGGGTTGATCAAACTTTTTGCAGGAGCAGGCAGACCAGTCAGCATGGGTTTGGGTAAAATTGGGTTGGTCAACCTGTCTCTGAAAGCAACGGTGTTTGTCAAAATGTCTCCAAAAGCAGTTGGTGAAGAATGTTTCCTGGTCAAATTACTGCAGGAGTGAAACCAGAAAGTAATAACAATATTAGTAATAGTAAGATTAAAGAAATAACCTTTTGCTATTAACATTATTAATCCATACAGGATAATGTCCAGTTTTGGAGCTTCTAAATGGTTCACAAATCTATCTATCTAGTATGAGGTCTTTTATAGGCTATGGACAAAAAGGAAAACACATGTGTATGGATTCATAATGTCCTGTTAATAAATCTTTGCACTATATAAGCCTTGCGTGCTGTGTTTAATAAAAAGGAGCAGTTTAAGTGAATCACTGTGTCTTACAAACTGTAGGAGGAATGTGTTTCCTGTTTACGCCTGTGAAACTTGAGCAGGTCATATGTTTCTCTCATCTGCTTGCCCACACAAATCACCCCTGAAGAGCACCCATGCTGCTGTTGCAGTCCATTATGTAGTAGGTATATGTCTGGCCATAGCTGCCATATTATCAAGTCTTCTGCCCTGTCTATGTTTAAAAAAAGTTATAACTTTGTTTCAAAACACTGGAGATTCCTTTCAAAAAGGCAACTGAAAATCTTCATCATATGAATGATATATTGTACTTGTGGCTGGTCTGACTGTCCAAGCTTGTTGAAAATGTATCAGACCAATGGATTCATCAAGCAGTCTGACGTTGATGTTGGGAATAGAAAAATTTCTAGATCCAAAATTCAAATGATCTGAGATAAAGCGCCTTTGAGGGGGCTCAAAATTTGTATGCCTGCTCCCCCAATCCTGTTTAAAACCAATATTATGACAGCTTTGTAATCTGAGAACTGCTTATAAAAATATAAAAATAGCTTTGTTAGACCTATAATTCATGCGTTTCCATGTTAAGAGTCAAGAACTGTGATTAAACTGAGCAGGGGTGTGGAAAGAGACCTCAAATTACAACTCTCACGGATTTATTTCCTTTTCATCAGTTTTGATGAATAATACTTGTATGTGGTTTAATTTAGTTTCTTTGAACTATAAATCCAGTGGCATTGTGTAGCCATTCATGCACCATGGGAACAATTCAGTCACAATGAAAATTCAACTCGAAACATACAATAATTAGGTGGGGTGACCCCTTATTATGTTCCTCCACCTTTCTTGCCAACCTTATGTGTATTCTTGCTCCTCTTTGCTACCTTTTATCATGTGTCTGGAAGGGGATGATTGAAGGTAGCAAAAAGGACAAGAACACATTCTTTTCCTTCAATCACCCCCTCCCCTCTTTGCCACCTCTTAATGTGTTCTTGCCCCCATTTGCACTATTTTTTCCTTCTCTTTCCCCTATTTGCAACATTTCAGTCTGCTCTTGCTCTGTTTATCCACCTTTTAGCAGGGTCTGGTGCTTCTCTACCACCCTTTTGTTTGTTCTTGCCCCATATGTTTTCTGTTTATTGTGTTTATCTGGCACATTTTATTTCCGTTTCCCATTTTGCCACTTCTTGGTGTGTCCTTGCTCACGTTTTGCCACTGCCTGTCTTGGATACCTTTTAGCATGGTCCTGCATGTCTTTTGCATCTCTTAGTATATTCTTGCTCATTTTTGACACTGCTTTGTGAATTGTCTACCTGTCTTTTACCATGTTCCTGCCTCTCTTTGTGTGTTCTTGACCCTTTATGCCAGTTCCTAATGGGTTCTTGCCTCTTTGTGCCACCTTTTTCGTGTTCTTGCCTCCTTGTCCCTTTATGGTGTGTTCCTCACAGCTTTTTCTTCAACCTTAACTCTGTTCAGGACACTCTGCCAACCCTTATTGTGCTTTTGTGTCTCTTTGCCATGCTGTCCTTAAAAACCTGGGCCATCCTAATGAGCTTTTTTAATTAACTTTCACATATTTACTGGCTGCTCATCAATAAGTGTCAGGGGTTTACTTTTCCTGATTAACCTGCTTCAGTGATGGACGACCCCAAAATCAACTCACCGGAAGTGCACAAATTCCAAAGGTCGATTCCGGAAATAGGGCTTCCATCCGGTCTATTTGTGGTGCATAATCAGCAGCACTATTTGACTCAACATCTCTCGGAATCGACTCCGAATCTAAATGTATTGTTTGGTCCAATTTCTCGACAGTATCTCAATTTCATTCATCTACTCGATGTTTTATTAATCCTAATATCTAAAAAAAAATGTGCAAAAATAAAATATTGTGAAAAATAAAAAATCTCGACTCATACACCCTGCATAAATCATGATCTATTGTCTCCTAATTATAGCAGTAATATATTTATTATGAAGTAAGCCAATCTTTTGTATATTTTGCCTTGTATTTTAGTGCAAATTTTAATAATTATAAAAAAAATAAAAAAAATTTAATCGAGTGTATGGAGTCGACTCTTCCGGAGTTCCAATTCAGTTGAAACGGAGAATCGAATCGTTTTGGGAACCGATTCACAGCTCGGTTGGGGAAACACGTGTACACATTTCTACCTAAAAGAAAGAAATAACGAAAGAAAGAAAGAAAGACAGATAGAAAATCCATAGTTATTCGTTTGATGCAGATGTTTTTCCTTTTCATTTAAAAAGTGCTATTATGATGATAAAAAAAAACACAATCACAGATTCAACACTAGGCTTCCCCGGTAGATTTGCATACAGTTTGTCCAAAACACACGTATTTAAATGAGCAAACGTGTTGTAATTGACTCACGTGTGATGCGTGAAAACGTGGCCCGGCCGGCGTTTTCCCGTGCATCCCGGTACACTCCACCCTCTCCGGCTCAGCATCCATGTTGTTCGCATCCGAGTGTGTGTGTGTGTGTGTGTGTGTGTGTGTGTGTGTGTGTGTGTGTGTGTGTGTGTAGGGAGTGGCAGCAGCCATCGCATGCCGGCAGAAATATTTCCATTCAAAGGAAACGGTGAAGCTGCACACTGCCTGCTCGGGGGTTTGACTGAAAAACGGATGGACTTTAAAAAGGTAAACAAGTGTTTGTGTTGTTTTTGTTTTTATTTTGCTTTATAACCGGCCGTGATTCGGGCCGCGACAGAAAACACGCCGCATCGCCAAAACAATAGATCACCGTGTAGTCTGCGCCTGTGCTTTATTTACAAACTGTCTCAACTATCATATATAAACATTCCCAAAATACATCTTTTTTATATTTTCATCATTTATTTTCTCTTTCTCTTCTCTGAGTCATTCTCAGCTCCTCAAACGGCCGCTTAGATGATAAATAACCCTAAAGATCTCGTCTCTGTCTCACGAATTACGTCCTAAAATATCATATATTTATTTAAAAAATAAAGAATAAATGACCCCTAATAGGATGGTCTGATTGCCTATGTTTATATTTTCCATGGGGAAAAATGTCCCACTGGTGTTCCCTTTATCTTGGGAGGATGTGCACAAGCTGTGGGTTTAGCATAGCTTTCAGAAGAGGGAGGGGTCGTTCGATACGATCCACACACGGTATTCGGTCTCATATCGCGGTTTTCGGTAAATTGATAAGTATCTTCGATTCATTTTGCAAAGGGGGTGCCAGGACACTGGTGTTTGATGTAACAAGGTAATACAAGAGGTGATTTTAGATTTAGAGGTGCTGTTTTGCAGGGGAACTGGTTTCAGTGGTTCAATTCAGTAACATTTATTGTATTCGGGAAGACGTTCTTAATCTCATTCATACAGCTGAGTAAATATGGGGTTAAGGGCCTTGCTCAGGGGTCCATGGGTGTATTGGATTTGAACTCACAACCTTCAGATCCAAAGTCCAGTGTCTTGAACACCTATCACCTCCCTGGGTCAGTTCAGATTTATTTGTAGAGCACTTTTAACACTTGAGCTTTGTAGTTATAAAGAGGTTATAACATTCAAATATATAAATTTAGCTTTAATGAGTGAGACAGTGGTGACAGTGGCAAGGAAAAATTCTCTGAGATGGTATGAAGAAGAAACCTTGAGAGGAACCAAATGTCCATTCATCACAGTTCCATCATTGCTGAGGTGAACTGTTCAGTGACGGGTGCTTAAATGCAGATCGTTTCATGATAATTGCAGTCATAAGCGATTGTAACAGACTTGAGTATGACGTTGATTAGGCAAATCTGAAAAGAAGAACGGGACATGGTCACTGGTACCTCAGGAGCATGGTCAACTTGACCAATAGAGTGGTTCAGTGGTTAGCCTCACACTTTGAACTGAGGTTGAGGGGTTCGAATCCCACCCTCTCTGTTTGTAGTTGTAGTTTTGTGGTTCTTCTGCATACTCTGGTTTCCTCACCTGGACCAAAGATTGTGTTGAAAGAGTTGTAGGCTAGTTAGCGATTACACACTTTGTCCATACTATGTGATAGTGTCCTGTGATGGATGGAATCCCTGGAGTTTCAGGTTTCTTCTGTGTTCTCTGGTTTCCTCACCAGGACCAAAGATGGTGAAACCCTCCAGAATTCCCTGACAGTTCCACAAGGATTGGAAATTCTACTCTGTAATTTGTGATTTGCGTTTAATTGTAATATAAGACATGATTTGTGTGAGATCTTTCAGTACTTTACTTCTTGCTTGAGCGTCATAGCTGAGATTTTGTCCGTGAAGTGATTGCTCGCTGAAACTTCTGATCAGAGAGACGAGTTTACATCCCAGCACCTCCAAGCTGCCACTGTTGGGCCCTTGATCAAGGCCCTTAACCCTTACCTGCTCAGCCATATAAATGAAATCATTGTAAGTTGTTTGGGATCATGGTGCCTGCCAAATGTCTAAAATGTCTGTGACAGCTGAAAACCGTACAGTGTAAACCTGCCATTATGTAATCTAGCTAAATTATATCAGATTTTTGTATTTATTTTGGAGAGGGGGTTTCTAACAGGCGTAACAGTGTAATAACAATATAAATCAGACAATGTTTTTCCTAGGAATTAACTAAAAGGTGTACTTTTTTTGTGATTTATATGAATTTCTATGGCCCAAGCTGAGCAGTCGACTTCCAGGTTAGGTGGTAGCTTAGTGGTTAAGGGTTTGGATCCAAAGTGCATGAGTTCAAATCCCAGCCACACCAAGCTGCCACTCTTGGGCCCCTAAGCAAGATCCTTAATTTCCTCCATTGCTGCTAAATTGTATGAATGAGATTAAATGTAAGTCGTTATGGAAAAGGGCGTCTGCCAGAAGCCATGAATGTAAATGTAAAGGCTTCTAGATGACTCTGTGGTAGTCACCGGAATCAAACACTTGTGAAGAAACCTTGTGAGGAACCAGACTCAAATTTGAACCGATTCTTCTGGGTAAGAATTGGACATTACAGCCATAAACCTCTATACTATGATCAAATATTGAATATTGACCATTTCATGATGTCCTAACATTTTTTAGAGAGGAAGGTTCTGAGGCTAAATAGCTTTTAAAAGATTTAGTTTTTTATTCATAACAACTGATTGTTCTATTTTGCAGCTCTAACGTGAGAGATTAGTCCTCGCAGTATAAACATTTTTGTCCCACTGTTATTTGCAGAATTGCTTCAATTCAACTACTTTGAAGGGCGTTTGAGGTCCTGCCAGGGCATCTTATTGGGGTTCATGTCAGGACTTGACTACGAGACTCCGAATCTGCCATTTTGTTTCTTTTCGTTTAAATCGTGGACTTATTTCATAACCCAATTGCTCTTTTGTACTTCAGATTATGAACAGATTGCTGGATTTTCTGCTTCAAGATTTTCTGATAGAGAGCATAGTTAATGGTTTCATATAGATACATGGAGAGGCCAGTAATAGTTTGTTTTAATCTTCTCTTATTTCTTCTCATGAATCTTTTTTTATCAGTGACGTCGCTTGATAAGTAATAACTAATATTCAAGCTTCTGAGGTGTCTGGTTTTGAAGGGAATACTGAAATGAGGGTGTGCCAGCCTCTTCTAATTAGATATGTGTTTCTTCTCAGTCCTACAGGTAAAATGGAGAGTGCGACCCACAGTTTGAATATCTAGTGCCTCGTGGATTATTCCCCCTCTCACAAGCAAACACCATGAACATGCTAAAGTCCAGCGGCCTTAAGATCCCCGGCAGGGGTCCGAAGCACTCCAGCCCGGTGGGACGAACCACCACGGGGCCCCCATCTGCCCCCGCAACTCAGAAAGACAGTAAGTCACCATTTTGTCTCCCGGTTTCTCTCTGGCAGCTCTCAACACACAGGAAGTCATGATGCCTTCCATTCCAGTTAACCATGATTCAGCTGTTTTTCAGCAGTGAAACTGGCAGCATTGGAATTTCAGAGAGTCTAGAGCAGGAGCTGTTGATTTACTGACACAGACTGTGAACTGAGTAATAAGCTCTAGTGCTCTACATTGTTTGACACAGAAGAGCGTCATGGTTCAGCTACGCTGTGGAATGCTTGGAGTGGGAAAAAAAGGAAACACAGGAAGTGAGGTCTCACTGTGTAAACAGCCAGCAGCCTTTAACTGCACAGGGTCTTTAAAAAGTTCATTGTTTGCTGTTTATCAGTATGTTATGGCCTCTTATCTGCGACGCACAGGCCTCAGAAAAAGCTTGTGTTCCTTATAAGATGCACCAGTATCAGTTAAATCTTTATTTCTGGGGTGTAGCACATTGCTTGTTTCTTTTTTATTCGTTTTTATAGACAACACACTTTCATCCAGGGAGCAGAATTATGGCTTTGTCTTTGGACTTTTCCAAAATACAACAGCTGGTCTTATGACTTATCACAAATCAAACACAGGGCTAGAATATTTTTATTTATGATTATTGGAACTGCGCTATTGGACGATCCACCTGAAGGAAAAAAATATTTCAGGATGGTAATTATATCTTTGTCTCTTCTTAGACTGCCAACAAGATGCAGTTTTTTTTTTGGAAAAGTTGGATTAGCATTACTAAGGACGATGCAGATTTGGGGTGATATTGCCTATGAATTATGCATGCCTGTGGAGACAGCCTTTATATTTTATATTGGCTGGCCTCGGCGATTGGCGTCATTAGCTGGAATATTTTAAAGCGCACTTGTTGGATACACTTGTTCAGTAAGTAGTATTTTGAGACTAGAAATGGGAATTAAACTCATTTAAACCTTACATAAACCACGACAGTCTGTCCTATCCATGTCACATGAATCCTTGCGGTAATGGAGAACGGTTAAAAAAAGCAAAGAAAACAAATGCTTGCATATATCAGTGTGAACGTGTTATTCGCAAGCGAGGGCAGAGCTCGCTGTCAACACGCCAGCCGTAATTGCAATGCAGTACACCAAACATAACATTAGACAATAGGACAGCGTACAAGCAGGGTTTTTTTTGGTTATTTTGGTTCCTCCTGTCTGTATATTGAGCATTATTACGTTAGAGACACGTTTTTTTTCTAGAAATAGTTTTAAAGAACATTCTGTTTGTCTGCTTTATATATCATCCAATACGTCACTTTGAATGCTAGAAGTAGTTCAGTGGTTAAGATGTTGGACTTTTAACTGAAAATTAGCTAGCACCACCACCTAGGTCTTTGAGCAAGGTCCATTACCCTCTTTTGCATAAATAAGTGTCCCTCTGTATGAAGTTGTGTCCAAATTGAACATAAACCTTGATTTTATCAATAAATACAATACAATAATTTTTTTTTCTCAGCCTAAAAATACCAAGAATCAAGCGCAAGGCTTTGGAGTAAATCCCACAAAACAAAAATGCAAATCAAACTGAGTTCCTCATTGGAGTGCGTGGATATTAGGCTTTATTTGACTTTTGAATAAAAAAAAACCAAGGTAAGACAACTTAAACAACCTCCCCTCCCCATCCACCCAACAGACTGATCCCATTGGTTTATAGGTCCGAAT
Source organism: Silurus meridionalis (assembly GCF_014805685.1). Taxonomy (NCBI): domain Eukaryota; kingdom Metazoa; phylum Chordata; class Actinopteri; order Siluriformes; family Siluridae; genus Silurus; species Silurus meridionalis. The sequence continues at coordinate 13,760,833 of NC_060908.1, read as the reverse complement.
GAAAATGTACTGATGGCGCACCAATGGAGTACAGAGGGTTGAGGGCCTTTCTCAAGGGCCCCAGATTGGCAACTTGAAAATACTCCTTTTAAAACACTTATGTACCATGTTGGTAGAGAGCCGCTGGGTTTATTAGAAGGTCTAAATAAAGTGTTTTTGTTTCACAAGCAGCTTTTAGGGTAAATCAGCAATCCCAAACTCATTTCTGAGATGTCGGCAGATGTTTTTCCAGCAGATGTTACAGATGTTTCATTGACTCAACTCTTCCAGTTAGGCACTTTGTAAATAATAGGAGTCATGCTGCTGAAAGGAAACTGGTTCGGTTCTGCTTTGCAAACACTGTGAGGAATATTCAAGTGTCTAGAGAGGCATGCATGGGGCCTAGGCTGCTTTGAGACCCTTGTGTGTGTGTGTGTGTGTGTGTGTGTGTGTGTTGGGGTATGAGGCTGAGCTGAGGTCATTGTGCCGGCCTGTCCTACTAAATGGTGGGATTCAGGCGCAGGGAGGAGGTGACCGGGGCACAATAGTGCTCTCTTCTCTCCCTTTTGCCTCAAAAGTGTGCGTGTTTGTGTGTCCTCCCCGATTCCCTCGTTACCCTGACAACTTAGCTACTCGGGAAAAAATTTTGTGGGCCTTTAGCTCTTTCTCCGCCCGAACCGTGACTTCCGGAGAGAAATGTGCCCTTAATTTAATAAACAGCAGCTTATTAGGCGATAGAATTTCTTTATGTACATGATGTGCGTTAATAAATGAGAATGTGCATGCACGTGTTTTTGAAGGGTTTTTTACACAACAGCGTTGCCGCAATTTGTTTGATGAAGGCATGCTATAAAAATACATACAGTACATGTTTATCTGTCAGGAATCCACCTGCCACGCCCCCTTCGGCCCCCTTCAGCGTGTCAGGTGCTTTCTCGGCCGCTTTCTCTGAAGCTCCGCTTCAATCGCGCACATATGGTGCTCGTTTATCATCATCACCAGCTTCTATTTAAACTTCCACACTCTCACCGTCCGTTATTGTTGGTATATGTTGGTTCACGGCGGTCGTTGTTATCGCGCATGTGTGTTCCGGTACGTGCCTTCCAACCGGCACTCGCGCACCGCCTCCCGTTCATCGCATAACGTTTAACAACAAAAGGCATATGTGCACTAACTAACAGCAGAGATTCACCAGTATACAATACAACACCTGTAACATCTGTAAGGCTTGATTTTTCCGCCACTTCGCGAGTTCTTCTGCGGCTGCACCGAGATAACCGACGTTAAATGGCAAATTTTTCCCACCCTTGTGCTCGAGATATCAGGGTTCGGCGACATAAAAAAAGTCGACATAACCGATAAAAAAATGCTTAGAAAAAGCGAGAATTTGGCGGTTCCACTTCAAAAACGTCGACTTAATAGGGTTGTTGAGATAACCGAGGGCGAGATAACCGGGTTCCACTGTATTTTATATAGCATTACAGTCTAATATTTTGGCCCAAAAAGGCATCATAATTCCAATGTTTCAGCACAAGTATTACATCATTCCAGTAAACAAATGGAAGTCTCATCCTTACACACTTCCTCCACAGGATAAGAGGAGTCTGATAGCTTTGAGACACATTTCTGGCCTGGAGCTTCAGGATCACTGCAGTTCTGTCTGCATACAGGATGTAAAAATATTCACATAATTTTTTACCATAATAAGTCTTAAAAATGGATTAAAGTTTTGCATGAAAGTGACTAAAAAAGACTGGTTTATCATATCTTATGTCTTTTAGTCTGTCCTGGAATCAGAGCAGCCATTTGGTCTACCATATTTGTTGATGCTTTACAAAAACAGTATACTATAAGTTAAAAAAGCAGATGAAAGCTAGTTTTTTTTTATGGTAATCAAAAGGTTTGTGTGTTTTTTTACCTTTATGGGATTTGAACACATATCTAATCACTACACTCTCATTAGTATTCATCGGCTGGGAAATAATTGATGGGAAATTCGAATGCTACCAGACCACAAGGTTTATTTTACACATCCATGGTTTGGTTTGGAAGTTAATTTTATTCCTTCTTCGTTATATTTGGCTGAAGTTGGTGTTTGATTCGCCCTGCAGCTTTAGGTCACATTTTGCTGAATAAGCGATCGTGGCTTGCTGCTGTGCTCCCCTTTTTTTCTTCTTTTTTTTCTATTGGTGTCTCTTTTGGTTTAGTAGAAGCTTAAAGGTTTGGGTGAGCACAATACCAGCACAATCCGAATAACCGGTCTGCCATGTGATGAGGAGGGAAAGCTGACCGCATTATCATTTCCCACCATTTTATCATGAAACACACTATCTCAGATGCTAGCACAAATTTTGCTTATATCTTGACTCCACGCATGACTGCGTCGGACATATGGGAGCAATTGGCGCAGCTATTCGCCCCCTCCCACCTTCCCTCTTAACTGATCTCTACAAGACCACAAGCTCCAGAACCAGCTGCATGTGTCAAAGGCTGAGGCTGATAATCTGTATATTATAGCAAAATCCCACTGATTCAGGGAAAGCTGCGTAGTGCTGAGCGTGGCACGATATTTGCCGTGACCTGGAGTCGAAGTCATCGTTGAATGAGGTGTGTGTGGTGTGCGGTTGGCTACTGATCCGATGTAAATACTGGAAAGATCTCGTGGGTGAATAAATTACATTGGCACAATAAAGTGGAGTATACACTTATACAGTACATAATTTAGCTATATTTGTAATCATATGATGTTATAATTAATGATGTTTGGAACATAGCGAATGCAAAAAAAAAAAAAAAAAAGAAAAGAAAATGCAGGTTCAAAGAAATGTATCAAACGTATCATAAATACGAGTTAATTAACAACTTAATCGCACATTAATTATTTTATCTTAATACTTCAATTAAAATTAATTAATTAAAATTCATACTTTCAAGTTTTTAAAACCGTAATAATCATGGGCATTGACAAATATTGATGCTTTATGCAAATGTATGTTTATTATTAGTGAAATCAAACTCAACATTGAACATGAAGACAAAATATTCTTGTAAATGTTTTAAAGTAATTTTGGTGTTTTAAATAACGTAAAGCATCAGAACACCGTACGGAACTTTTGCTATGTTTCCACACGGACGGTTTTAATTGCCGGATGTGCGCATCATGGTGGATTTTGGTGCTGATTAGAGAGTTGGTGCATCAGCAAAACAAATGTCTGGTGATTAAAAAAGATTTTTTGGTGGAGTTTTTTTTTTTCACATCAGAGTAAAGAAAGGAGATCGCAAATAAATGTGTTGCATTGAAGGTTTTAATTTTGCCTCTTTTGTATTTATTTATTTATTTATATTTCAATAAAAATGGTCAAACAGAAATGCACACTGCGCTAATCGTGCGTTATGGAAATTAGTGCAGTACAAATGAATTTGCGTTAATGTGTTATTAGCCCTAAAATATATATTTATATTTGCATTTATATTTGCATTAATCATGAATTAATTTATTGATTTGGGTTGATTCATTGATTCATCTAAACATCTCTTTCCAGATGTTTCTCACAAACAGCCCCTGCCGGCCCCGAGCAGCAGTGCATCCGACAAGTCAAGCTCGAAAGCTTCGGAGGTGGGCGACGAAGTGCCGAGCGACTTTGCGTTAGGCGAGCGTGTATGGGTGAACGGCGTGAAGCCGGGCCGCGTGGCTTATCTTGGCGAGACCCAGTTTGCCCCGGGCCAGTGGGCAGGGGTCGTTCTTGATGAACCTGTGGGGAAGAATGACGGCTCAGTGGGCGGTGTGCGATACTTCGAGTGCCTGCCTCTCCAGGGTATCTTCACTCGGCCCTCCAAGCTCACGCGCCAGCCTGCAGCCGAAAGTGGCGATGCCCATTCTGCAGATCCGCTTGCCGGACCAAACTGCCAAACTGCCACCGGAGCCCAGCGTGTAGTCGTACCCCTGCGGGAGGGAATACTAAACAGTGCAACCAAAACAGGCAACGAGTCTGGCTCCAACATGTCTGACAGTGGTTCGGTGAAGAAAGGTGGAGAGAAGGATCTCCGAGTGGGAGACCGCGTTCTGGTGAGTCTGCTTTGGATTATAAACAACTTCTTCTTATTATTTCAGCTTCTCCCATTAGGGGGCGCCACACAGGATCATCCATCTCCATAACCCCCGTCCTCTACATCTGCCTCTTTCAAACCAACTACCTGCATGTCTTCTCTCACCACATCTATAAACCTCCTCCTTGGTCTTCCTCTTTTCCTCCTTCCTGGTGGCTCCATCCTCAGCATTCTCCTACTGATATACCCCATGTCCCTCCTCTGCACATGTCCAAACCATCTCAATCTCGCCTTACTCACCTTGTCTTCAAAACGTCCTACATGCGCTGTCCCTCTAATAAACTCGTTTCTAATCCTGTCCATCGTCGTCACTCCCAACAAAACCTTAACATTTTCAGCTCTGCTACCTCCAGCTCCACCTCCTGTCTTTTACTTAATGCCACTGTTTCTAAACCAAACAACATCTCAGGTCTCACCACAGTCCTATAAACTTTCCCTTTCACTCTTGCAGATACCCTACTATCACAAATCACTCCTGCTATCACTCTTCTCCACCCACTCCACCCTGCCTGCACTCTTTTCTTCACTTCTCTAACACAATCTCCATTACTTTACACTGTTGACCCCAGGTACCTGAACTCCTCCACTTTCTCCAACTCCCTGCAACCCCACCACTCCACTGCCCTCCCTCTCATTCACACACATGTATTCTGTCTTACTTCTACTGACTTTCATTGCTTTGGATTTATAATCAAAGCCTGTAAAAACTAGACAGAGTTTTTGGGTAATACTAGAGGTATCCCAAGCACACTTGCCCTAACCTAATACATATCTATCCAATCACTCCCTTATTTGACTTCATCCAAAGCTTGCCATTGATCCGTTTAATCTCTATATAGACGGAAAGGCTATGTGTCAGCTCCACTCCCTTAAATCATGCAACAGCTTTCCAGCACAACCGCCTTCTTTTGATTGGCTTGAGGTCAGATCTCCTTCCATTTAGCACAGCGCTGGCTAAAAGCTTTTCGTGCAGTCAGTAGCATTAATCAATTGGGATCACGTCGGAGGAACCGTCACCAAGGATCAGCTGTCAATTGGTAGCTCTAACTGACAGCTCCTGTGGTTTTTACCCATCAATAAAGTCATTGTGGAGGATTCATACCCTGGTCAGCACCCACCTGGTGTCTGTTTGGGAGGTCAAATATGCACTACTCACAATCTGGTGTCGGTGGTGAAGGACATGTGGTTATACCGCGGCGATGATGAATTCTCAAATCTGATTGGTCAGAAGAAGTTGATTAACCGATTGCTTCAAGGCAAACCACAGCTCTAGATAAACATGCTAATCTTATACGTCACTGGGACTTGTTCACCAGACGCTCTGTATCATTGCCATGAATTATTTACTAAAAAGTTGTTTTGCTCTATTAATTTGTTGAGACTTATAATTGCTATAACGTAAATGATAGCAGGAGCTAACCTGTTTTCCAGACTCAGCGTTCTAATTTTAAAAAGATTAATCAAGGTCAAGGTTCCTTCCCGTAAGTTTATATATTTCCAGTTGTAAAAATAGGAAGCTAATTTTATGACATAATATATTACATTACATTATTCCACCTAATTCATTTAAATGTTTGGAACGAACCATTTGTCTTTTCATCAGAATTATTTTACATTTGTACGTTCACTGGTCTCACCATTGATGATTTATTTATTTATTTATTTTTTATCTCTATTGCAGCTGAATTGCGTCAGTGTGCTGATCAGTTTTCCTTTTTTTCCCCTGTTTTCACCCGGTCTTCAGGTAGCTGCTAGCTGTTTGAAATTAGACACTGTCCAGGGAAAAAGCTATTCACTCAGCTTCCATCTATGGGTTTCTACAGTCAGAGTACAAAATTTTGCACACCCTTAGGGGATAAAAAGGAATACATTTGACTCATAATGGGCATGTTTTTAGTTACTACAGTCAAATTGTGTGAATTAAGGTACCAGTTTGCTTTGTGAAATGAATTAATAAAAAAATTTGGTGGGTCATTGCAGTCTTTCTGTTTGTGGATAATAAAAAATTAATGTTTGTACCCTCTGTAAAGTACTGTTAAGTTTCTGCCCCTGAGTTTTTGATGTGTTTTCTTTTAGGTGCATGCAAATCTTTTCATGCAAAGTACCACAGAAAATGTTCAGTCTTATGAGGTATACGTTTCTAATATTGTTGTCACCATAGCAACCAAATTCCTGTTAAAACTGCTTTTAGTGATTTTAGTGTGATATTGTGATAATAGTGGAGGGACAGCACATGTAGGACATTTTGGTGACAGAGTGATAGAGGTGAGATTGAGATGGTTTGGACATGTGCAGAGGATGGACATGGGGTATATCAGTAGGAGAATGCTGAGGATGGAGCCACCAGGAAGGAGGAAAAGAGGAAGACCAAGAAGGAGGTTTATAGATGTGGTGAAGGAAGACATGCAGGTAGTTGGTTAGAAAGAGGCAGATGTAGAGGACCGGATTTAGGATTTGTAGAGGCTTTTATAAATAAAATGCAGAAATCAATATTAAATGACTTACAACCATAGTACAACCAAAAACTAAGGCATACATCAAAATAATAGTAATAAAAAATTTATAATAATTATAATAAAACCTGAACATTGCATAAATGTTCTGCAGCTTTTTAGTTTTCTCTTATTCTCTTATATTTTATAATTATAGACCCTTTTATATAAATTCTGAGGGGCCGATCGGGTTTCCATTTCACCATTCATGTTGTATTCTGCATATAAATGTCTGTAAAAGGCAAACATTTGTGTACAGGAAGGTAACTTAAAACGAGATTCCATACACCTTCAATAATTATAAATAAACCTAAACACTGCATTCAAAACGCACTGTACGGTGTTTTAGTTTGAAATGATCCAAAAGTTTGGAAACTTTATAATTTTCTGTGGCCTGAATCTTCTCCTCGCCCCTCGCTCGCCTTCGCTGTCTAGAGCGCTCTTAGGTTTATCAGGTGGTGCGTCAGTAATAATGATCCCCACGGATCAAACTTCAAGTAACTCAAAGAATCGTTTTAGCCTTAGTGTGCAGCATGATCCTGACTACCTTACAAAGTCTCTTAGTTCATATGCTGCATTCGACAAAGAGGCTGTAATTTGTCATTTCTGACTAGAAAACCTTTCGACTCAGGGGTCTCTTCAAACCTGAGTTTAGCAAGTGATGCCAAAACTTAATGGCCACCCACAGAATTAGCAGTAAACCAAGCAGCACATCTTACTTTTTAAGTTATCCTGTAAAAAGCATAAAAGCTTTTTTTTTTGTCCCAATCAATACTCGAACATGTACTTGTAAAGTCTATAGTGATGCTTTTGACTGCACGGATCTGAAATGTATACGTCACTCATTACATTCAACTCAGCTCATTCATAAATAAATGGTGAATTCGAAATTGTATATCTTGTCAGTTTTGGTTGTCACCTCAACCCCAATTGTGCCTCTGAGGCGCCTCTATCTGTTGTTTGTCAAAGCCCAATGGGATTTTGTTGGTAAGATCTCAGAATGAGAACCCCGAATGGTTTGTAAAGCACATGCATGATATGATGCTAGATTTTACAAGGCGGCAGTAAAATGCGGTACGTTTCAGTAAATGGCGTAAGAGGACCTGAACTCCTACAAACGCTGTAGAAGGTTTGCAGCTGCTATTTAGCTGAGGTTTTGTCATGCAAAACGAAGAAGCCGCTCATTTCGTGTAGCTCGTGTGAGGAACAGGAAGGTGGATTATGCGACTGCCAAGTGGAGGCTCATGCAGATGTTTTGCCTGAGAGCGAATCCAGAAGCTGACTCTCACTGACTCATTCTTGCCTTGATTTGTAAGTCTCTTCTTGCATGATAATCACCTGCTGGAATGGAATGTTCAAGTGAACAGTGACAGAGGACAGAGGAAGACAAAAAGCACCGTCAAATATTACAGATGCTCCCAAGATAAGATTCAGATCGAGAGCTATGGGTACGTGGAATGAAAATCAAAGCTAGTCTTTAAAAAATGCTATGGTTTGTCCTGATGACAAAATACTTCTGCATTATGTCGATATGTTGAAGATATGAAAGGAATAATATGTGACATTATATATTTATGGGAAAATAATAACTGACAATAAGCACAGTTACAGTTACCCCCTGGAAGTTGGGTTATTTTTTATAGCAGCAGAAGAGCTGCTTTATTTCTTTCATACCAAAATGCCCATGCTAACGAACATCAAATGTATTAATAAACGTTACAGCTTCACCTGTAACACCTGTTACAAAGCATTGATATTGAAGGCTCCTTCTCAAAACTGCTAAATAAACATCTCATGAATGTGACCAATCAGACTCAGGAATTGAATACTGCTTTGGTATAAAATGGAATAATGTGTTTCAGTTCACAAACAATGCCAATTTTTTTATAGGTTCTTCTAGAAGGTTCTAAAAACCTCCTAAACCTGGATGTGCTCCCCACCAGATTTGGAAAAAAGAAACAAATTTGAAGATAATACTTCACCTCCACCTGCATTACCAACACCTTCAGAAGGATTCCGAACCCAGAAATGGAAAAACACTTTGCTCTCCAGTTTGTGTCCAACTTTGTTACATTACTGCCACATGTGCAATGAGGCCGTCTCATCTGCTTCCTGTCTCGTCGAAAAAAATGAGAGACAGGAACTCACAGCTGCAGAGCTTGAGTTCCTTTCCATTGAGATTCACCAGATACTAAGGAAAAGTGTTAAGGCTGTCAGCAAAAATGATGACCTTTAATGACAACGCAAAGCATTGTAAAGTTCTAAATCGAGCCGTAGCTTAAAAAATTCAGGTATAGCAGCTTGTATTTTACGTTAAAGGAATACTCGATATACAGTAATCCCCCATTTATCACGGTGGTTACGTTCCAAAACCGCCCGGGATAAACAGACACCACACCAAAAATGCTATTTTATGCATACAGTGCTGTACTGTATTAACATTTTACTTCATTTTATAATTGATAATTATATTTTTATTAATAAATTCCATTATTTCAACACAAAAACTAAGTTTTTTTGGTCTATCGTGCTGTCCGAGAGACCGGGAAAATCAGCCAAACAAATTAGTTATGTGGCACAATTCCGCGAGAAACCGGGGGCCCGAGATTAAAACGGGGTATTACTGTAATTGAAAAACAGTGACATAATGTTTACTTGGACCTGAGGTCTTTCGCTGGAATATTATTTTCTACATTTGAGTCTGAAATTTAGTAGGTATTGCCAAAGTTTTGTGGACACCTGATCATTTCACTTATATATGGGATTTCCTTGAAACAGGTGAGAGGTGAGAGGTTTGTACAGGCATAACTTTATGGCCACCTGCCTAATATTGTTTTGGTCCCCCTTTTGCTGCCAAAATCCGTCCAGCACCAACAGCATGAACTACTTTAGCAGTTTGAGCTACGGTAACTCGTCTGTTGAAACAGACCACACGTGCATCAATGAGCCATGGCCAGCAATGATCCTGTTGCCGGTTCACCACTGTTCCTTCCTTTGACCACTTTTGATAGACACTGACCACTGCAGACCGGGAGCAGCACTTGTGGTGCTCTGACCCAGTTGTCTAGACATCACAATTTTGCCCTCGCTCAAATCCTTTTATGATTTCTCTTCACTGAAACTAAGATGCCCAAAACTGTTTCAGCATCACTGTGCATCTGTAGACAATGCAAGCTCCATGATGAGATAGTTTGCCTCGACTGGACTGGAAGAACTTAAACACTCTACCACAGAACCTACCTCTACTTTGCCGCTTGATGCGCACTTGTCTGCATATTTTAGGACAAAGAAATGTCGTACTAGAGAACGTTCTGCAATGTTCTCACGTATTTATTGACTTGTAGTGTAGATTCAGTTCTTAGTGTAGCTGCTGGTAATTGAAAAATCTTTCGTGAAAAAACAAAATCTAACCTCAAAATCATTGCCACAATTAGCAATTCTGGCCATGCAAGTAAAAAAAAATGCTGACATTGCTCCTCTATCGCATCCAGTGTGAGGGTTAGTGTTGAGATCCACACAAAAGCTCTACTGTCTGAGGTTTTGCCGGAGGTACCGACCCTGAAAGCTGTACAACACTGGCCCATGTTTTGCTCAGTCAAAAACGGACAAGGTGGCTTTGTTTCCTTGGTTAAGCTGTGGCACTGATCCACGAAGCAACATTATCTATTGACCTGCTGGAATTTGTCGGGTCAGTGAGGTTTGTTTAGGAATAACAGGAAATGATCTACTGGCTGGCTTTATGGTACATCCCTGGAATCAGCCATTCAGCGTTTAATCAGAGATCTGCCACAAGGCTCTGATTTAGGTTCATTGTTCGTTTTTTTACAAATATTGATGAATGTATCTATTTCAATTTTGGTTATTTACTCTCTGCCTTCGAATTTTCTTCAAATCTGTGTTCTTTACTCACATAACGATCGATTTACCTCAGAAGTGGGAAGTCAGGGCTCTTCATTACATCAGTGTTTTATCACAATACATTCAAGCTACCAAAGGTGGGAAGGATCTGTCTATAGTTAGCAACAAGCTGGACAGTTAACTGTGATGATCATGTTTAGTTTTATTGTAAAAAAAAGAAGAAAAAAACAGACATGTATAGTTACTATTAGATTTACCAAGCAAATAGGTTTGTATGTTGATTCCTTGTTTAGCGCTGAGTCTGTGAGCAGTTATTTTGATTTGAGATCACTTGAAATTGAAGGATTGAAGAGACTCTTTAAATTTTCCTGGTAAAAATTGTTCGTTGTTGATGCTTGTTGCATTTGGAGTCGAGAGACTTTTTTGGTCCGAAGGCTGTAGTTACCATATAGGGCCGCATTAATTGTGCTACAATAATCCCTATTTCCGAATGCACTGAAACCACTTTTAATCTACCCTTGTAGGCATGTTGGGTTGCAACCTCTCTGCTGTCACCCCTAGCTTGTTCGTAACTCATAAACAGCTATCAAACGTGGCATTGCTGACCAGATATTAATGTATATTGAAATTATATCAATTTTGGCTAGTTTTGCCATAATAGCATGATTTGCAGTGCAATCAATTTTACAGAGGTACTGTTTCAAAGAGAAGAAAATCAGTTATGGGATTTGATGTTAAAATGGATATTCAGGTATATATGAGGAGTTTTCATGGCATATCTTTACAAACCAGGCCTGATTAATTGTACATTAATTGTACATTCTACCCTAAAAACTAGAAGGTTGTGCCTCGTTGCTGATGCTCAGTAGTTTGCAAGTTTCAGTGGGAGAGGTCACGGCAACTCTCGGCTCGCTCCTTGTTACCTCAACATCCGCTGACGCTTGCTTCTCCAGGCTACATTCCTAGGTTTGATGTGATGCATAATTTAGAAGTGTAACCATTCATGCGATCTGCATGGAACCAGAGCTGCTGTCAAACTGCTTCAAGGTGGTCTATGTCTTTGGGGTTGTGTGAGAGTACATACAGTAGATAGGACTTTTTTCTAGAGTGTGACACATTTTTGCTCACGGTCCTTGGATGCATGTAGGGCAGATCGGTTTCGTGGCCAATTAGTGCTCAGAGCGAGCGTAATTTCGACTTGATGACGGCCTGAATCCTTTTCCTGAGATTGACACGTGCTGGTGCTCTTTTCAGGGTGGACTGATGTTAGTCTTCCTATGCATCATTACACGTATTGAATTTTGATCTGATTTTCTTTTAGTGTGCTTGTAAGACATGCTACACTATATATTGCACACAAAATATTTCCTGACTCATATATAATGCGGTCAATTAATTTTAAACCAGACCAGATTTTTATGCATCTTCTTGGATGCTTCAGTAAAAACACAATCTGTAAAAAACAAGGGCCACAAGGCACAATGTTAAATCCAATTTTGTTTTGAAATATTTTATGCAATGAGTAAAAAAGAAAAGAAGTATTTTGTTGATATAAAATATAGTGCCTTTCAAATTTTGGAAACATCTAGTCTTTTATGATTTTTTAAACACATGCATGTTCCTTTTATTTCTATGCAACAAACTAGGTAAAAGGCAAAAACACACAAGAATTGGACAGTGAATGACTGAAAGAAAGTTTTGTGGACAGAATTACTGGCATCAACAGAAGACCTTGTGAAAGAAGAGACGTTAGCAGACTGCCTCACCCTCACAGTTAAACAGGGAGGTGGAAGTTTAATGGCTAGGGGTTGTTTTGGAGCAGGGACCCTTATGGGAACCAATACAAAAAGACATTGAGCCCAAGTGTATGTTGAAGCTCTGTAAGAGTTATTTAGAGAGTAAACAGTGTTATCTATCATAAAATGGTCTGCCCAGTCACCACACCTAAATCCGACTGAACCTCTCTGTTATGAACTGGATTGCATGGCCAGAAAAAAATCTCCTACTTGTGACGAACATTTTTGGCTTTTTACCAGATACATGGATTTATTTTAAAGAAACCAAAGTTTAACATCTGTACATTTATATATTTAAGTAGTCAATGTTAAATTACAGAGTTTGTTGCATAGTAAATAGTAAAAGTGCCTCAAGGCTTTATGTTAAGTCCTGCACTGATTATAAATATATTAATTTGCTCCTTTATTCAATATTTACAGCAGAATCGGGTTTATAGTCAGTAAATAGTACCTCAGTCCTGTCCCTATTTGAAGTATTCATTGTTTAATATTGAATGTAGTCCAGGAGAAATTTATTTTAAGAAATCTTTTAAATAATCATGATTTAAGGCCATAACTTTTTTCATGACTAATTAATAAAAGTTTTTTGTTGTTTTTTTATTTAGAATTTCAAAGCATTTTTTCATCCTTTATATACAGTAGTACCAGACAAAAGGCCATGTTGAAATTGCACCATCCTTCGCTAATATAAGTGATATGCCGATAGAATAATAGCATAAAAACTCTTGCCGTCCTTGATGATTATACGATCACACCACCCCCTGACTTGCCATGCTCCTTTATTCCCTGCTCAGGTGGGCGGCACAAAGACCGGTGTGGTGCGGTACGTCGGCGAGACAGACTTTGCCAAGGGCGAGTGGTGTGGCGTGGAGCTGGACGAGCCACTCGGGAAGAACGATGGAGCCGTGGCCGGGACCAGGTCTGGTGCAATGTCTGACCACATAATAATACCCATTAAATTACATTTTACACACTTGAGTATTTGTGTTTTTAAATCTTATTGGAACAGAATTTTTTGTTTTTTGTCAAAATATTAGTGATTAACCTGTAATTCGCACAGCAATGCATTAATAGGAAATTATGGTATGTAATAACGTCTTGATAACGTGTATTTTGGACTTTCTTATTATTACTCATCTGCATTAATGATGCAGTTTGTTCTTGGAGTTGAGCTACAATAAATATTGTTCCAAGTTTCTTTGTGCTCTGTCTACTATAATTCAATTTCCTTAGAAAAAGTGTCACACCAACCTGTTGGGATAGAAAATTTATCCGACTTAAGAGTGCTGTGGTATAAAGACTAATTGCCCTATATCAAGACCACTGTTCCATTTGCTTATAAGCTGGTAGAACCTTTGACCTACTTTTTCATCTTCTCTTTCCCCCTCTGTTCAGGTATTTTCAGTGCCCACCAAAATTTGGCCTGTTTGCCCCTATTCACAAGGTGATCCGCATCGGCTTTCCATCCACAAGTCCTGCCAAGGCCAAGAAGAGCAAGCGTGTGGCAATGGGAGTATCTTCGCTGGCTCACAGCCCCAGCAGCTCATCCATCAGCTCCGTCAGCTCCGTGGCCTCCAGCGTCGGCGGCAGGCCCAGCCGCACCGGCCTGGTGAGTTTGTTGTATGGGTTTAAAATGAAGTAACCTTTCAGCTTTAATCCTTATAAAGATGGCAGTTTGCAGCAAGGCATTAATCTTGTGAAGAATTCAAAATCACCTTGGTCTTGGTCACGTGAGACACATCATGCCATTTTTTTTTCCAACACGCAGTTGACCGAGACTTCGTCCCGTTATGCGCGCAAGATCTCAGGCACCACTGCACTGCAGGAGGCGCTCAAAGAAAAGCAGCAGCACATCGAGCAGCTTCTGGCCGAGCGCGACCTGGAACGAGCCGAAGTGGCCAAGGCCACCAGCCACATCTGCGAGGTGGAGAAAGAACTCAACACACTCAAAGCCCAGCACCTGCAGGTTCGTCTCTCAGAGTGTGTGTGTTGCTTATTGATGCAAGAAAAGTAACCTCAATGTCAGTTACAAAGTGCGACTCCTTGGAGACTCCTTCCATGAAGGAGAATTTTGAGGCCCAACAATTTTTTTTTCTAACATATATTTGAAATTCTGTGATTAAAACAGTATATACATTTCCAATCCGCTACACTTATCCAATCTCCACTTTCTGCAGTATGCAACAGAGACAGAGAGCAACCTGCAGCAAGTGCGCACTCTATTGGCCAATGCACAGAGAGACAAAATGGAACTGACCAATCAGCTTGAAGAAGAGAAAAGGTACCTCCTCCAAGCGATCAATCATACTCCCACTCACGTTCGAGGATTTTACTTTCCAAAAGAGATGTTTTTCTGACTCCTAGTGGTTGTTCTGTGCATAACAGGAAAGTGGAGGACCTTCAGTTCAGGGTGGAGGAGGAATCCATCACTAAAGGGGATCTCGAGGTATTTCACTGCACAAGTAGTAAAGAAAAATGTCTAAATCAGGCACTACACGCATATCGATGCATTCACTATGGAAACAGTACACTTTACTAACACATACTAAATCTACTAATATAGCGTAAAGGAAGAAACCCCAAACAGAACTTCTTCCATTTCAGAAATCTGCATTTGCTTAGTGAAAATTAACAGATAGAATGTCCCTAAAATGAGTTTATCGTGTTTTATGCACGAATCCAACATTTTTTACGGGCGCGAATACTCACGCAAGCCACTCGATATCTGCTCTCTATATCCTCCTGCTGTCCTTTTATCTCATTCCCTCTCTTTAATCTACTCATTAAAGACTTCTTCACATGAAGTTACAATTCTTTTCTTGTACTTTGTGTCCTGTTTGTGTGTTTCTCCTATCTCTTTTTCTGCTCTCTCTTTTTCTCTCTCTCTCTCTCTCTCTCTCTCTCTTTTCTCCCTTCTCTCGTTCCTTTTTTTTCCTTTTCTTTTCTTTCTTTTATCTCTCCATAGACTCAGACCAAACTGGAGCATGCCCGTATTCGGCAGCTCGAGCGGAATTTGCGTTTGGAAAAGTCCAAAGCAGAGAGGCTTCAGAAAGAGTTAGAGGAAAAGGTGGTAAACGTGCAGCGAGAGTAGACGTCGCACCTGCTTGTAGCCATCTTTACCCCTCTCTTTCTTTTATGCCCCATTTATGCTTTTGGTTCTGCCTTACTGCAATGCACCAGCCTTGCCTGAGCACATCCAAGCATCAAGGTCTCCATCAGTCACCCGCAGCTACAACCTTTCATCCGTATGGTAGAATCATCAGCTATCCTGACCTGGTCCAGCACCCAAATATAATCAGAAGGTTGTTCCATTGGGGTGGACAAATCAGCTAATGAGATTGATTAGCTAGCACATCAGGAAAATAAAGGTTGAAATATATTTGCTTGATGGAACGCCAACTTACAAATTGCTGACTAAGATACGGAGAGATATTTATCTAGTGCATTGATACGAATGAATAAATATATAAATAATGGGCTGCTGATTTGTCCATTCCTGTCTATGTTGCTATTCTTACACCAGTTCCTATACATATGTATATATCACTTTCTCTTTGTCCCACTGCAATAACCATAATTGCATTATTAGCTTTACAGTAATAGGGACATTCATGTTGGAGACCTTTTGACGCTTTTATGTCCATGTCCAGTGCAATTTCTCCTCCGAATTTCAGGTTCTTCCAAAAGTGGCTTTTAATTCTCCGTATATTTTCATTCTTTCTGTCTCAGCAGGGTACGGAGCGTCTTCGAAGCATTATCCAATTAATCATCAGAATGGCCTTCGACCCGATTAACGCTAGATAAAGAATAGGTCGTGAATTTCAAGGTTTCTCGAATGGTTTTTACAGAATAAATCTTCTCTTATAGGAAAACCAGGAAACACTTAAAGGGTTCACCCAGAAGGACAAACCAATAAAACCGTTCTACAGGGTATTAAGGTGGAATCTCTGAATTGGTTCCTCAGAGGAGGACTATTTGGAGATGATTCTAGGAAAAAAGCACATGAAAATTTCTTAGAGAATAGATTTTCTGTGGGGTATTTACACGGGTGGTAAGAGTGGGTGGAGTTGAGCCTCAGGTGAGCGTTTAGAGGGACAATGCAAAAAAAAAAAAAAAACAATGGACGATGGACAATTTTTACACTGAAGCACCTTTTACTGTCAAAGTATATATTGAACTCTCTGATATTAACCACCTCATCACCTCACAATATTTTGACTCCTGCCCTTGTTTTGATTTGTTTTGACTAGAAAACTACCTTTAACATTGATTGTCATAAATTGAGATTTTTAAGTCTCATGGGGACACATTCGTATTTGTCTACTCTAGAGACATTTTAAAAGACACTTTAGAGATCAGATTATGCAAAAAAAAATCTGCCTTCACCAAACAGCTTTCATTACATGTATGTAATTGAAATGCTGACATGGCATTTTTAGGTATATACGTATATACAAATTCGAGGAAAAACAGTACCTCTGTGGAGGGGGCATTTATTTATTGTTGATGCCATAGTTTGACTCCACTTGCAAATTGAGGTATTTTATTTGACTGGTCAAGTCCAGTATGACCCCAAGTCTCATTGAATACGTACTTGAATAGAAAATTGTATAAAATGGTCATCAGACACACCAGATTTCATCTCGGATGATTTTGGAGCAGTCGATAATCATTAAAAACACCAAATGTCGAAAGATCTGTCAGAAGGTCGGGGTTCATCGCTCCAGCGCAGTTCAAAAAAAGAGCTTTGAAGAAGAATCAATGCCAAGTTGTTTTGGTTGCTTGTGGTGACCAAACTTCTTATTAAGACATTTTTTTCTAGTAATGTCACCCATTTGTATAAAATCATATAGTCATACATCTAATGCAATGCTTCTTTGGCCACAATTACATTTTCTTTGAAGTGCGATGGGACACTTTTCCCAATTTAATTGAAATCATGTCGTGGCCGTATAACCGGGGCAGTGCCACATGCACTGACTCAAATTTCCAATTCAAGCTTTTGCTATTTATTAACAGGGAAGAAGGCGACATCAGGCAACACCCATGAGGTTGGATAAGAGTATCAAGGTGAAAAAAAAACCCGGTAATCCTGTGTGTCGCCTAAACTTTCTAAACATCTTCCTAAATCAGTCAACACTAAGCAGAGTGGTGTGATCTTTCTCTCTTTCTTTTCTTCATCGTTTCTCGTTTGGGATTTGCATCTCCGAATGTTTTCTGATGCTGTCTGATGCCAGCATATGTCTTCAGCGATTTCCTGAGAAATGCAAGAGAAAGAACCTCTGCCACCACTAACACTAGGTCTTCTTTTTCAATCCCAGTTTGACTGGGATTCAAACTAATTCTTTTTTTACAGCTCGTTAGATGCGTGTATGTGCGTGTGTGTGCGTCTTGAATGCATCATCTCACATTTGCTTGGCCGCTTCTAGGAACACAGTGCTAAGTATGGCTTGCTTGGGTTTGTCTCCTTTCCCCTTCCTCGTAGTTTGCCTTTTCTATGTTCTTCGACATGATGCTTGTAAGTCAGACTTGGCTGAAAAATGTCAGCGGTTGATCGAGCACGCGTGAAACGACGCTGACCATGCATTAGAGAATGCTGAAAGTTCTGTTTTTTTGGGGGTGACCTGGCAGAACATTTTCCAAAAAATTAGCTTATATAAACAATGAGTTATGATTCTGTTGGTTTGTCTTCAACCCGAAATTTACATTTCCGTAAATATTGTGGGTTTGGACAGATTGAAATGTTCTGCTCTTGGTTTTAACCCACAAGAAGCAGGAACTTGAGACTTGACCACATTCTGAAGAGGAACTCGGTTTAAAAACCTCTTCTTTATTCACCAGCAAACCACGGTTGAGGAGAAGAGCCGCGTGATGCAACTGGAGGAGGAATTAACCCTGTGCAAAGCCGAAGTGGGCGAACTCCAGTCACGCCTGCAGATGGCATCGTCCTCCGTAGTGGAAGGTGGAGATGTGATTGCAAGCTCCGAGGCTCTCGTTCTCCGAGAACGCCTCGAAACTGCACGCCGCGAAGAGAGCAACCAGCTACGTGAACGCTACGAGGCCATGCTGAGCAGCAGCCGCCAAGAAACCGAACGTCTCAAGGCCACCACAGAACGGCAGGGCTCAGAGATCGCCAAACTGCGCCAACGGCTCCAGCAGGCCACACGTGAGAACATGGAGATGATGGATAGCTGGAAAGCCAAGCTGGACACCCTGGTTGGAGACCACCAACGTGCCCTGGAGGAGCTCAAATCCTCAATGATCAACGATTCCAAAGCTTCTGAGACCGGCGGAGGAGGCGGAGACGGTCCCACGCTTGAAATGAGGGCCACCGTAGAGAGCTTGAGGATGGAGCAGCAGCTGGAGGTGGAGAATCTCAAGGCCAAACACGAGATCGAAGTGGCCGTGTTGGCCAAGGAACGAGAGGAGCTTCGGGTCAAGGTCCAAGAACTACAAGATAAGCTAGAGGAGAGCGAGGAGAACGCCAGGAGCAACCTGGAGTTCAACGAGTCTACCGAGAAGCTTCAGGAGGCCGAACTAAAGGTCATGAGTTTGAGGGAGCGGCTTGAGTTGGCCGAGAAGAAGATGGCCGACTACGAGGCTCTGCAGAGCGCCGAAGCACAAAGCAAAGCCGAGATCCGAGATCTGCAGGAGAAGCTGAGGGTTAGCGAGAACCGGCTGCAGTCTGTCGAGGCTGATCACATCAGCCAGGACGTCAACGTGAGTTATTAGATTGTAAATTGGGAGTTTATTGTGTTTGGCGCGTTTCTGTAAATTTGTGTGCAATGTCTGCTTTTTTTTTCTCAGATGATAGAAAATAATGACAACTCTGAAGAGAAGATTAAGTTAAAGCAAAATATGGAAGGTCTGTAAATCAAATCCTTTTTGTTGAATTGTTCTATGTCGCACAACAGCACTGAGTGATCAAGACTAAGTGCCCTATTTATTATTTTTAAATAAGCAGCGTTTATTTTTAGGGCCATTTAAACGGTTATGCCTTTGCATTTACACAGAAACCTTGGAGAAACTGGCAAAAAGAGAAAAAGAGGTTTCCACTCTTACTACACAAGTCGATGACCTCAAAACACAGATAACAGGTAATGAATTGATTCTCCACATTTGCCACAGTAAAAAATTCATGGCTAATCCGACCGTCTCCAGACCCCAGACCCCCATCCCCCCGTCCTATACATCTGCCTCAAATCAACTACCTGCATGTCTTCCCTCACCACATCCATAAACCTCCTGCTTGGCCTTCCTCTTTTCCTCCTTCCTGGTGGCTCCATCCTCAGCATTCTGCTACCGATATACCCCATGTCCCTCCTCTGCACATGTCCAAACCATCTCAATCTCGCCTCCCTCACTTTGTCTCCAAAACGTCCAACCCAAGCAAATGTTCTTCCTTCAGCAGGTCAGCTGGTTCTGTACTTAGTTTGTCCATTTAGCATCAAGTTCTCTAATTTAATGGAGCTGTAAAATTTTAATGGTTAACCAGAGTTTTAGCAATCGATGTTTATTTGATAAAAATAAAGAAAATTCCAGTATCAACCTTCAAACAACTAAAGTATTATTCTCAAAACGATTTGCTCACAGCCTTAGAGACTAAAGTCCGCATAGGGGAGAGAAAAGCGGACGGCCTCTTCAGAGACAAGACGCGTCTGGAGGCAGAGCTGGAGGCTCTCACCAAGAAATCCCACGATGCATCGGGCCAGCTGGTGATCATTAGTCAGGAACTTTTGAAGAAAGAGAGGTAAGGAATGTTAGCAAGGTTTATAAAAGAGGTATTAGAGCCTGATGATTTCAACTCTTTAGCCATCTGGAGGCTGATTTAAGTGATTTATTATGTACGATCTTGTATTTATGAAGCGCCTACGCAGTGTCTCTTTCGTTTCGTCTCTCACACATACACCTGTATCCTCGCTCAATAGCTGTTCAGCCTTCTCGCTTCATCATCTTCACAGAAATCTGCTGGCAGTCACTCATTATTACAGAGTCACGAATTGTTCTCATTTCACCATTTAATCCACTTAAGAACCATTTGGGTTAATGAGGACAATCCGTCTAATTAAACCCCCCCCTGTTTAAGTGTTATTCAGCCTTTCGGATCGATGCCATATCCTGACTCAGAATGCCACCTGTCCTTTTAGGGGTTATTTACATTTGAAAAAGTGGCTTAGGAAAGACATATAGACATATAAGTGAACAAAGATCAATAAGTACAAACGAATACAAGGTGAATAATCGAGTTATGCAATATAGAAAGCCTCAGTCTTCATTGCAGCTGCACAGTCTCCGTTTATTGTCGATTAGGTAGGTGGCTTTTCTCGGTTCATATCGTATCATATGCATTTTTATGGTGGCTTTTGATCACCATCAGTCTTGATGGTACATGGTTTACCTCAGAACCTTTTCTATAAAAGTATTTTACAGATTTCGTATTTTTTTACACGATTTTTCACGTCAGGAGTCTGAACGAGCTGCGCGTCTTGCTGCTGGACTCGCCACGTCACTCACCAGGCATAGACCGCGAAATGAGCCGCGAGTTGCACAAGACCGAGTGGAAGATGAAGGAACAGAAGCTGCAAGATGACATCAAGAGCCTCAGGGAGAAACTTCTGCTTCTGGTGAGCCTCCTAATGGGCAGCTCAAAGACTCAAAGACTTGGGCTTTATGTTCTGGTTTACTTCTGTTTTCTGTTTGGCCTTGTTGCTCCAAAGAACCCTTGATTGGTGTTTAGTAGGGTTGAGGTGAGCGCTCTGTAGTAGGCCAATTAAGATTTTCCTCTCCAACCCATGTACACCATGGTTATTGTCATGCTGGAACAGGTTTTGGGTCTCCTGGTTCGAGTGAAGGGAAAATATAATGCTACAGCATCCAAAGACATCCTGTAAAATTGTGTGCCTGTAGTTTAAATAAAGGAAATATTCTTTGCATCCTGGACATTTTTGTGCCCTCAAGTTTGGGGAAGAGCCACATATGCCTGGAAAAGTCAGGTGTCCCAATACTTTTGTAGTTATAGTGTATATTTAACATGTTTTTGTCAGTATTTGTCAGTATCAAACCCTTTACTCTGTTTTTTGTTTCGCCTGATCTCAGGGGCGTGAGAGGGCATCACCTGAGCACCGTCGCTTCTCCATGATGGAGGCGTCAGGGACGGACGTAGAGGTGGCACGCCTACGCCAACGACTCCTGAGCACCGAGGAGGCCTTGAGAAACGCGCTGGAACACAACCAAGAGGTGGATCAGCTGGTGCAGGCCATGCGCATGCGACCTGATAAGGTAATGCTAAAACAAAATGCTGTTCATTTACCTCAGTGTCCTAAAAGGAAGGTTCTGAAAGTATGTTTTTGAACAGGTATACAGCAGGCCAAATTCGGCAAACGGGATCCATCAACAAGACGCTACCTTCACGGAAGAGGTTCACGCTAACACCTAATAAATATTATACACGTGAAATCATTACTAATTCCAGAAATATAATCTTTTGTTTTCTGTTATTTAGGGACAGCACTGATGATGGGGGTCTTCAAGCATTTAGGGAAAAATAATGGAGGTACGCTGCAAAAAAAAAAAAAAAAAAAATACCTTGAGACACCTCAGCTCGGGACCGAACCCTCATCGAAGAGCTTCGCATTCTTTTCACAAGTTATCACCAAGCCGACGAACAAACTGAAATCACTTAGCGAATGTGTATGTAAAAACAGTGAGATACTATTTAAAAAAGAAAAAAAAAAAGAAAAAGCAAACACAACCAAACAAAGAAATGATCTTTGAAGCGGTACGTTGCGGTTTTAGACTCGGACCACTGATCCACCTTGTACGCTACCTCCAGTATGGACAATTAATCCAAGGGAAGTGAAAAAAGCGGCGCCTGAGCACCTGAAACCTCCATGAAGCTAAGTAGTCCGATTGGCCACGAGGTGGTTTGGTAAACCTTTTGGTCTTGATTTATACTTTAATTTATTTGCATTTTACGCTGTCAGATTTGAGACGGAAGGCGTCTCTCGAATTCTTTTCTTTTCTTTTTTTTGCCTTGAAAGACTTGCTATTCTCCCTAAGCCTCTGTAGTGAATGTCTAAGTAAAGAAGACGGGATCGTTCCACTTCGCACTTGTTTTTGTTTTCTTTTTCCTTGCGTACTGTACAAATGCCACAGTGTTCAGCCACCTACCAGTATCCATCCTCCTGTAATCCATTAAAATAGCACACGATTTTTTTTAGGAATTCCAGTGTTTCAAACGAAGACTTTCACCACTGTATTCCTGTAAAAGACTTAACGGCCAGACATATTATTAAGCCTAGTACTGTGTTTATGCTGTATATTTATGTGTCACGATACAGTTTTCACTGTAACCAGCTAGGTCGAAGTAAAATTAGGCTTTGAACGTACGCCATTTATCACACATCTCCGTTTTTCTACAAGCGATCACATTATAACCTAAATGTCAGCAGGGTCGAATTTGAGAAACACAACCCACCCGTTTAGCTCAATTACGGATTCGATCTTTCTATCAGTGCGAACAGGGATTTCATATTGGCAGGAACGGATTAAACAAATAAAACGATAGGGCTGGCCCCAAGTTTTGCAAAAACGAAGCTTCAAGTCGTTGGACTCTGATGTTCTTTTATGCTTTCACAAAAAAAAAAAAGATTTTTCTCCCTTGGCTCTAGCTGTAATCATCTTGATTCAATCATTAAAAAGAAATAAAACTTATGTGTTGTGTGTGAGTTTTTGATGCACCGACTGATTTCATTTTTGAGGGGTCTGTACAGGTATCCTTTAGTGATTTATTTTTATTTTGGCATATATACTGAAGACCACACTGGCGACATTACACCAAACATTAACATCAACCCATCTTTTAGATATGGTGTAGATCCTGTTTCTTGTGCCAAAACAGCTCTGACCTGTCCAGCCCTTGCCTGCACAAGACCTCTGAAGGTGTGCTGTGGTATCTGGCATCAATACTTTAATAGCAGATCCTTTAGTCCTGGTGAGGTGGAGCCTCCATGGATAAGGTTTGTAGAGCAGATCCCATTAAGTGGCATACTCAGTCTCAGATATGATACATGTCAAAGTAACCTCCATACGGATGCCCAAAGGTTTCCCAGCAGAGCATCACATTACCCTTCCATATTGCATCCTGGTACCATCTCTTCCCTCTTGCCCAAGTGGCATACATAGACCTGGCCTTCCACATGATCAGGCCGCCTTGCTCTAGGCAGTGGACACGGGTCAGCATGGGGTGCACAAGTATGAAGCTCCGTACACAACATGCTTTAACCCCATATCATAGCAAGGGTTCACATTTTCAGCAGTTTGTGCTACAGATCAGTGATCCTTGGGTAGTCATGACCCTGACTCGCTAGCTGTCCTTGTTTGGATCCCATAAGACCTTCTGTTCTGGAGATGATCTGACCCAATTGTCTATCCATCACAATGTCATTCCGATTTTAACGCTTGCCCATTTTTCCTTCTTCGGACACATCAACTTTGAAAACAGATCACTTGTAGCCAGGTGACACTGTAAGGAGATCAACTATTTCATTACAAGTGTTTATAAGGTTTATAAATTATTGACTGATTGATGTATCTACAAAGCATAATTTCCACAACTTTAAAGAATTCTTAAATGCGAGGGGTCAGAAGTTTTTTCCCATTGTTAAAAAATTATTGATCATTATTGATATTGATCATTGATGTAATTATCACATGTTGCACAAAATTAACCAGAACTGTGAAAGGGTCAAAAGTGTTTTGTTCTTAAACAGAGAAGCTTGTTTCATGGGCAAAATCTTGAATCTTTGTTACAACATTTCAAGCTATGAAGACAAGCAGGAACCAGCAGGAGGCAGCATCTTTATTCTGTATACTTAAACCCAATGGTAGGGCTAAAACGATTCCTTAAGTAACTCGAATACAAAATTGCCTGTGTTTCCCCACGGACCATTATTACTGACGCAAACTCTGGACTGCTTTGGGGTCATTTATAAACACTGTTCAAGCAAAGGTTGTGCGCGCAATCTATCTATCTATCTATCTATCTATCTATCTATCTATCTATCTATCTATCTATCTACCTACCTACCTACCTACCTACCTACCTACCTACCTACCTATCTATCTATCTATCTATCTATCTATCTATCTATCTATCTATCTATCTATCTATCTATCTTTATTAATTAATTAATTTATTTATTTATCAGCCAGGTCACACTTGTGACCCCAAAACAGCGCCACCCGATCAAGGCATGGACTCCTCAAGACCACATAAGGTGGTCTGTAGTATCTGGCACCAAGACATTTGCATCTTGTCCATCCTGTCCTGTAAGTTGTGAGGACTCGATTAGACTTGTTTTTACAGCACGTCCCACTGAGGCTCGATCAGATTAAGATTTGGAGTCCAAATCAACACCTCAATCTCTTGTTCCACTGGAAAACCGTTGGAATATCCACCATTGGGTATTTCTATGCCAACCTAAACGCTATCAGAAACATTGACTTACGTTTAAATATATTTTTCTCAATGAATATGTATTAAACTCTTCCCAGTAGTCTATGCTCTTCATTTCATAGCGTTTCTCTATATGTGAGGAAAAGGTCAACCAAAACAGTTAAAAACAGTTGTGAAGGTTTTTCATAAACCATTTATACTATTGCGTATTCTTTCATGTAGAATTTGCACAAAAACGCACAATTTGCTTCAATTTCAATTCCCCCAAAAAATCCTTAATGCATGGAAAAAAATGCACAAAAAATCCTGGGACATTTTATGAGGTTGTTGATATTGATATTGTTGCTTCTGCAAGAGATGATGTATGAAGGAAGAAAACTTTAAATTGTGTTTATTGGTTTTCTTTCTTTAGTAATAACAATCATTCTCACCGTATGAGATTCCTGTCTGTGATGTAGCGCTCTGTTAAACTGTGTTTCTCTATAATAGTGATGGTTTCTATAGCCGTGGCATCATAATGATGCTATTAAGAGGAGGCTGAAGCTGTGAAAAAGCATCACCAACCACTAATTTCCATCATTGCTTTGTTTGGTGGTACGGGCTAAAGTGGCCTTCACATGAACACCAGGATTGTCCAGATTTCCAAAGTTGAACATTACATCACACTGCACATATCCGGCTGTATTTAAAAATCTCTTGTTGGAAGAAGCAAGCAATACACTGCTATACACTCAGAGAATCAGAATTTCCCCACACCTTTTCTCTTCAGATCTTTTTTTCTCAGATCAGCCATCATACCTAGATAACCTACCTACATATCCATCATTATGCTTGCTCAGTAAGGCTGATACATATGAACCAGATAACCGATGCGATATGATTCACCCCGATTACAACGAGGAGCAATTCAAATCTAATCAAATAAATTTTTTTTAAATGATTCGATTTCGATTCGATTCAACACAATGTGATTCACTGCGATACGGTGCAATGGACAAAATATGATGCAATCCAAATTCAATATGGTACCAAAAGTTCGCTTTTATTTCTTTGGTTCAGACCGAGCAGCAAATCATACATTTACTTGAGTACATTTTCTAACATTTTCTTCCTTTGTAGCACAAAAAAAAGAAAGAATTATGAAATAAAACCAGCCTGTCTACAGGAAGATGCAGCTCTACCTCTGCCATGTTAATCTGTATTCTCTCAGGACACGCCTCCGTAGTGTTGGGATTCGTCGTATTCACGTAGAAGCGGTGCCGAGAGAACGCGCTCGAAAAACGGTTTTGCGAAGAGAAATCAATCCACATGTAAATCGGTCACTTTCTGAATATTAAGGTAGAGCGCATCTACTAATCATTATATAAAAATTCATCGTTTTTTTCCCCCCATGATGCAATAATGTTAAAACCGACGCGATACTTGTATCGGATGCAAACTTAAAAAAAAATTATGCATCACATTACTGACTTTTATACCGATGAATCATTAATCTAACGTGAAGTGCGAGTTCAAATCACAGCCACAATGAACTCTGACTCCTGGGCCCCTGAGTGAGGCCCTTAACCCTATAGCTGCTCAGTTGTATGAATGAGATACATGTTGCTCTGTATGAGGACATACAATGTATAAATTGTAAAAGGGTATAAAGTGGATCTTAGAAATGATCACAAGCAGGACGCAAATAAATTTTTTTAGATATTTTTATTTCAATATTTTTTGTGACACACACACACACACACACACACACACACACACACACACACACACACACACACACACACACACAGATGGCTCTTTAATCCTGTATGTAAATCACAGCCAATGGATGCGGGTGTTGAGCTGGGCTGGGATTAGCGAAGGCGAATGAGTTTCAATTTTACTGGATTACAGAACAAAGAACAGGGGGGAAAGGGGACACTGTCCCTGCGTTAAAGACGCGAAAAAAGGGGACAAGGGAAAAAAAACAAGGAAAATCTCGCCGTAATCTCACCGAAACCGAAGACGAAACCATGCTCCAGATTATGCGGTTGGGTGAAGTCCGTGTGCCGTTGCTTTAGACGGGAATTCCGCCCTGCACTATTGGATTAAATACCGGGAATAATAACAACAAAAAAAGATAACAACCCAGTCTGGGATTGAGAAGGTAAATACAAACCCTAATGCCATCTCTTTTTTTGTTTTCGGTTTGCAGGTTTTCTTTACTTATAACCAGGTAATAAAGGAAACCTTTACCCGGACACGTGACTTTTTATGGCTGAAATTACAGATTATAATTCTCCGGGGGGGAGGAGGTGGAGGAGGACACGGCTAGCAAGACACTGTTTCAACTGTTAGCAAACACTAGCTAGCAAAGCTAACCTTTAAAAAATGTTTTTAATATAATAATATTTCCTAAAAGCGATTTGGAGTCTTTAATGGAGTATATTTCAGTTTGTACTTGATTTCAGGGTTGTATCTGTTTTTTTCCTCCGGTCGTGAAACACAACACGGATTTTTTTTTTGTTCCGCCGTTAGCAACTTGCTGTAACTGAACACTTTCTATTGTCGCTGTATGGAGAACATAAATTATAATATTAAAAACTACAGATATCATAGCGTCTTTTCTTAATGTTTGCTTCTCACAGGGAGTGTAATAGACAATAAAAACGAGCCGTGAACTGAGAAGGTCATGTTTGCAATGTCAAATGCACATTATTACAGCTGGCTGAAGAGGATTTCTGTATCAATAGACTGATTATAGTCAATTCTACACCGAGCTTAATGAAATAACAAAAAATTTGATATAAAACACCTTTTTTAACAACGTTTACAAACTTATACGTTTAGATACTGTATATTAAAAAAAAAAGGACAGGATGTATGAGGTGTAAAACATCAGTATGTTGACTGGAGTCTATTAAACACAAAGCTGCATGTGACAATTATATAAAAGAAATAAAATGTAATAAAATATAAAGACATCTTTTTGAACACCTTATGCAGACGTATGCATATGTTTCGCTTCTTTAAAATAAATTGAAGTCTGATTGAAGTCAATTCTAGGTAGAGGTGCATGTAAAATAAATAAAGAAATAAAATAAAGACACTAAAATTGGTTCAATAGGGTTTGTGTAAATTATACAGAACTAAAAACACAAAAAGTTATACATATGTTTAGCTGTAAACACTCCAAAATAAGAATAAAGTTTTGTGTGTTTTCATGTGAACATTCAAAGTGAATTGAACCTGTCAGTTTAATATCTTTTGGCCTGAACCCTATTTGGACAGGATTAGTAGAAACAATCTTAAAGTAATGCTTAAGGATGAATCTGGCACGATTGCTTGAATAAAACAAGTCACAATTTATTTCAAATGCACAGTGACTATTGACCAGAGTGATGTACAGAGCATCAAAGATAGATAAAGACAAACGGATAAAAAAAAAATGAATTTATTGAATAAATATTATGGCTTAAAATCTTCAGAATTCAGTAAGGACTCGATATGGAACGCAAATCTTTCCAGAGACCAAATCCAGCAACTGAGCATGCTCTGTCACCCTTTGTTTTTAAGATAACTGTAAGCTAATCGAGGACCTTGCCTCTCTGTAAAAATGTCGACTGGAAATAAAATAGGCAGGTGCCAGACCATGTAGGCTCTTATACACGAATTAAAAACTCAAATATTCTAGTTCCAGTCATGAACCTAGCACCAGATAGCACACATTACAATAATCAAGCTTTGAAGGTATAAAAGCACGTAGCACAGTCGCCAAATAACTAAAATCAAAAAGCATATCATAAGCAAGATTCTTGCCTGGGATTTTTCAAGATGTCACAGATGGGCCTTTTTTCAGGTGAAGTCCAGTGGGGGAAACCTTGCTAACGCTAATGCCAGTCTGCAAGAAGAGCTTGAATGATAATATGTGACTTGACTGAAATAAAAACAGGACAGGACAATCATCTGGACATCTATATTTACAAAAAAAAACCCACCCTCAAGAGTTAATATCAGCACACTCGTCCTAACACATTATCATTTCTACAGTAACGACTGCTCCAAATGCCGGCAGTGGCGTACAAACTTACTAAGAAGACGTGTTATCAGTTCACAATGTAAAGACGTTTGTATGCCGACGTTTTTCCTGCGTTTATTTAAGGCGTTGCTTGCGTTTTTTTCGTAGGAGTCATTAGGTTTCTCCGCCTTGAGAAAGTCTTCAGGACAGAGGATGTTGAATGTTGTGTTTTCTTCATTTGGCATTTCGAAGTCTTTAATGGTTTTTGATTGTATGGAACACATTAAATAAAAGGCAAAACCACACAGGAATCAGAGAGTGAACGATTGGAAGATAGCTTTGTTCAACAAATAAGACCGAGAACTTGCGGAAGACAGGGAACAGGAGAGAAGACGTTAGCCGACTGCCCCCCCAACAGTCTAACATGGAGGTGGAAGCTTAATGGTTTGGTGTTTTGTTTTTTTGAGAGGGAAAAGTTGGAGATTTATTCCAGGTGAAAGGAATACTGAACCAACATAGCTATCATTCCATACTTCAACACCACGCAATTCCTCCTGCACTACTGCTAATTGGAACCGAATAATTGATACCGACCTTGTTGGCGTGCTTTAGAGAGCTCCACACCTAAATCCTATTAAAATGCTCCGAGATAAAGCGGATAGCGAAGTCAGGAAGAAATCTCCAGCTAGTGAAGAATACCTTTGATAAGTTACAAGTTTTACAAGAGGCACGACAAAGTATTTCAGCAGAATTTACGGAAAAAACATACTTTCCGAAAGCCAAAAATGAGAAAATCTGTTATGTGTACATTTTTCTATATTCGTTTCGTCAAAGTAAATCTGCACATTAAATCTAATTAGTTCCACAAAAGGAACACGCCCTTTTTTCCAAACTTTTGACTTTTGCCACTGTATACACTATCAATTGACTTAATTTTCACATCACATGCCAAAACATCACTTGTATTGTCAGGAATTTTTTCACTTTAAATTCGCTGTGATTTTTTTCGATTTTTTGTTTGTATACTCGGAAGTTAAAGCATGTAGAATCCACTATTGTTTCGATATTGTTAGAGAAACTCGATTTTCCAAGAAATATCACATGCTAAAGAAATGTAGCTTGTTTGGGTATTGTGATGTAAACACTTTTTGCCAGACTTTTGAATACAAGCTTTTATTCTTACCAAACTTTTGCGTTTGGGCTGTTTCTTGGATGAATCATTGAACTGATGAACTCAGATATTGCATTATGGTGGTCTGACAATTCAATGGGTTGAAACAATTACATTTTTCTTGAGCAACTTGAACCTTGCTGTACATAAAACCAGTCTGAATAATAACAATATACGGTAGGTTCACCGCCGGCGCTTTTTTGTGTTTTCTGTATTTGTCCTACATTGTCTTGCTGTGTCTTTGCACCAGGTTGCACTTCATGTGGTGAGGACACTTACTTTAGTCCTTTAGCTCTGTGTTTTGTAGCTTTATGTTTTTTTATGTAGCACCAGGGTTGTGGAGGAACGTTTTCACCGTGTACCATGTCAGGTATATATGGTTGAAATGACAATAAAAGCTTCTTGACTTGACTTGAAATGGAAGTTCGTAAAAGCTCTTCACTATTAAATAAACCGCTTTCTGTGTATTCTTTTAGCCACGATATCCATGGTGCAGGTTTGAAAAGAAACGTCTGCGCTTGTTCATTTTTTTGGATGTATATACATATCCAGGCTAGTTTCCGAGAGACACGTATTGGACAGTATTTGTCTCTAGAGGACGCTTGTCACATAAATCTGATTACTGACCCACCATTAAGTAAAAGTAGGTGAGGGAAATGTCTCCGGATTAAAGTCCTGAGATGATTAGCAGATGTTTTCAGGTGGGGAAAAAAATCAGCTGATCTGATTATCTTTTTTTATTTGCTGCACGCCTCAGAGATCCACAGTACACAAGTAAATCTCTCTCGAACAGCACACATGGGGCGTTTATTCAACAAGTCAGATTTCCAGATTTCTGCCAGGGCTTGGATAGACGTAGCCGGACAGAGAGACTCCAACCGAAACAGAAGTCATTAATCTGACCGCTTAAGCATGTCAGTCTGGTTCGCTCTCTCGCTTTCTCTTTCTCTCTCTCTGTCTCTCTCTCTCTCTCACTCCCCATCTAGGTTTGGGATCGTTCCTAAAAAGCCTATCCCTTTTTTTCCCGGTGCTTTAATGGTCTCGTCTGGTCTAGTCGACACTTTTTTTTCCCCCAAAACGGCCCAAAATGTTTTGTTTCTGTGTAAAGCAAATTTTGTCACAGGATTTAAAAACGTAGCCTAAAGGCATTGACGGTCGTTTAACACCTCTAGGTTACACACGCCGGCTCCACGCTGAACTTGCGTGTAAACGGTAGTAAAACAAACCGCACCCTTTCGAGCAATCCGCCACTCTACCGGACGCGTCCGTCCGTCTGCTCGCTTCAGACGAGTAACAGTTCCTCAGCTTTGCCGGCTCTCTCTTCTCTGGGTGCGCTTTTTTGGCTTCACCTCGAGGCCAGGATAATGGCGCCCAGTGTCTGCAGAGATTAAAAAGGCCCGGGCTGCATTGTTCACATGCCTCGAGATTAGTTTCCAAGGAGACGGATTGCTGTTGCCGTGAGAATGTAGAGTCCGGAATTAGGATTGTGATCTTGTTTTCTTTCCCCGGACAATCTAACCGTAGTTCTATTTGCCAGTTTTTTTTTCCCTTCGGGTTGTGATTGCACCGATAAGACGGTCCTGTTTGGAGCTTGGTCTGCAGCAGCATTGTCAGCTCTCTCTCTGTATTGTATCTTAATCATAAATAGGATTCTAGTGAAAATTCTAAGCAAGCGGCTTCTGTTTTTACTTTCTGTTTATGCATAAAAATTCCCCCCCCCTTGAGCTGAGCTGAAGTTCTATTGCTATATTATTATTTTATAAACTAGAACTATGTAGACAAAAGTTTGTGCGCTTTTTGTTTGCTGTTGTAATGACCTCCACTCTGCTGGGAAGATGTTCCACTAGTACATCTTAAAGTGTTCTTGTAGAGATTTGTGCCCATTCAGAGGCTTAGAAAGTCAGGCACTGATGGAGGTGAGGTTGAGGAGGCCTGAGGTGCGATCAGAGTTCACATTCATTCCAAAGGTGATCAGTAGTGTTGAGGTCAGACCTCTACAGCCGGAGATCTTCCACTCCAATCCATGTGAACAATATCTTCACGAAGCCGGCTTTGCGCACATTGTCCTCCTGTCATCCTAATGTAACCCTATGATTACTATCCGATATGATGATTGTTATAGCCGAAAATGGCTGTTCTGGAAAATGCCTCTAAAACACCACGGATTAGCATTTGGGTTTTAGTTCAGGTCTCTCACCAGGTGGCGCGTGTTTTTCTTTTCTTTTTCTTTTTTTTTTCCCTGAGATCGATTTAGCAGCGAAGGGCATTAAGGCAATAATCTGAGCCAGTTTTAATTGGTTGACAAAGGCTTATCGTAATTAGCTACTTTTGCACGTGTAACGGATTTGGGTGCATTAGCGCAGACGAGGGGTATTACTATCACTTATTAAAGCTTCTTAAAGGTTTTTATATCCTCAACTGCGTTCCTCAGACACGAAAAGCAGCTTTTAGGAGACGAGCACCTTCCCAAACTCCCTTCCCAAATGTGGAACAGAATTAGATCACTGGCACTCGATAAACAAAGGCGGTGCTTTATTCGCGTCTGTACAGTCGGCATCGCACGTCGTCAGCGCCGAACGCGTGGTAGTTACGTATGACTTGTTCCTAACATTAGATTCTTACAATGATCACAATCTTGGGAGTTGGCCGCATACAAACAAAAGCGTTCAGTTTTGTTCTTGCCAATGCGATTTCTAACTTTGATATCTGACCCTTTCAGAGCCATGGCACAGCTGCGGAAGCTGGGCTGTGACGGGATGAGGCTGAACCCTCGTGCCGAGCTCCGCGGGCCACAGACGTCTGCCAGACATGAAATCCTGACCAGCTTAGTGTCGGCGCTGGACTCTGTGGTACGACTCGCTTCTCGCTTCAGCAATCTGGAACAGCTAATGAGCATTTTTACGCGAACCGGCCGCTTTCGGATAATTTTTAACAATCGCAGTACATAATCTTGCCAGCGGTGAAGTGATTACTAATAATTGGGTCCAAGCATATATTTTTTTTACTGGAAATAGCTTGTTTTTTTTTTTTTTCTAAATACCGACTTTCTATGTCCTCTCCCCATATTCCCTGTAGTGCACCGCAATGTCTAAACTGAACGCCGAGGTGGCCTGCGTCACCGTACACGAGGATAGCGTGATCGCCGTCGGGACGGAAAAGGGGAGAATTTTCCTCAATTCCAGGAAGGAAATCCAGACAGACTTTCACAAATTCTGCAGTGAGTCTTTCCTAACCCTGTGTTTGTGGAAGAGCGTAACGCTAACCTCTCTGGATTTCTTTAAAACGTTATTGCTTTAGCCAAGGGAAGGTCCTGCAGAGCATGGAATTAAAAGTATTAAATGGCACCGTTGCATAGCTGTTTTATTTATTTATTTTTTATTCCACAGGGGTGTCCTGTCTACAAGCACTAAATTCAATCAGCTCCCACACCAAAGTTCCAGATACAGAAAGCAGCCGGACTGGTAAAGACGGTTTACCGTCTGCAAAACAGCAGCGCAACTTAACAGACGCTCACTCCAATATCTTTGTCTTAAGGAAGATGGTGGAAGAAGTCTTCAGCGTGCTTTATAGTAAGAACGCTAAGCCTGTGTTACCAAGTCCTTTAATTTTGAAAGCCAGTGTTTTCAGCATTACCTGTGCTGTAAAACATGGTGGTGGTAGCATCAAGTTTCATGGCCTCTTGGTTACTTTTAAAACCTGATTAATGTGTTTCAGGTGAGGCTGTAGGAAAGAGCAGCCTGGTCCCCGTGCCTTATGAGTGGATTCAGAAGGAGCCCAGTGCTGTGATCATTCATGGCCTCCCAGAAGGCGTGACCCTCAGGAGACCGGCCGAATACGACACCAAGACCTTAATGAAGATCCTGGAGCAGAGCAACCGCATTCGCTTCATCGTCAAACGGTCAGAGACGAGAATTTTTTTTTTTTTTTATAACGATCCATGACGTATACAAGTGAATCAGTTTGGAAGTTTTGGCCTTCTATTACTAGTCCATGCTGTTATTATGTTTTAGAAATTCTTTTGCGATTTCACAACTGTCTGCTCACAGTCCTGACCTGTAAACCTTCTTTTATACTAAGATATTGGGGGAAATTATTATTTTTTAATCACTTAGTCTGAAGAAATTCTAATGTTTATATAAGTTAACCTTATGGACTCATTTGCCTTCAAATGCTAGCAGTAAATGAAAGCTAAAAATTTACCAGTTAGCAATATATTGCCTAACACCAACTTATTAATATTTATTGCTAGAAAGTTGTGGTTGTCCTTTTTTTTAATTTATTTAAATTTTTTTTTTTTAAACAATTGTTCAATTAAATTAAAATATGGAAATATAAAGGGGCCTTATAAATGTCTTCCTGACTATGAGTGAATTACTATTAATATTAGCCATTTTGGTTTGAAGTAAAAAAAATATATTATTTGCATATTTCCTATTTTCAATTTCAACTAATATATAAATATACATTTAAGAAAAGTATGTACGAAATAATAATGTACGGTAAATAGGCTAAATCACCTCAGACATGCTAGCCTGGCTAACAGTGAATAAAGGCTAACAAGGATTAGTTAGCCACACTTTACTTAATACCAACTTTATAACATTTATTGCAATATTAAATCAATATAAATAGCAAGGTACAGCATTATTAGCAATTATGTTTTTAAAAGTACTCTATTTTTATTTGTATAAAGGGATAATTCTCCTCAGAAGGTGCTTTAGCAGGCTGTTAGCATACTTGACAGTGAACGAAGGCTACAAGCCAGCTAGTTAGCATGTTAGTTAGCTTTGTTCTAGCTGTGTGAATAATTCTGTACTCTATAAAATTTTGAGGTCAAATGGTAATGCAGAATTAATATAGAATAATATCCATGTTGAAAGGTCTAGCATTATTACCAGTTAATAAAGCACAAAGGCACTAAGTCTGTGTTATATAAAGCTTTGCGCACTTATAGTTTCAAGAATACGTGTTTGTGAGGTAAAAATGTTGAATGCTAGCTCGACTAATTAACCCTACAAGCTCCAGTTAGCAATATGTTGCTTAACCGTCATTTTTATAACATTTATGCTAATATAAACAATAACAACACTACTATTTTTTATAGCGTTGATGGAACGAGATCAAATTTGTTTTCCGTACACAGAATGCCAGACGAAGCCCCGCGCGATGCTAAATCCTGTCCGGAAAACAACCACCACCCCTCCCCTGCTGCTAAGAGTGCCAGCAACCACACGCCTGTTAAAACCCCCACACAGGAAGTGCCTGCTAGCAGCTCTATGCTCTCCAGCTTCCTGTATGGTATGTCCGTGCCTTCCCAATCGCACCCGGACGCTAAGGGTGATGCGAAGCCCTCCGTGATGCACGGTCTAGTAAAGGAACGACTGGCACCGTGGGCACCGAGCGACGAGAAGGCGGTCGCCCCCAAAGAGGCTCCTGACAACGGTGGGCGATTTCCCCTCACGCCCAGATAATGCATTCTGGTTTTAGTTTGATCGTGGATTAATTTTCCCTGTGTGTGTGCTTCAGGTGAGCGGTTAGCACTCGCAGGAGACGTGGCACAGAGCCCTCCAAGCATCCACATCTCCAAACGCCTACTCTTCTCTATAGTGCATGAGAAATCAGGTATACATTCATTGTTGATTTTTTTTATCGTATTTTTTTTTATTTTTTATAAATAACCTTGTATCAATTTTCACAATTAACCATCGTCTTCAGCAGTATCAAAGAGCTCTTTTAGTCCAGGGTCCTCGACTAAATGTCCCCTTTCACGGTGTGATTCAGACCTCAATTCATCTCCACCCAAAGAGAATGATGCAGCAGAATTTTGGACCGTCAGCCCTTCAGCTGTCTTATCCTCTTAATCTGTGAGCTCTGCTCAAGCAGCTTATGAAGCTTCACTTTTCCTGCTAATGCCACCATCAATGCTTTATCATCGAGGATTTTTTTTTTCCATCTCTCCCCATACATTAGAAGTGCACAGGATTGGGTCTCAGAAATCTTCTCACAGGACCAATTCAAATGCAGCACCCAGCTAGTTAACTAGCACCAGAACTTCCAAGCTATGTGAAAAAAATGTCGGTGTTATTCAGAGTGGAGTTTTCTTTTAAATAGTATTTGGCCCAATAAATCCACGCCTAGTGGCGGATGACTGATTAAGAAAAGAGAGAAGGAGCTTTAGCCAGGACTCCGTGGCTTTTCAACTTCGACTTTCTGCTCCTTTCCAAACGAGCAACAGGAAGCCGCTCGGACGCTGCCAAGAGTCAAGACTCGTGTTCATTGTCTTCAGCGACTGATGCAAAACAACTCCAGTGAACAAAACAAAGCGCCGGTTCTTCTCAACACATTGTAGTAAAGGGTTGTTTAAAGTAGTTTCAGTACAATGGGATTTAGAGCTGCGATGATGCCAAAGTGTGTTGCAAGTGAAATAACAGTATAATACTTACAGAAAAACGCACTTGATTGAGTTTGCCCTCTAAGTTTTACACTGTATGGACGAAAGTTTGTGGACACCTGACCATAAGAATGGTACATCCCATTAAACACTTTGAGTCCCCATTTGCTGTAATAATATCCTCCACTATTCTGGGAAGATGTTCCACTAGACTTGTGTGCTTGTGGTGCTTGTGTACTACTGTAGGTGAGGAGGCCTGGGGTGCAGTCCATGTTCCAATTCATGCTAAATGTGTTCTTAGTATGGTTAAGGTCAGAGCTCTATGGTAGGCCACTCATGATCTTGCAGTCCAACCCATGTAAAGCATATATTCATGGAGCTGGCTTTGTGTAGAGAAACATTGTAATGCTGGAACAGGTTCAGGTTTTGTAGATCAAGCAAGTCTTGTGCCTCCAACAGGGGAAGAACCACATATGGCTGGAAAAGTTAGGTGTTCCCAAACCTTTATTCATACACTGTACTATCTCAAACACACCGCTTTGTATTTTTAAATATTACGCCCAATGAACCGATGCGGCTCTTTATATCTCTGTTTTTGACCATGGCGTCTTGTCTTGCACAGAAAAATGGGACGCGTTTATCAGAGAGACGGAGGACATCAACACGCTGCGGGAGTGCGTGCAGATCCTGTTTAACAGCCGTTATGGTGAGCCAGTGGCCATTATCTATACACACACACACACACACACACACACACCATATCAGAGCCACTTTTTCCCCCATCTAGCACCACTATTTTAATTGTGCTCTTTTCTGTTTTGTCTGCTTTCAGTTTAAAACAAGTCTGTTATTGGTCTCATGCGGCAACTGCTGTGTAAATTATAATAAGAAATACGATTTGTATTGCGTTGTTTTGTGCACGTGCGAAATCGCAGCCACTTCCTGGTTATCGCTAACGTTGGAGATGTGGAATCTTTAGCTTTTTATGTACAGCTTCAAGAATTTCTTTTAAAAGGAGAAAATCCTGACAATTTCACATATGAATGAAGGATGGAAGAAATGAAGACATTTGTTTAAGTCTGCTGAAATAAGTCGAACTGTTAAGTAGAACATATCTTTAGAAAATTAAAGCACACACACTTACAGTGTCTCAGAAAATGTGAGTGCACCCCCTCACATTTCAGCAGCCATTTTAGTAGATCTTTTCAAGGACAATACTATAGAACCTGTCCTCGAAGAACTCGACTTACAGCCATTATTGTCAAAATAGCTGGCAACAAAAGTGAGTACATACAATAGAAAAAAAGTGCATTGACTTAATTTAATTTACGACATATAAACGATCAAATATTCTTTTATATATTATTTAAGCAAGCCGACATTTTCTTTCAGAATGTTTTGAAAATGTAAACTTGTAAAATGTTTACAAACGTTACTAATAATTAAAAAGGACAATTTCATGTTCTGTAACGAAATTCAACCGGACCGTGAATTCTGTCTCCCGCTAAACCCCTCTTACGTATAGAGATAGAACAATGCCAGCAAAATGTCTTGTCGAATCGGATCATTTCTGTCTATTTGCAATAACTATTTTCGTTGCTACATTTGCAAATTTATAGTGGTACCTTATAACTAACTCAGACTGATTACATGTGTTTGAACTACCAGCTGAAGCGTTGGGTTTGGATCACATGGTCCCAGTGCCGTACAGGAAGATCGCCTGCGATCCGGAAGCGGTCGAGATCATCGGAATACCGGACAACATTCCCTTTAAGAGGCCGTGCACCTACGGCGTACCAAAATTAAAACGCATTTTGGAAGAGAGACACGGCGTACGGTTTGTCGTGAGAAGGTGAGTAAAACAGACAGAAGTCGTGACCAGGTTTTTTACGAATGAGCAGCAATGTAGAAAAAAATCCCCTTAAGTTGTGGAGGTTAAATAAATGTGCGGAACAAAGTCAAATCTGAGGTTCCCCAGAAACATATTATAAGTTTGTTCAATCTCCGCCTCGCACTTTGAGTGCATTTTTATAATTATTATTATACTTGAAAACATACACAATAATTCCAGGGATATTAAAAAAGGAAACTAGAGTTAGCGCAGTGTCACTGTGGCTGCTCACTCCGTACTGGAAATACGATTTGTCTTGAAATTCATGAAAAGGTTTCATAGCGCTAACCTTAGCCGCTAACCAGGAAGTGGCTAGCAGCTAACGCTAGCACTATGGATACTTTAGCATTTTATGTGCAGCTTTAAGAATTTCAAGTCAAGAATTTCTCTTAAAAGGAGAAAATCCCGACAGTTCCACATATCGAGGGTGTGAATGAATGAAGGATGGAAAGAATGAAGACATTTGTTAAAATCTGCTGAAATAAGTAGACAGTTACGTAGTTCATATCTTTAGAGAAATAAATATAAAATGTAAAACACACACACACACACACACACACACACACACACACACACACACACACACACCCCAACACTTACATACACATCTCAAATTTTTCCATTTATTACATTTTATTTAATCCATTTCATTTTTGCCAATTTGATTGATTACTTAATTAAATCAATGCAATAAATTCGATTTGTACTATTTTATTTTTGTATTAAATATTGAAAAATATAATTTGATATTATTTAAGGAAAGCAGGCATTTTATTTAAAATTGTTTTAAAAAAAAGTCGATGTTCACAATTGTAAAAAAAAAAAAAAAAAAACGACAAGCAATTTTAGATTTTGCCCTTTTCCCCCAAACTGTACAGAAATTGAACCGACCCGTGACTTAACTGTGAATCTTGTGTTTTGTTACACCCCTAATGTAAACCATATCTCCAGCTTTGTGGACTTTGTGGACAGGAGCATTGTCCTG
Source organism: Silurus meridionalis (assembly GCF_014805685.1). NCBI lineage: Eukaryota > Metazoa > Chordata > Actinopteri > Siluriformes > Siluridae > Silurus > Silurus meridionalis. The sequence continues at coordinate 13,721,709 of NC_060908.1, read as the reverse complement.
CTGGAACAGGTTTGGGTCTCATAGTTCAAGTGAACCGATACAATTGTTTGCCTTCAACTTGGCGAAGAACCACATAAGTCTGTCCATACAGTGTATTATCCCTAACTTTAATAACTTTGTATTAAAAAAATATCATTCCCAGTTCAAATGAATGGAAAATCGAATGCTCCTACATCTAAAGACGTTCTAGACAATTGTGTGCCTACAGCGTTTGTGGTACCAGTCTGGGAAAGGACCACATACGGCTGAAAAAATCAGGTGTCCCAATACGTCCGTAAGGAATAACTTGGATGTCACTGTAAACAAACGCAAATAACTGGCTCCCTGAAACAGATGTGCAGGAGACGCACGGCTCAGCGATTCGCTTCAGTTCGTTTACCGTTTCATTTCAGATCTGACTGCATTCCCTTTATTGGAGAATTTTCTCATTTATCTCGTGAATAAAGCGTCCAGCCTCCAGGTGCCATCTGGCAGGCTGGCGTTCGCCGTTTGCCGGGTGCAGTAACCACTGCCCTCCACGTGCCAGCGTGCGCCCCCCGATTTGGCTTTAACGAGGATGTCTCCCGCTGAGTCGGCAGCCTCACGCATCCAAATAAAGCGACTCAATATGGCGGCCTGCTTTTTTCTCACTCGTGTTTGTTCACGCGCTTGTTTCATTTCTCTTTCAGGATGTTCGATGAGCGGATCTTCACCGGTGAGTCACAGATTTACTAAATCAGAGCCTTGCGTTTGCTTCGACAGGGTCGTGATACACAACTGAAATTTGCTTTAACACTGTTTAGTTTAGAAAGTTAAACTTTCCATCATTTTTTTTTTAATCAGCCGCAGGAAAATTAGCTAAAGAGGAAAGCAGGGGGGATGGCTCCTCCCCCGAAGACGGCTTCCCAGACGGGCTTAGGGTGCCGAGCTCCGGCCTCGAGCTGCTCACCAACACGCACAGCAGCAGGTACACGTCAGCGCCCTGCCGGCGTCCAGACTGGCAGCTCGGCTAATTAGTTTTAAACACGCGAGCCGACGCGTTCAGCCAAAGCACACAACGCTAATTTTTGTTGAACTTCAGGCGAGCTCTATGCTGTTTAATTAGACTACTGCAAAGCCCTTTAGCAAAGCTTTTAAATATTTTCCTGCCAGTCAGGGTTAACTGTGTTTACTTACTAAATTGCACTCGCTCGTCCCTTTTGCTTTTTTCTTCTCTCAGATCCACCAGCTCCTGCGTCAGTCCCTTGGCAGACTGCGAAGCAGGTGAGCCCCCGTCACTCTACACTCGGCTTATTGTCAGTCGCTTTTTTCCTCTTTGTATATATTATTTTCACATCACGAACAGAAAACGTGTTTCTTTCAGGGCCTTCGGGAGACTGCGTTTCTTTAAAAAAGGTCAAAACCGAGCCGCCAGATGGAGATATCATTCAGGTCACTGTACCAGGTACGAGTTTCCTTTCCTCCTCCTGGAACGTGAAACATCATTTCCAGCGATCCTTTAAACTGTATTCAGGTCCTAGTTTGTACAATGGCTTACTTTAGGTCTTTGTCTTTTCATTTGCATTTCAGTCACCAGCACAGAAACAGTGGCAGAAATATCAAGTAAGGATGTTACAACGTTAGACAGGAAGTCACTTTATGAAAAGCTGCAGTTTTGGTTCCAGTGCAAATATAAAGGTTCTGATGAACCAACCTACATACACTATACGGACAAAGTATTGGGACACCTGATTTTTCCAAGCACCTGGGATGATTTTTAACGCTGACTCAGAATTCTGACTTTACTAACATATTTGTGGCTGAATGAACACAAATCTCTTGGAAAAAATCCAGTGGAACATCTTCCCAGAAGAGTGGAGGATGTTATAAGAGAAAATGAAGACTAAATGTGAAATGAGATGTTCAAACAAGCACATACCAATCTTACAACCGGGTGTCCCCAAACATCTGTCCGTATAGTGTATAAGGAATGATGGACAGCCATGTACGTGTTTTTGAAATCTCCAATATAAATAGCAACACCTACGGAAGTCCCGCCCCCTTTTTTATGATCATTTCATGGCTGGTAAATGAGTCAGTAATAATCGTATCGATTTAAACTCAAAAGATCAGGCTTTGGGTCAAGAACAATGCCAGAGCCACTGCTACTGAAGTTAACTGTTAGCTTTTCACCAGTCTAAAAGAACTGATTCCCGAAAGCACGATGCTTAATAACGTTTAGACAAAAATGCATCACGAGACACGGAGGTGGATACAGAACTGCGGAACGTCACGGCTCATTAAACCCTTTCTCTCTAGAGAACACAGCAGCCTCGGAGGAGCCGTGCGAGCCTCAGGTTGAACTTGTGACCCCTGATCTTCGGCGCCCCCTGGAGCCTCTCGCAGGTAACTGAAATCCTCGCCTTCCTCCCATCAGGAGCTCGGACGCAGCACGCGCAGGCTTTGGAAGAAATCTCACCCTCAGGCACAGATTTCAGTGAACAAAGCCAGGAAACCGGTGATGACCTTGCTAGATAATGACCCTGTCTTTTCCCGGTCCTAATGTAGTTTCCTGTTCCATTCCCTAGTCCACGTTCGTTTGTGCTGGTGTCAGATGTCACGTAAAAGTCTTGAATCTCGAAGCTCCTTTTGTTAGAAAAACCAATGTGAGATGACCTTCATTTACATTTGCATTTGGCAGACGTTCTTATAGAGAGAATTCTCTTTGCATTGCAATTCTCTTTGTATTCATTTGCATACTGAAAGCTGATTGGTTGTTAGAAATTAGGATGCAATAACACTGAGCTTTTTACCCAAATTGTCTGGTGTTTACTTTTGTTGTTGTTGAGAAACCAGGTATCAGCTACACCTGATTAGAATCTCCTAAATATATTTCCTTTCTTTCTCCTTGTATTGTTGTTTCATCAAACATAGAGAACATTAGAGCTTTCCCTTAGTCTCCCAACCCTGGACTTCAGTGTTAGTGTTACAGTGCGAGCTAATATCACTGTTCAGCTCCACCACGAGGCAGCCACGAGACGTCTTTGTCAAAGACCGCAATAAATTCTATGATATCTGTAAAGCGCTCAATGAAAACGAATGGGAAATTCAGAAGCCGTGGCCGCACAACTGGAGTTGAATTGTCCGTATTAACTCATTTAGTTTTTTTTTCTTTTCTTATTTTGTTGGATGAATAAAATAAAATTGAATCTGTTATTTTAAAGTCTGCATTACACAAATGGTCATTGGAGTAAGCGAAAGGTGAGTGGTGCTTTAAAAGCAACGTCTCAGACTATTACATTATATATATTATATCTCCGAATACCCACTTTTATCTCTCCTCAAACGCAAAGACTTCACGGCGCATTTCGGGTAACGCAAGTTTTTTGTGTTTTTTTTGGCGTGCAGTGGAAGAGTTGGCGCAGAAGTCCGCGCCCCAAGGGCTCAAGAGAGTTGTCGAAGGTAAGCCGCCATTTTATCGGATGCTCTCGCATACATTTTTACACCTGCCTCCGTCGGATCGTTTGATTGCTGTCCGTTTTTCTAGAAGACATCGGAGAGATGATTCTGCAGCTGCGGAAGCAAGTCGAGAGTTTCTTCAGCATCAAATACGGTGAGGGGTCCATCATGTTCGGTTGGTCTGTAACAACAGCATTGAAATAAGTTTTGTCAGAAATATTGATTATGGTGAGGTTTTTTTTAATGAGGTGTGAAACAGTGCATCTCAGTGGTCGATTATTTTCCTATAAATGCACTCCAGCTGTACATTTTGTCAAATTATTATTATTATTTCTCTCCAGCGGAGGCTCTTGGACTGCCTGAGCCAGTGAAGGTGCCCTACTCGAAGTTCCAGATGTATCCCGAGGACCTGTACCTCACAGGACTTCCAGAAGGGATCACATTCCGGAGACCCAATTGCTTCGGAGCAGCCAAATTACGAAAGATTCTCAGTGCCAGCAACCAGATCCAGTTTGTAATCAAAAGGTGTGTCTGGAAGAAAACTATATTACATATTAATAGTCATTCCCAACTATTGAACAGGAACTGAATATTGATTTGAACTCTGTTCCGCACGTAAAAAGGACTGCATTCAGCCCTTTACTGAATACGTGTACCGTTACACTTCTAGTATTAAAACTTTCTTTTTCTCAATTCAAGGCCAGATTTGCTAACTGAACCCCAACTCAAGCAGGAGCCTCCATCTCAGTCGCCCTGTGGTCCAGGTAAACATTTTCAGAAATACTCTATTTCTCTCTATTCAGACTCACAAACATACAGTGCATCCGGAAAGTGTTCACAGCGCTACATTTACATTTACCATTACATTTGCAGCATTTAGCAGACGCCCTTGTTCTAGCAATGAATAAATCTACACTGCTCCACCAGATTACAAACTTAATATAAATATAACTCTTGAAATCTACAACGCAAACTTGGAAAGTGCTCATTTAAGTATTTCAGGAAGAGGTAGGTCTTCAACCGTCGCTTGAAGATAGCCATGGACATCATTCCAGCACCTCGGTGCTTCACTTTTTTCACATTTTGCACATTTTCCAGCATTTTGTGTGACAGTCTTATTCCAAAATGGATTCAATTTATTATTTTCCTTAAAGATTCTACAAACAATACCCCATAAGGACAACGTGGGAGAAGTTAGTTTGAAACAAATGTACATGCGATTTTTTTATAAGTATTGAAGCGCTGTGAACACTTTTCGGTTTCACTTTATAGCCGAGACGTTTCTTCTCATTCCAGGCGAATGCGAGCCCAAAGACAACCTCGCAGAAGACCCTGGACCTGCTTCCAAAAGACCTGGATTCCTAGGTACTCCTACGACCGAAGGTTTTCTACCCTCCAAACACCTTTTATGAGAAGGCTCATTGCTGTCTCTTTGTGTCCGTTCACAGACAGCTTAGAGGCCAAACTGTCTCGCATCGACTTGGCCAACACGCTGAGGGAGCAGGTCCAGGATCTGTTCAACAGGAAGTACGGCGAGGCACTGGGCATCAAGTATCCCGTGCAAGTGCCTTACAAGAGGATCAAGAGCAACCCCGGATCGGTGATCATCGAGGGCTTGCCGCCGGGAATCCCCTTCCGGAAACCTTGCACGTTCGGTTCACAGAACCTAGAGAGGATACTGGCGGTGGCTGATAAGATCTCCTTCACCATTATGAGGTGAGAACGTACAAGCAATAGCGAAGAGTAGAATGTCATCATTTAAGCAACAGAATGAGTTACACGCCCCTCAGGAGCTTAAACAAGGTGCACCCTGGGTGATTTTGGAAAAGGTTAAAATCTGTAGTCTTTAATCGCCGGTTGTATTTTTGTTTTGTCTGCAGGCCTTTCCAAGGACTTATCCCCAAACCAGGTGGGCGTTCTCAAATCTAGCCCTTGTGTTTGTGTAAAATGTTTTCATCGCTGAACCTGAATTTCTTTACTTTTCTTTATTAGCACCCAGAAGAATCACCTTATTAAAGAAAGCGTACTCCTCGATAAGCGGTGAGAGCCTCATCCTGTTCTCGCGGTAGCCGCATTTTCATTTAGTGTCGCCTGCGGAAAAGATTCTGATTTGTGATGTCTGTTGTTATGCAGCAGAAGAGGAAGACATCAATCGCATGGGTGAAAAAGTCATATTGAGGGAACAAGTCAAGGAGCTGTTCAATAAGAAATACGGTCAGAACTCGTTAACGGTTACATCGTTCGCGCTTAGAGTACAACGCAGGTTTCTGACTCTGAGATCCCTGCGTTTAGGAGAAGCTCTGGGTCTGGATCGGCCCGTCGTGGTCCCGTACAAGCTGATCCGAGCCAGTCCCGACTCTCTGGAGGTGTCCGGTCTTCCAGAAGACGTCCCCTTCAGAAACCCCAACACGTATGACATCATCCGGTTGGAGAAGATCCTCCAGGCTCGCGACGACATAACGATCAACATCAAAACACCGCTGCAGTGCGTATAGATCGTCTTTATTTGGGTTTTGCGTCAGTCCAGTGCGGTGGATGTTTCATATTGTGTAATGGAATGTGTTTTTGTGTTCAGGCCTTTCGTACAGCTTTGTCCACAGACTTCCAGTTCAGGTACGTTCCCTTCCTAAGGGGCTGCTCATTCATACTATTCATTTTTAGAAGTCAAATGCAAAGAATGGATCAGACCATTCTGGATCCAACCACTGTATCACTGTACATCGTTATGGACAATTTGCATTAGTCTTCAGTATTTAGTGTTTAAAACATTAGTCTTAAATTCATTTAGGCTGCTCGTTTACCGACAATCCATCCTTCCCAAAGCAAAAGGGTGTATGAGTCTATAGATTATATATGTACAGTAAGATATAGATTATGTATGTACATTTCCACTCATCGCTTGCAGAAGGAAATGAAGTGGCGGTCAACCGACGCAAACGGAAACGAGTGCCGGATAACAGTTTAAACGCGCCGCCTTTGGGAGCCGACCCTGCCAATTCGACCAATCAGATTCCAGTCATGGTACGTGCAATTTTTTTTCTTATCCCTCGATAGATTATTACTATGTTTAATATTTCCAAAAATGCTATGTATAACCACCGGGCTGTGGATCGGTACTGGGCGGTGGAACGTTTTTTTTGCTACCCGGTCACATAGAAAGAATAAAAATGTTTGATTTTGTGGTCAGTGGTGTTTTTTATTTGAATTTTGAAAAGGACCACTTCTGCCTGTGCCAATTTCCCGCACTTAGATTTAGTCGCTGTTTTTTGTACCATGCATCGTTAAAATAAGCTCTGAATTATGGTGAGTTGAGTTATGTTTTATTATATATGTTATAATTATGCTAAAAATTCAATCGTATAAAATGTATAGTATTAACATGATTTGCATGGTATTGTGTTTAGCTATTGTGTTTATCCGGTTAGAAAAATTGTCACGTGTAAAAGCGGTCTATGGTGCAAAAAAGGTTGGGGATCGATGATATATGTAATGTATAGTCTCTCTCTCTCTCTCTCTCTCTCTCTCTCTCTCTCTCTTTTATTAGCAATGGCCCATGTACATGGTGGACTATAGTGGCGTGAACGTCCAAGTTCCAGGGAAGGTGAAATACTAGCCCTCTGAAGAAAGGCCACCCGGTTTCAACTCAGCTGGAGCACAGCTGGAAGCTCCGATCGCCCCATATACCCGAACTCGCTCACGGAAGCTGGAAATCGTGAACTCCTTAAGCGTGACGACGGAAACAGAACCGAGGAGACGCTCTTCCTGCCGTTTCCAAGCAGCATTGTTATTATTTTTTTTGCGCAAAATCGCACCGATCGTCACTTCCCGATTAGTCCCGTGCGCCGTTTCTCATCCCAAAGGAGCGTTTTCATGTTGTAACGAGTCGTGAGGGCAATCGTTATCAAACACAGGTGCTGCTGGGTAACGATTGGGATGGAGAACCCAAACTGGTGCTGAACACGTGTGTAACTCCACACTACAAAACTGTAGTATCTGGCTTTGACTCGTAGCTAAATGTTGTATTATTTATTTATTTATTTATAACAATAATAAGGAGAAAAGAAATGCGGTAAAAAGGAATTTGAATACGCAGGGAATGTGCGCTGTTCAGTACAAAAAGTGCTGAATTTCCATGACTGATGACACTAAAACAGGTTAGTTACTGTATGTACACACAGAGAGCTTTTTTATTTTGTATTATATATTTTTTCTTTTTTTTTTTCTCCACTTTCTTCCCTGATTCTGTTGAGTTGGACTACTCTAACATGATAGCACTAACATATTTCAATGAAAGGCGTTTTTTTATATTATTATTATTATTATTATTATTATTATTATTATTATTATTATAGCCTTGTAAGTTACCCCTGTTCTCATGGATCATGCAGGATGATCCTTCACAGAGGAACAAAAACACACACACACATCATGAATGTATTGTATGTAAAGGAAAGACTGGTTATAATGTTATTCATTATGGGACTCTCTCTGGAATCACCAGTATTTATATGCTGTACTTTAATGCCATTTAGGCCTTTTAAATAAAAATGTGTTGCCTTGCGTCCACTGCATTCGAGCGTGATGGTGCAGGTTTATCTAAAAAAATAAATAAAAACAGCACACGGTCGTAATAGAGCTGCGATCTACAGGGTCCAATCGTCTTTTTTACCGCTCTGTGGCGATGAAAGCCGATTGGCCGTTGTTCCTAATTTATTCAAATCTTCATAAATACTACAATTGACCATAAAGTTACAGTCTACCGTATGCCACCATATCTCTTAGCTTCAAATGTGTAATTCTGTCCGTTCTGAGATTCGTGACATGTTTTGAACATCTGTGAAATAAATCCAAGGATTGCAGTAGAGGTAGGTTTTATAAATTATTCAAATAAACCCAAAATATTCGTGGTTGGCGAAAATTACTCATTCGTTTGCAAGAAACAAGAAATCGGATTAATTGAAACTTGATATTTACATTTTAAAAAAAATCATCAATTATTCATGCTCGTTTCTCATTAACATCACAAATCTGCCTACAGCGCTATCTAGTGGTGAATAGTGTGACTACACACAGACCATCACTGGACGTTTGATGTTAAGAATATCAAAGAACACAGAAATAGCTTTTGTATTTCGATTGTTTGTTTATTTATTTGAATGCAGAACATATAAGTTACATATGAAATAAAATATTTCCTTGAATACACATGCTAAGAAATAAAAAAAGAGGAATGTACTATTATACTATTAATATAGTAGTAAGACATACAACTACTACTGCTGCTTTAAGAGTAACAGGAATAAGTTTCTACAAACATATTTATGTATGACAGACATAATTATTTATTAATAACTAATGAATTATATTTTGCTAGTAGCCAGTTATTATTCATTAGATTGATTTTTAGCAGTAGGAGTAACAGTAATATACTATACTAATAATAATTTTATGAAGGAGAAAAACGAGAACACAAAATATAGAAGTTAATTAGTATATTTATGAATAGGTTTGTATCATAACTCATAGTTAATTCTTACTTTTATTGATTGTTTTGAAATAACAGCAATATTATTGTTGTTAGTAGTAGTAGTATAATAGTATTAGTACAAACAACAGTAATAAGTTTATTATTGTAGTAGTTGTAGTAGTAACAGAACAACAATAACTGTTTCTATATACTTCTATAATAAGAAGTAGAAAAAAAAAACAATTACGTTTTAAGAAAAAAATAAATAGTACAACGGTAGTTAAATGTATACCATATATATTAACTAGGAGGTACAATAATTCATTAATGTTTATTGATATTTGTTTTATTTAGGTTTTGTAATAATTATAGTATCATAGTATTATTAATAGTAATAAAACAACAATCAACAAATATTTGTAAAGAATTGTAAATACAGTAATGAATGAATGAATGAATGAATAACTAATTAATAATGACTAGAGTTAACTAGTTATTATTATTATTATTATTATTATTATTATTATTATTGGCAGCAGTGTTACTACAAAGAATAAGAAAAGGAAAAAATATAGTACAATGATAGTAGAATACTGTCGACTTCTACTAATAATCATATTACTACTACTAATTATAATAACATTATTAATAATAATATTACTGCTATTATTACTACTAATCATATTAACATTACTGCTATTAATAATCATAATAATAATATTACTACTAATTATAAAAACACTACTACTAATAATAATATTACTACTAATAATAATAACATTAATATCACTACTAATAATAACATTACTGCTATTAATAATAATACTAATAATAATTATATTACTACTACTTCTAATCATAATAACATTGATATTACTACTATAAAAAGAGTGCAGGCAGGGTGGAGTGGGTGGAGAAGAGTAATAGCAGGAGTGATTTGTGATAGAAGAGTATCTGCAAGAGTGAAAGGAAAAGGGAAGTTTATAGGACTGTGGTGAGACCTGAGATGATGTATGGATTAGAGACAGTGGCATTGAGTAAAAGACAGGAGGTGGAGCTGAAGGTAGCTGAGATGAAGATGTTGAGGTTTTCGTTGGGAGTGACGACGATGGACAGGATTAGAAATGAGTTTATTAGAGGGACAGAGCTTGTAGGACGTTTCAGAGACAAGGTGAGGGAGGCGAGATTGAGATGGTTTGGACATGTGCAGAGGAGGGACATGGGGTATGTCTGTAGGAGAATGCTTAGGATGGAGCCACCAGTAAGGAGGAAAAGAGAAGGTTTATGGATGTGGTGAAGGAAGACATGCAGGTAGTTGTTGTGTAAGAGGCAGATGTAAGGACGGGGGTATGGTGAGATGAACTGCTGTGGCGCCCCCTAATGGGAGAAGACGAAAAAGAATGAAAATACTATTGCTAAAAAAAAAAAAAAAATAATAATAAAAAAAAAAAAAAATAATAATAATAATAAACTACATCAGTTGAATATATTTTCAATAATAAAAATAATAATCAGAGAGGGATTTATAGGTGAGCAGGTTTTCTCCTTAGGGGGCGGGGCTTGTTGGTTTGTTGCTTTGATGTTCGGCGCGCGCGCGCAGTGACGCGCGGTTACCGCTTTGTTATCGCTGTGTTCCGTCCGCGGCTCAGCAGCGCAGCAGCTCGGGGTCACAGTTCCGCTCTCACTCCGGTTCTTCTCCAACACCACATTATCACCTGAGATACAGAGACATGGTCCTGACAGCAGTAATTCTGACTTCATGTCGGTCAGTTGTCCGGGTTGTAGGCGCTGTAATGCAGAACTAGTAGGTTGCTCGGTGAGGAGAAGCAGCGCTCGGTGGCTAGCGCTCGAGGGCGGCTCGGTTAGCGGAGTTAGCGGCGCTTTAGGAGATGCGAGCGGGTTTTGGGAGAGATTGAAGGCCTTTGTGGAGGAACCGTGTTTCACGCAGGACAACGAGCTGGCTCATCCGGATACAAGACACCCCTGGGTCTTCACATGAACCTGGTTGCGACACGGCTCGGCTAGCTCGCTTCTGGGGAGGAAATCAAATCAGCTAGTTTGTTTCCACACGATCCCGGGGTGAGGAATGGCCACCGCTTCCGGTTTCCCTTCGCGGAGTGGCGCGGCTCTGTCCGCTGCCTCGCCCGGGACCTCGTCCGGAGCCGTCGGCCAGTCGCAGGCCATGGTGGCGGTGTGGGAATGGCAGGACGATTCGGGCGCGTGGCGGCCCTACAGCGGCCAAGTCAGCTGCTTCATAGAGCAGTGTCTCCATCCTCACCGGAGCGCAGGCCCGGCTGTCACCACCATCTCCCTAGGGCAGAGTGACGCGAGTCTGGCTGCCTACATCATCGACATCCCGAGCTTCACACAGTTCCGACAGGACACCGGTATGCGCCTCTGCCACACACAGGCTACATTGTCTTTTATCCGCCTCATTAGTGCTTTCACTGGTAGGGGTGCCAATATATATGTTGTCTCCTAGATGAAGTAAACTTCAACTGATTGAACCATGGACCATTTAGCTGTAATACCACCACCATATCACCATTACTACTACCACCACCACCATGATCCCATCACCATTACTACCACCACCATGATCCCATCACCATTACTACCACCACCATGATCCCATCACCATTACTACCACCACCATGATCCCATCACCATTACTACCACCACCATGATCCCATCACCATTACTACCACCACCATGATCCCATCACCATTACTACACCACCATGATCCCATCACCATTACTACCACCACCATGATCCCATCACCATTACTTCCACCACCATGATCCCATCACCATTACTACACCACCATGATCCCATCACCATTAATACCACCACCATGATCCCATCACCATTAATACCACCACCATGATCCCATCACTATTACTACCACCACCACCATGATCCCATCATCATTACTACCACCACCATGATCCCATCACCATTACTACCACCACCACCACCACCATGATCCCATCACCATGATCCCATCACCATTAATACCACCACCATACTAAAGATTCTGTCAGATTTCAGGCTCAGCAGCTGTTTATTTTATCCACAGAGAGCCTTTAATAACTACCAGAACTTTGTTATTGTTTGAGAAAGAACCCTGTTTAAGTGAATAGGTTGGGTTTTAACCGGAGACTCGGTTCCACATGACACTGCTGGGTATTTCCCAGAGAAGTACGCTCGCGCCACATGACCTTCAGCATACAGACTGCGCCTGTAATAACCAAAATCACCGTGAGCCAAAACAGTGAAAAGCCCACACAACCGTTAGTTTCACTTTAGTGTTTTTGAAAGACCTGCGACACCTGCACTCCCTGCTGACTGAACAGGAAGGACGAGGGAGGAAATAATAGCAGGAAATGTGCTGCAGGTTCAGACAGGAAGGACAGCAGTTGGGGGGGGAAACTCTCAAAAGTTGCACTTAAAATTAGTACTTACACAAATGGCAAGTTAATTTTAGGTACGTTTTGCATTTTGTATGCAGCGTGTTTCTGTTTACTGTTTCTGTGTTTCATATCAGAAGAACAAACAGGGCGGCTTACCAGCGTAACACACAATTATATCGATTACCTACGGTAGTAAAAAACTCACTAAAAACCTGTTTCCTGCAGGTAAAGTCCGCTCGGTGCGACGCAGCCTGTTCCCTCAGTCGCCTGCGCTGGGCAACGGCGTGCTCTGGGAATGGGCCAATGACGAAGGCAGCTGGACAGCTTACGAAATGCACACGTCTGCTTTGCTGGAGCACAGTTACGTAACCCGCCAGACCACGGCTGACTTAGGACCACACAGCCAGAACTACGTGGTGGACTTCATGACGTTCGAGCAAGTCAACAAGACGTCTGGTTACAGGCGGCGCGTGCGCAGGCAAACCGGGACTCCGTACCCGCCTGCATCGGTCTCGGGCACGGGCACGGGCTCGGGGTCGGTCATCCACTCGGGACCGGCATGCACCTGCCAGCAGTGTTTGAGCCACGGACCCATGCCCGGGCGCTCACGGCACTCTTTCTCAGCTGCTGCCGGCCCTTCCTCGGCGTACTCGCCGTATCCCAGAAGGCCGCTCTCCGTAGGGAACATGGCTTGGGGAGGACCCTGGAGCTCAGCGGCTTCTTCTATGGCTCAGCCTCCAGGGCCGGTGCAGTCCTTTCCGAGTACTCCGAATGGCTTGAGGTCAGTTCGAGTCATCAGGCTGAAAGTATTTGCAGATGTCAATCTTGAATGTTTAGCTGGTGTTCTGTAAGGTTCTGGTTGGAAGATGGAACACGTAGACAGTTCAGGGGTTTAAAAATGGCCAGCTTTTGTATGGTTTAGGGTTTTCTTTCTTATTTTTCATTTTTTTTTTCTCCAGATGAACGTGTTTATAGTTTATTTGCTGAACTTGCTTCTGATTGTGAAAGAAAGACAGTTTGTTTTGTCTTGTCGACTGAAAGTAGTCTGGGCTATGCTAATTGGAGGTGTTACAGAAATAGTACTTCCTTTCTGTCTACACAGGCTCTTTGTGCCCATGTTTAAGCATCTCGCACCAACCACAGTGCCACCCTGTTTCTCCACTTTCAGTGACCCTGATGCTCTATTAATACGTGCAAAATAGACCACACAGCATCCATCAGACAGGAAGTCCAAGCTCTTTCCTACATTTCTCCTTTTTCCTTTTGAACATTGATTGTTTTTGGTTTATATTCACATTCTAACTCGGGTTGCCATGCGCACACATTTTACCCGCTAATTGAAAACAAAAAAAGAGGGGGGGCAGTTTCCAAACACGTGTTACATCGATGCAAAACATCTCTGGTTTATTAAGTTTTATTACATCCGGATGGGAATGAGTTAATGGCAGTAAATCATCTTAACAGTAGTTTGCTGTGTGTGTGAGAGAGAGTGAGTGTGTGCCATTAGGGAAATTACACGGTCAAGTGCACGAGTGCGACCTCAGTCAGCGATGAAATGAAAATGAAATTAACTAACACGGTATGACTGAAGGGATAGAACAGGAAATCTACAGCCGTATCCGGATCCTAACACCTTTATCAAGTACTTTAAGAAAAGTCCTAGGTTTGGATCAGGCCTCTGGATTTCCTTATGGTGTCGTTTAACGCTCTGCTTTTTCCTGATGCTGATGTTTAGACCGGTCTCGAGATCCGAAACCATGGATTGTTTGCGTTCTTTCAAACGAGTCACGCTGACATCCTGAAATGGTTATTTTTAGGCTCTGATTTAAGCGGACATCCTTCACCGCTTCACACAGGCAGATGCTTTGGGTGCAAAATCTTTAAGATGAGACAGATGGAGGTGCTGAAAATAAGTCGCCCGACCAATCAGATTTGAGTATTCAACTGCGCTGTGTGTCGTAATACAGTCATTGATAACGAATTATGATTTTTCTATTTCCACAGCATCCCGTCAATCCCCTTACAACTGAACGGCTCCAGCAGCGTGAGTGCCGCCCTGGCAGGTAGCATACACGTACATCTGCAAACAACAGCTTTTCCCATGTGTCTTTGTCTTCAGTTCCTCTAACCCCCCCCCCCCGATTGTGCATTTTGACCCGTAGCCTGCAGAAATCGCCCTTCTTGTGAGTGTCAATCAATCAGTCAGTCAGTCAACCAGGTGAAGATTCCCAGCAGATGCCAAGCAGATTAGTCTGTATCTTTGACATGGCTCGGATATTTAAAAAAAGCGCTGGAAATATTTCCTGACCCGGTGCAGTCGCATCTCATCAGCCCAGATTCATTATCATTGTACAGAAGCTATCGTAAAAAAAAAAAAGTTCTCCACGTGAGTTTACCACCAGGTCGCGCAGCAGCCTAGATAGTGTATGTTTAAGGTTGGATTTGACAGCCGGTCGAGGGAATTAGGAGCTGTCTGCGGTTTCTCAGTGAGAAAAAAATAGTCCTGGTCAAGACAGAACTGGGATAACGAGCCGCTCGCCGCCCTCTGTGCCAAGCCAGATGGGTTCCGATTTCTCCGAGGCGTTCCGACGGTACAGCTCTCTAAAGCGCAGTCAGGTGGATGACACTCACTGCCAGGGTTCCTTACCGTCAAGGGATGCTCTGAACTCACGCCCTCATCACAGCATGCAACCACCCCACTCACTTGTGGTTGGCCTGCTCCACTTTTTGGCTCATCACTTTTCCTCTCCTCCATTCCCTCCCCACCCCTCCTTACTTCCCTCCTTCCCTCCCTCTTTCCTTCCCTCCCTCCCTCCCTCCCTACCCCCCCGCATGTTTTCCGCCTCGGGGGTCGGCTGTCCAGGCATGGCTTCCATTTTGATGTCTGCAGCAGGACTGGGAGTTCGCTTCATGACCAGCCCCTCCGGCAGGCCCAACCAAGCCCAAGCCAGCTCCGTTAAGAGGGCAAAGAGACAGCACAGGACAGGTAGCTAAGCCGTGCCAAACCTTCTACACCTAACCCCGCACCCCTGAACTGCCCCTGCTGCCCGCATCCCTCCTTTTTTTTTTTTTTTCTTATTTCCTCACATGATTCTGCTGCTTGCCCTAAAACGCCACTTTGCTCAGTTCCTTTTTTGTTGTTGTTATATATAGAAAACTGTGTGTGGTTTTTGTGTTTCACCTCACTGGTCCCTACTTCACGTTGTGCATGCGCACTCAGCCACTCTGCCTTTCGAAATGCCTGCATCGATTGTCCATTTGTTGTCCGGCCATCACCTGCTTGTGACACGCACGCCGTTTAACCCACGAGCCTAAACATCACGTGTATCGCGCATAACAAGAAGTCGCTGTGCGCTTCCTGGCCGCTTGAAAAACCACGTAAGCGGGGAGGATCTGACGAGGTTCCGACAAGACTGACACTTACAAGCAAGCCTAACCCACTTCCTTTTAATATCCGCTAACGACAAACCTTTCCGTTTTTAACGCGGTTAATTCACTCGGACTTGTTCAGTCAAGTGCGCTAGGACCCAGGGGACCCGAACTGCCGCTTACTGCACATCAATTTCCTCGCCATAGCTTCACTATTACTCTGGGAAAGTGGTACCAGATGATTTGTCTTTAGTAATGTATTTACTTCGGGAGGCAGTTATGCGTCGCAGGAAGCGGCGGCGGTGCGAATAGACTCTTTCCCAGAGTATGCCTTTTGCTAAACTGCTTAACGTCTCAACTCAGCACTTTTCACCGTACAGAGTTCACACATGATTTGTGCTCTTAATGTGTGCAAAAAAAGAGAACTGCGTGGTCACCGAGACTCTACATTGTTTAGCGTATTCTTTTAGCGATAGCGGCGACAGATTTGTGTGTAATCCCTCAGCCCGTTGAGAGGATGCTCCGATTTTGGACGCGCATAAAATGTTTCCGTTGTGTGTCCTCAGCTGCCCAGAAACCCGAAGAGGTCATTAAGAAGTACATGGAGGAAGTGCGGGCGATCCCAGATGAGGTACGATTGCGATTGTGATGTCGTTTCCCGTGTCACTGTAGTATGTGCTTGGTGTGCAGCCGGGGGGAAAAGAGTGAGTCATGTGGTGTCGTTTCAGGATTGCATGATTTGCATGGAGCGTCTGTCGTGCCCCTCTGGCTACGACAGCCCTGAAGGGGGAAGCCAGGCGCTGCAGCCTAGCACCGTGGGCAAGTTCACCAAGTGTGGTCACACCTTACACATGCTCTGCATGCTGGCCATGTACAACAACGGCAACAAGGTATAACGCTTCTCACCGAGCTGCATTTCTCAAATACAGACCCACTGCTTTCGACCGCAAGAACTGACGCAGACAGGATTTAAATACTTGCTCAGGAAGTAATGTGGTTTGAGATTAGTGGCACATAGTGGGGGAAAAAAAAAACCAGGCTGATTTATGATGCATTTGAGTAATGGTTTTGTTTCTCTCACAATGTAAGTACAAACAATGGGCCTCATTCTTCAGCCTTTAAAAATAAATCGTCCATCGTGGAAGTCAAACTACAAGTTTAAGAATAAGATGAGAATAAAACAAATATATCTACCATTTTTGCATTTCCAGCAGAGACGCACCTGGTGGGGAGGGGGAAAAAATATATATATACACACAAAACATTTGTGCATGCGTGTGAAGTTTGTAGTGTAATTTGTATGTAGCATATCTCATGATGAGATCTGAAGCCAGCCAATCAGGGTTTTCTTCAATACCAATGACGAGGTTCTATTTAATACTTAAATTATCAGTATGCAGAATTTTCATCTCTACCAAGAACAAAATCCGACTTCCCCGGCCTTCGATCCTCCCGTATGGATCTGATATGCGGCCCCTTGCTCAAAACATACTCGGACATATGCGACGCTTACGTCGGCGCCTGCGTATGTCACTCGCACCTTCTGAACGAAGTCCTTCGAAATCTAAACCATAACCGCTCCCCACATTGGGTTCTCTAGAGAGTTCACAACCTGCACAGTGGAGAGTCCAATAAACAGAGCTGAAGAACACATGAATCAAACCGGTCGAGGAGGATTTATTAAAAAAACAAACAAAACTGAGATGCGGTTAGAAACCAAATAACGGACCACCAAGCCTGAAAAAGTCTTCAGTTCCTTTAGAACCCATTTAGGGGTTCCAGGTAGACCCATTCACATGCCAGCTGATATAGTTTGTATTTGGATAAAGGGGGATTTTGTTTTATTGTTGTCATGATGATATTGTAATGTGGCCTGCAGGAAAAACAAAGAAAGCTGCTCATCTCTCCTCTTTTTTTTCTTGTTCTTTCTCTCTCTGTTTCTCTTTCTCTCTTTTTTTTTTGTCACTCACATTCTTTCGCTTTTACTCTCTGTATCTATTAACCCCTAACAGCTGTGCCATTTTAGTCTGCATCAATAAATAAAATAAAAATATATACATTTTGTATATGAACAATGCAATATATAATTACTAGGTATTAATTTATAGGTAAAATATTATTATTATTGTTTGTTTTTTTATTTCATCATATTTTCCACATAATGATACAAAACTGAATAATTATGCATAACATTATGGAAACTTAATTAATTATAAAAAAGCATGTTGTGGATTTCTCATTTTACAAACGAACGCCTTCGGATTAAAACGACACGAATTCAAAGCGCTTTAAAAACGGCGTCTTCTGTTTTGTTTACACGCATGAGCGTATTTTTGTTTACAGTGTTCTCCGTGTTGTATATCAGCTTTTTTTTTTTTGACATTTCTGTGTCTGTCGTTTTTGGAAGGACGGCAGCCTGCAGTGTCCCTCTTGCAAGACAATCTACGGCGAAAAGACCGGCACTCAACCAAAGGGCAAGATGGAAATATACAGCATCCCTCAATCCCTCCCTGGTCACCCGGACTGTGGCACAATACAGATAATCTACAACATCCCTCCTGGATTACAGGTCACTGCACCATTCAGCTGTTTACATTTATATATGCATCATATACTGCTATAGAGCATCGACCTCAACACTATTGAACACCTTCGGGACGAATTCAAACGCTGACCGCCCCCTTGTGGCGAAAAGAGCGCAGCTCTCCACAAGCACACTCCGAAATTCAGTAGAACAACTTCCCAGAAGAGAAGAGTCTATAACAACAGCAGACAGGGACTAAATGTGGAATAGGATGTTCAGAAAAGCAAATCTTACACTATTCATATAGAGTACAGCATATATTTACACTAGTTAATCTGGTTCCCATTTAACTTTATCAAAGTCAAAATCTTGATTGTCTCATTTAAAAGGGAGTCGCCGGGAAGCATGTCCGCATCACGCAGCTCTGAGCGGTAGCTTTAGACGAGCGAGACGATTTAATTACATCGAGTTTCGTGTTTCTGTCCTCAGGGTTCCGAGCACCCGAATCCGGGCCAGCCTTACACCTGTCGAGGTTTTCCTCGCTTCTGCTTCCTGCCTGACAACGACAAGGGCAGAAAGGTATCGCATGTGTTTTAATTACACAGTCGCTCTCTAAAGAAGAGCTCTTCTGAGAATAATGACAAAGTTTGGTCAAGAATCAAAGATCTGTGTTTCATCATGGATCAAAATGTATTTGAGTAAGAAGGAACAAGAAAATTGTTCTCTGTTTCACAGAGGTATAAATACGAGGTAACACACAGTGATTAATATAAAGAAGTGTTGCTGGAGTTTGAATTCTTTTACAGTCAGATTCCAGATACAATCTCCCACCATCTCGGTGTCTTTCTCCACAGGTTCTGGAGCTGCTGAAGGTGGCGTGGACGCGGCGTTTGATCTTCACAGTAGGCACGTCCAACACCACAGGCGAGCCCGACACGGTGGTGTGGAACGAGATCCACCACAAGACCGAGATGATGTCGAACGTATCGGGCCACGGATACCCAGACCCCAACTACCTGGACAACGTCCTGGCCGAGCTGGCGGCGCAGGGCGTAACCGAGGACTGCCTGAAAAGAGACACGTCTCGGTCACGTGAGCCCGAGTAGATCGCCCTGAATGAGACACTGTGTGAGATCGTAGGCAGATTTTGAGCATGTAAAATGCTTGGGCATCATTTAAAAAAAAAAAAAAAAAAAGTACAACCCTTTATCGCATCTCCGCTAGGATTTAAGAGCCGATTCTCTGTAACATCCAGGATTTTTTTAAATGGCTGGTCCAGCGTATACAACAGCCATACAGGCGTTCAGAACCTGAGCCAAATGTTACTCGGTACATTACTTAAGGACGAGAGAACAAGGGAAGGTTTACAGTATGAAGTTTTTTTTTTTTTTGTACATAAGTGGCGATGGACCTCCATCCTCTTTTTACATTTTTTCCCCCGACTCTTAAGTATATCTCTGTTTCTGAACAGCTGTCACTTTTTTCTCATACCATCCGAGAGGCAGCTACGATTTGGGTTTGAACACGCGATTTATTTTTTTCCGTAGCACTTTAGCTCTGGCAGTGCTGTGAATCATAAAGGGATTTCTAAAGCCAAGTGTAGCTTTAAAAAAAAATCTAAATAAAACATAAAATTATCAAAAACGCTTCTTTCCCGGCATGGCATGCGTTACAGACCACCATTTATAGTAACTTCTGACGCTTCTTCCAACTTCCAACTTCCAACGATCCCATGTCATTATTGCAAAACACTGCAAATAGTTTTTACTAGTACTGTATTACTTGTATTACAAAATTAAAAGTGTTACGATTTGCGAACATTTCAATTCATGCTGTTTGAAATGCTTTGATGCTGCTGTTTAGGTTTTTGAACGCACAAGGGATATCACACACACACACACACACACACACACACACACACACACTTTAGGGAGGGGGAGGGGGTAGAATAGACACCCCATTTAAATTAAAACCATGTTACATAAGGTGAATAGGGAAATGAAAGCAGATTTTAAATTCCCACAATGCTGTTCAAGTTCCATTAATTCCCACATTCGTCTCCTTTATTTCTACACGTTGTGCCTCTTGTCTTGTTTTCCAAATTCATCGTCTGCGACGAGGGTCGGGGGGACCCAAGTCTGTCCATCCGTCTGTTCTTCCGTCTGCCCGTCTGTCTGTCTAGATTATGCCTGGATATAAATAATTCTGCCCAATCTAAATCGCACACAGAGTAATTAGTGCTATAAGATGATCATGAAACGAGTTGTAATAAGAAGCTGTTTGTGTTCAAACTTGTGCCATTTTTTTAACACTTTATTTCTCATTCAAAATTTTTCTTCATCATTCCGTGAAATGCAATTGCCTTTATGTTGCTACTAGATAAATCGATCTTCAGTGGCCTGCTATAGAGCTATGACCTCAACCCTATGGAATATCTTTGGAATTGAAACACTGACTGCACCCCAGGACTCCTTACATCACCTACATCTCGGTACCTGAACACCCTTGTGGCTGAAGAGCACAAATCTCCACCACCACAATCCTGTGGAACAACTTCCCTGAACTAGAGTTAAAGGTTATTAAAACAGCAAATCGGGACTAAACGTGGAACTGGAGGTTCTATATGACTCGTCTATACAGTGTATATGCAATTCTGTTCGTTTAGAAGATTTTGATTCCTTTTCTAGAACCACAGTTCTGCACTTCTAAGACATTACTGTTTCTATAGTAACCTATACAGCGACTTGGAAAATGAACGAAAAAAAATGCTGAAAATTTTGTGCATTTTCTGGGAGAATGGGTTTATTTCTCTCTCTCTCTCTCTCTCTCTCTCTCTCTCTCTCTCTCTCTATCTATCTGTATGTATATCTAAATATATATACACACAAAAATAAAATGGGCAAAAGTATTTGGACACCTGTTTTTCTGAGCCATATGTGGTTCATTTTCAAACTGAGGCACACAGTTGTATAGGGAGACCCTGCTCCAGCATGTAAATGCTCCATAAAGATTCGGTTTATATTGGTTGGAAGATGGTGGAACACATTTGGTAAAATTAGAACACTGACTGCACCGCAGGCCTCGACACCCCACATCAAAACCTGACTTTACTAGCATACTTGTGCACACAAATCTCCACAAGCACTCTCCAAAACCTAGTGAGACATCTTCATATTCATGTGATTCAACGGA
Organism: Silurus meridionalis; assembly: GCF_014805685.1. NCBI lineage: Eukaryota > Metazoa > Chordata > Actinopteri > Siluriformes > Siluridae > Silurus > Silurus meridionalis. The sequence continues at coordinate 13,700,326 of NC_060908.1, read as the reverse complement.
GTCATATTTTGTATTTTAAATCCACAGAACTGTTTGGTTAAATTACATTTAACAGCTTTTCTAGTACATTGGCCAGATGCACCATTCTCCATCAGAGGGCAGTATTGAGCTGCGAGATTTAAACCCGTTCAAAATCTCAGTCAAATAACTCTTCTTGCTCAGAAATTATATTGTGTGTTTTGTAAGGGGGTTGTGTGGGGGGAAAAAAAGAGAAAGACATTGTCTCAGCTGTTGTCGCAGACATGATAATGTAAAGTAAAGATGTCGCACTTCCCTGTCATAGCTAAAAAAGCGTGTTCCACAACACGGGCAGAAGAGGGCACGCTCCATTTGTTTAGGCCCCCACGAAGGTGTTTTCTTTCACCAAACGCTGTTCTCTCGAAGAGAAAAGCGTGGCTCCGACCCGACACGCTGCACACTTTCAGCCTGGGATGTGTGACTGGGCCGTGTTGATGGTTCATTACTCAACACGAGTTCAGCAGTGCATGAAATGAAGTGAAGGGTGAGTAAGCCATGTTCACTTCTTTGATGTTCACTGTGCCACACCGGCAATAACCACGGGCTCGGATGAAGAGGTTGTTATGATTAAAAAGGGATTCGGATCCCTTTAATAAAACGGTGGCTCATTCCGTACATTATAATAATACGACAGCTAGCAAAGTATTCTGTATTGAGGTCCTTGGAGCTTAGATTTAAAGGAGACCCGGTTATGTTTAAATATTTGCTAGAAATTACAAATGATGCCAATATTCTAACTTGACAGCAAGAAAAAAAAAACACAACAGGGCCTGCTGTTTCAATGATACAGTGGAGTGTATAAAGATTTACTGTTACTTCCCTGAATCCATCCAAAAACTCAAAATAGCCAACGACAACATTTATTTATTAATTTAAATCTAATCTGTTTATTGCTACAACGTTAATGCCACTTCCTACTTTACCTCCTTCCAAAAATATGCTAAATAAACCCCTTTTCCCAGAAAATGCCACTAAATTATAAATAAAATTTTCAGCATTTTTTTTTCTTGAATTTTTTGAGTCGCTGTATAGGTTACTATAGAAACAGTAATGTATAAGACCTGCTGTTCTAGAAAAAGAATCCAAATCTTCTAAACGAACAGAATTGAATATACACTGTATAGACAAGAGTCATAGAATCTCCAGTTCCACATTTAGTCCCGATTTGCTGTTTTAATAACCTTTAACTCTACATCTGGGAAGATGTTTCTGCATACTTCCAACTAGAATTGCAAAATTCCCAGAAACTTTTTATGGGAACTTCATCTGGGGCATTATGGAAATATTTCAAGTTGGAAACCTAACAGGAATTAATGGGAATTTACAGAAATGTATGCGAATGAATTAGAAATTTGCTAAATTTATATAAATTGTATCATACAAACAAATATAAACATTTTGTTTGGTCATAAGCTGACATGCATGCAAACGAATACAAATTTTAATTAAAAAAAAGTATTTTTACTTTGACTTCATTGTTACTGAAGTATAATATAGTATAATTTTGTTGAATAAATACCAAGATGAAACATTTTTGACATTATTTTGACATGCAGGATTCAAACAATTATGTGTTATGTGATTGATGAATGCGCAGGTAGAAATTCAACCGAAACTGTATTAAATCTGGTTGTATTTTTTTTTCCCAACTAGATAAAATTTCTCTGTTAATAGGCGAACCTGCAATTTTGTAAATTCTCGGTTTATTCCTTTTCATTTGCAAGAATTCCCATTTAAAGTTTCCAGTCTTGAAAATTTCAATAATTTTGCAACCCCATGTAAAGCATACCTTCATGATACACATTGTCAAGCTGAAACAGGTTTGGTTCAAATTAAGGGAAGATTTCATGGTTTCCGCATCATTATGTACAATAACGTACCTTTAACTTTGTAGTTACAGTTTGGGAAAGAACTACATATGACTGAAAAAGTTCCAATACGTTTGTGCAAGTAGTTTATTATACTATATAGTATACTAAAATAAGATGCAGGAATGTCCTTGCTATGGAATATATTAATTTTTTTTATGAAATGATGAATTACCTATGATCTACACAGGTACCAATTATTTAAAAATGCCCTTACTGAAATCAGAATGGTTATAAAAAAATCTTTAAAAAAGAGATGAACATCTCCAATTGGCTGAGCTAAAAACGAAGAATGTAAATGACCGTGCTAGTTTAGTCGTGCCCAAGGCTAAAACTGACCTTCCGATTGCATTTCTCATCGATGCTATGTCAGCACCAAAATATCTCCGAACAATTAGCTAAGAATGCTCCAATGAGCCAAAGAAATATCCCCATCTCACAAAATCAATCACGGTCGATGTCACCATTGAGAAAATAAAGCCATGTCAGCTTTTTGAGCACTGAATAGATGGGAAAAGAATTCATGTCATGTCTAATAGCTCTCCGAACGACTCCAGGCATTTACATTGATGCGACGTGTCGACGAGCCAACGTGTGAGAGATCGGTTTTTCTTCTGGAACGAATGAAGACTTCCATCAAACTTGACTCAACTAGAATTCTTCCTTTGACCGAACGGGGGAAAGCCCTTCAGGTTTGAAGCTGTTTTTACATAAATACATTTGGAAATTTTTAGAATTTTTTTATAAAAATTTTCAGTGTAAAGTTTTGGCTGCGATTATTAAACATTTCCAGAGGGTTATTGCAGTACCTTTTTTCTCCACAAGAAAAAACATTCGACAGCTCATACACGTATTTTGTCAGTAAGCTTGTAACGAACCAGACAGCTAGGCATCAAACCGGTTGCTTGAAATAATTTTAGACATATAAATATTCACAAATTTGGCACGTAGCCAAGTCTGGGGCGCTTCCTCCCCATGTGCGAGGAACGTTCCACCTTATGAAAGCTATCTCTTCATGCTCCATCTTCATGAACATAACGATTCCCACTCCGATTGCATCTTATTAGGAAGCTTCTATGCTGTTTGTTGTCTGTAATTAAAATGAGCAGAGAGAAGTGAGGGGGGGGGGACTGTAGACGAATGTAGTCTGGTGCAAATACAGTTCATCCCTCGACCGACTGCTCATTTCCTTCCTTGTGTTTGATAATGGAAGCCAGTGATCGTGTTTTTGATTTTCGTCCATTGACGACGAGGCTGTACGTCTTGCCGATTTGCGGGTAGATTACATTAGGATTAGAGGCACAGGCGTGCAGAAACGTCGTTTGCCTAACGACGCTCGGAAATAAATGGGCGGAGTCCCGTCTGGTTTTATGGCGCCATCCATAGTCGGAATCGACCACATCGGGAGTAACGGTTGTGTCGGAACGAATGGGCATCCTGGCCACTGAGCCGGATTCATTAACGGCGCTCATTTGTCAGGAACAAACCTCCAGCTCGAAGCTGACCTCCGGTGCAGCTGTTTATAATTCAAGTCTTACGATCCTCTCCGGATTCCAGGAGGAGAATATTTTATAATCAGTCACTTGCTGATCGGGAAGTTCCAGCAATCTCACCCATTCTATCTTCCGCAGAATCGAGGGCGACTCTATAGGACGTTAACTTGCATAGCAAAATTACAAGCTTTGATTTTATTGACAGTGAGGGGAACAGTTTTCTGACACATTTTTAGTTAATATCTGTACGTCTAGTTTATATACCTGCTTTAAAAGTACATCCAGTAATGTTTGGAAGCTGGGGTCAGATATGATAACAGCACCTATGGAGCACAGAGGGTTAAAGGCCTTGCTCAAGGGCCCAAGAGTGACAGCATGGTGATATTGGGTTATGAACCCCCTGACCTTCTGACCAGCACTCAGAGCCTTAACCACTGAGCTACCACTGCCCCTAATTTTGCTGCCATATTATTTTAGTTTCATGCTTGTAAATATGATATATTTGTGAACATAAAGAATATTAAATAAGATTAAGTAAGAAATCAAATGTATGGGGGAAAATTCCCAACATTAGTGCTTTCCTGCAAAGCTATTGTTGCCAATTACAACATCAAGACGTCTGATAAGAAGTAATTAGCTTTTTTCCCAAACTTTTGTGGCACATTGCTCTTGGCAAATTGTCTTCAATTCCCCAAGGTTATGAGGATCCCTTTTTTCTGATGGACTCGCAGTTTCAAAATCCTCCATACATTTTTCAATGGGATTCAAGTCAGGAGATTGGCGAGGGCATGCAAGGGATTTTGCAAAAGATTCAGTTACTTGAGATTGATGGATATTCTCTTTGAATGCTTTGTCCTGGTATATCATGCCACTCATGTTTGCCTAACAATGCAGTAGCATTTGCAGAGTTGTGTATCATTGTACATCCATCAATGTAGGTACAGTGGACATGGGATCAAAAAAAAAATCTCTAATTGTCACAGAAATTATTTTCTTTACATATCCCAGCTTGGGGTCAGAGCGCAGGATCAGCCATGATGCAGCACCCCTGGAGCAGATTGGGTTAAGTACCTTGCTCAAGGGCCAAACAGCAGCAGCTTGTTGGCATTTGGGCCTAATGCCCTGATCTTATGTTCAGTAACCCAGAGGCTTATCCACTGAACCACCAGTGCCCAATTATGACACAATTAAAATTTTATTTTAAAAAGTTATAGTATTTCTTAAAATAAAGTGCTCCCACAATTCCCACAAATTTTCATGTGAGTACATGTGAGCCACCCCCGTTAATCAGTTGAACTGTCAAATCTCATTAATGACTGGTGATCACGCCGGGTATGTTCCCGACCCCTGCTGCAAAATTGCAAATTTCCAGAAGCTCTGCCTCTTGCGAATCCCTGCAGTCGAGCCGCTCTCAGTTCATTAACGCCAAGCTTCCAGCCCTTATCCTGCAGCTCATAATTAATAATGTAAATGGATAGAAATCTTATGCTCCAGTGGGCTTCAGAGTGCCATAACATTTCCATTTCTACACCTCGCGTGTGTCAGCGACTGGTTCAGACCGGGGTTTCGCTTCCGTTAGTCTTAGCCAGCAGTTTGCAAAATGCCAAAACAATGGCCTTTAGAATAAATATTCAGCCAAGAGGGCTGTAAGAGGTCTGCTAAATTAGCTCCAAACCGTCGCCTCTGGCTCGCCTTTCCCAAGCATATCTGCTTCCTCATTAAAAAGATATGCTGTATGTTTTGCTGGATCGATCTGAGCAAATGTGAGGTTTTTATATATATTTTTGCTCCTTTGTGTGCTGGCCACCAGGATATATGAGGTAATAAGTATTTTTTTGGCTGCACTGTCAGTGGCGCAAGTTTGGATATTAGCTTTTTAATTAGATAATAGGTGAAATATTGGGATGTTCTGTCAGCGTTGCGGTATTGCGTTATTATGGCCTCACTTCGGGGCTCCATTCTGAGATTCGGTCTTCTTTGCTAACGGCCCTCGTGAGGAATTATCTGGACTCCTCTTTTCCTGACGCCATCCATCAAATTATCTATCGATCCTCGGCATCTGAAAATTGGACAGGAACCTCTATATAGACTGAGGCCTATGCCTATCTCTCTGGCTTAATGGGCAATATGAGATGATGACGAGCTCCATACAGACAGACAATGTGAGGTAAATGGTGGCAATAAAGACAATGATGCAGAATGAGAACTGTGGGTTTGGTAGGTTGGTGGCAGATATATTAACAAATCCACAAAGACTCGCAGCAGTGTCTGGTTTATCTAGCCTATAAACACATAACTGAAGACTTTCTGGTGGTGGAAATCATGCTGTTACGAAGCACTGACTCTGGAGACTTTTTCCATAGATGTTAAATAAATGCCTCAGATTATGTGCAATATTTGCATTTTAAGTCTCGAATCTCCCAATGCTATACACAGTGATTACAAAAATGTTAATATTCATTTTGTCACATTGTACATTATTTATTCGTGACCCCGAACATGTAACTCTAAACCTACTAATTTATTTAAAAGTGCATTAATAAGCGATTGGCTTGTATACATTAAACAAATTTACCACTGAATCACTGAAGGACTAAATTGTCATTCACACATATGATTAAATATAACCTTCCAAACCAATTCTGAGATCGAAATTATGCCGTACACCACATGCTTAACAAGTCGCAGTGCAAAGACTAAATCCAGACACGCTTGTTTTCCTTATGCTTAGACCGCTTCTTCCTTTTTTTTTTTGCTAATAACTTGTTCTCACTTGTTTCTGTCCATGGTGTAAGAATAAAAGTGTGATATTTTTGGGTTTGTGTGGGAGGAAATATGGCTAATTTGGTTCTTTGTGTTTAATGTGATGCAACTGATGATGAGTCTCGTGTTGCATTCATTTTGAAGCCGATCAGACTTCAGAATTCCCACTTGGAAACTGCCACCTTGTATACCTTGTGTTAAATTTGACATTTACTCTTATCCAAAGTGACTTACATTTCTATAATTCATACAACTGAGCAGCTATTGGGTTAAGGGTCTCGCTCAGCGGTCCAGGAATTGCAGCTTAGTGTGGCTTGGATTTGAACTCACAACCTTTGGATCCAAAGTCCAATTCCTTGACCACTGAGCTACTACCTCCCAAATAGTGATCCCTTTGCACCCATTACAAAAGGCACCAATTCACCAAACCTATGGACTGTTATCAACTGCTATACAAGGTGCCTAGATTGATCCTAAGGTTATCCCCAGGTTACTTACTGTTTAAATGGTCATGTCTGTGTAGGTTTTCCAGTTTCTTCAACATTCTGTGTTGATAGACACATCTATCAAGTGTGTATTCCAGAGTCTTGACCAGGATGAAAAGGTTACTGAAGACGAATGAATGGCCCGAGGGTGCCCATGTTGTCCTAAGCAGCTTTGAAGCATTAGATGAAAGTTGTTAGTGGGAAAGTGCTAGCAATCTTTTTTTAAAAGCTACCAAAATTTGGACTTGTTTATAAAGGAAAAACTCATCAGTAATTAAGTGCTTCCTCAGGAAAAAAAACACACCACAGTCATCTCCTCTTAACTCGTTAGGCGTCCCTCACCATCCCATATGTAGTGCTTCTATTCGCATGAAGGTGACATATTCCCCCGACACTTTGTGCCTTGAGCGTGCAGTGATTAATGATTTGCATTAAACCACTATGTGCCTTGCAGACTACAAAAACCTCATCCTTTGAGTTTTTTCTTTATTTATTCCAGTGATGCAAAACGAAGTGCGAATGCCCAGTCCCCACAGAATAGCCAATCTAGTCCCCAAATATATTTATTGGAAACGATTGTTTTGGATCAATTAGCAAAAAATATAGTATCCTGAATGCAGCATTACAAGCCATGCTAATGAAAAAACAAATGCTGATTACAGCGTGCTGAACAATAATTAAGATGTTATAATGGGCGCGGTGCTGTTAATCATTACACAGCTATGTGGTGAGGAGTGTGCTGCCTGGCACTGCATCATTCCTGAGGTAAAAATGCTGGAGAAAGCCTTTTACTCAACAGGTACAAGCATGTACACTTTGATGCTATATCCTTGAAAGCAATGACAGACTATATGGACAAAAGTATTAGAAGACCTGACTTTTCCAGAAAAGTGAAGGTTCATTTAGCAGGAAATATGGATTATATGTGGATGTTCAGAAAGCACATACCAATTTTAGGGTCATGTGTTCACAAACTTGTAAACAAGTAGACATCATTTCAGTTACATGGCCTACCTTTTTGCTATGAAAGACACCTTTAGCAACAATATTGTGTGTTTTAGAAGTTTTTCTGGTGAAAAACACTAGGGTTTATTAACAAAACCTAAGCCCATTTAGGTATACGGTGGATGAATCACTAATGGGTTTGAGCTGTTAAACCAAGTTGCAGCATATTCCCAACTTGATTTTATCCACCCTCTAGTTTTGAGAAGAGAATTTATGATAAATTAATGGACAAATCTGTATGTTTCCCGTTTCTGTCTTTCATTGTCCTTTAAACGTTTTAGCTGACCACCAGGGTTAAAGAAGTAAGGCTGGGTGATATGAGGGATTTACATGTTACATGGTAGGTATCATGATATACATGTTTGCTTATAAACTGAGGTAATATTTTATAAATTATATTGTATATGTTGACTCAATAGCACCTGAATCCATAATGTCATCTGACTGTATAAGATCATGACGATGGGTTCCTCTTTTGAGTCTGGTTCCTCTCAAGGTTTCTTCCTCATATTGTCTAGGGGAGTTTTTCATTGCCACAGCTGCCCCAGGCTGCTTATCGGTGATTAATACACATTTATATCACTTATATTCCAATATTTTATTCTTTCGATCTTTAAAAGCTGCTTTGAGACAGTGTCCACTGTGAAAAGCGCAATAGACATAAACTATAAATGTTTTACACTACATTTTACAAGTAAAATATGTTTTTGACATTTTTATTTCTTTATTATATTTATTTGATGTAATGCTATTTATTAAAAAATGTATTAAAATAATATATATTATATATAAGTTTTACAATTTACAAAACCTATTCTTTACAATACAATACAATTGTATACAATGTTTGTTTTTCAAAAATATTTTTTACAACAGGTGCATTCAATCAAAGTAAAATTATATAGTATATAGCTAACTAACTGACATAAATACATGCGACTGTTTAAATGTCAACAGAGGATCTACTCCATCAGCCAAGCTTGTCATTCTTTGGGAAAACTAGACTCGATGAACTCAACTTTTTACTCTCCATACACCAATTGGCTCTGCTACGATATTTTATTCAAAAGCTCAGCTTGGGCTAGTGAAAATACTTCACCAGGTTCCCAGCTGATGAGCTCTGACATAAATAATACCTCAAGGGGCTTCCATACTGGGACCTGTGGCCTCTGCATTGGCCTTTCTGCCTACTCTGCTCAACTCGGTTATGAATATATGAATTCCGTTTATCAGTGTGTTTTGCTGCACAACTCTTGCCGTTCCCCCCAGCATGACGGTTTATATTGAAATATATGTGACGGGTTTAGCTATTCTGGTCCTAATTTGTAGCTTGGTGCTGCATCTTTGCGATAGGTTTGTGCAGAAAGGAGAAAAAATCTTAAAGTAAGGAGGTAACCAGAATGCACCGTATGAATGGTTTACTCGACTTGTTAGCGATCCCCAGAGACAGACAGCATCATGCCATCAATAGTGTTAGTTGAAGCTTTGAAAGTGGATCTCTTTTTGGGGTTTAGAGATGAGAAGGTGAAATAACTGGATGGAATAAAGGACTAAAGCGCCCTGCATTGCTTTCTGTAGAGATGAAGCGAGGGCTTCACCGGCTCGCATCACGATCATCAGCTGAACGTTATTCAAAATTAAAAAACATTCAGAGTTGCAAGTCATTTAAACCATTCAGTGAAAATCCTTATCCTTTAATATTAATCTAATTGGAGTTCAAGATTTGCCTCTTGCTATGACGTACATGATATGCGTCCATGACCACGCACACTCTCACAAATGAGCCAACGTTGACTCAGTGCCAGAGACAGTACTGCTGCCAAGAGACGGCAAATCAGCAGTGGACACTCGGTTTGGAATCATGCATCTTTCGGGCAAACAGCCATGACGGTTTTTCCTCACTGGCACGAGCTAAGGGTCAGAGCAGGACGTGCAGCCGAAACTATAGATTGTTTTGCCTTGTTTTGTGCTTAGAAAAAGTTCTTCCCACCCAACCTACAACTTCCACACTTAAAAATAAAAGTATTGCACTGGCCATTAATCAAACGTGGGTTGCTTTGCCAGTCATGCACTTGACATGTCATTGGATAGGAAGCAGTGCACATTATTATATTGCCTTTTTTCACTTTCTATTGTTTATTCATTCATTTCTTTTTCCTCGCTGAATTAACAAGCTCTCGAAATTTAAACCTAGTAATTGACTTCTACACCTTCACTGAGGATCAGAGTGATAATGGATCACTCGGAGGTGCTTGAAACGGCATTCTGGGATAAAAAAAAACCATCCGAATCTATCCGCGTGTCAGGGCTCGGAAGTGATTTATGCTCAATCTGAGGCTGAAGCGAATAGAGTAGGAATGCCGCAGAGGTGCTACACTTAATTCATTCGTTGCTCGTTCCTCACTGCCCGCCTGTGTGTACTTACCACCCTGCGAGGCGCCTTTGCTGGGTTTGAGCGGTTCATTAAGAAAGTGTGAGTGATGAATGAGTTCCACAACAGGTTTTGCTCATTTAGAGGTTAGGGGGCTTATTGATTTCGCCGCGCCGCGCCTGTACAACGCGTCGGCATGAATCAGCGTGTGCAATGATGCTCTCCTGTTTATCGTCAAACGATCTGCCAGGCCCTGCAGCCGGATGCAACCTTCCCATACCTACATCCTGACCCTTTGCCGCATAATCTCGATGACATTTTGTTTGATTTCTCACATATCAAAGATATTCAGCAACACTTTTCTCTGATGACTAGTGACTATTTCCGGGAATGATCGACAGGAAATTTGACCCTATAAAATGTGCATTCTAGCCTTTTTTTTTGCAATGTATTGCAATATTTATGCTTCAGTAACACATTGCAGCTTACCTCTGTGTGCACTGGAGAGATCTCCTATTACAAACAATGCGGCTGCTCCGTTTCAGTCCTAGGCTGATTGCGGATACAGAAAATATTCCCAAAACAAGGCCCTGTGCACTGTATCAACACTTTGCAGTAATGAAATGTATTTCCCCCCATCTCGCACATGTTCTCTTGAGATGTGGTGAAATATTATTTCCAATCAGAAAATTTCTAATGAAACAATCACCTTGGGGTTTTATGGCTGATTGGTTATGGAGTATTCTTTCAATGAGCACCTAAAAATGTTTTATAACAGAATTAATTCAGGTACATTGGGTCCAAATGGTGTCTTGTGCATTGAAATTATTTATAATGGGCATATTAAGGGTCAAATTGATTACAGTTGATTAGATATAGTTGTTTATTTAATTTCAGATACACTATGTGGATTTTCCAGAAATATGTTGGAAATCTGGAGCCCGACAATTGTATAGGATGCCTTTGGATGCAATGGTCACTTCACTGAACTATGAGACCCAAACCTGTTCCAGCATGTGCACAACGCCAGCTCTATGATATGATATGGTTTACATGGATTAGAGTGGAATATCATCACCTTTGGGAATGCATTGGAATGCTGATCTCCTAAACCTACACCAGTACCAGACTTCACTAACACCCTTGTGGCTGAAAGAGCACAACATTTTTTTTTTTTGTGAAACATCTTTCCAGAAAAGTGGAGGATTGGCTCACTGCAGATAGAGACCAAATGTGGAATGAGATGTTCAGAAAGCACACACCAATCTTATAATCATGTGTCTACAAACTTTTGTCCATATAGTGTATCTCTAGAGGAATGCCATCGCAATTAAACTTTCGAAAACTTGCCTGGACAAAACACGAAAATGATAATGTCTTTTCCTGACCAAATTATTTTGACTGGCAACCTGATTATTATGGCTGCCATTAAAGAATGCACCTCATGACCCTAAACATTTAATGTTAACTTTTGGCTTTGAAGGAGTAAAGCCATTAAGATCCTGGGAAGACAACAGTTTCACCAGACCTTGACTAAATATATCAAGTAGCAGATTAAATCCCAATTCATAAGATGCAAATCTTACACAATGCCTTACATAATTGCAGGAACAAAAATCTATTTTTTCTCCCAAGTATTATCCTCCAAACTCCTCTTCCTTTTTTTTCCTTTTAACTGGAAGAAAAACAGAATGTGGCCTAGTGTTCTGACCATCTTGACCCTGCGTGGCTTCTCGGTGTGCAGAAATACACAGGATCAAATGGCAATCTTTCGACATAACAAGGTCCCCAGGATTGTAAAATTTGTACATTTTTGACGGGTAAGGTTTAGAAACAAGGTTATAAGCTTTCTTTTAAAATAATACCTTTAAATTTTGTGTGAGATAAAATTGTATTCTTTTAGCTATAAATCAAATACAGTCTATCAAATGCTTGTGCTACACCAGACTAGAAAGACAGGAAGTGTTACTTTAGTATTCCTGATGTAACACCTGAGCTGGACACTTACTCGTTTTGATAGTAAAGTCTAGAAACAATTAGAAATTAACAGCAGGTTAAAAAAATGGGAAAGAGTAAAAATGCTCAGGAAATGTCCTTAAGGGGTCACGAGGTTGAATCCTCGACTCGAATGGGTGACCCTGGCATTGTGTAAAATTCTTGGAACTACTGAAAAGCAAAAACGATTTGGTTGGATTTTATGGAAAGAGGTCATTATGAGATAAAAAATAAACCACTGTTGTTATTTATATATATATTTTTTCCAAAAGCATCTCTTGCATTCACAATAGCACGAGTCACTGACATCACTTTAGCTTTGTCTCTTGGGCCGGCCATTTCACGTTGACCTTGCAACTCTGGCTTTTGTACCTTCCGGTGTATATTTTTTTAATATACTAATAAAACCCGGGTGAAATTTAGAAAATGGTTTTCCTCCATGTATTGCAATTAAGAGTAAAGTATTTCTCAAGATCTAAAGGGCAGAAGATTGATCTGAGGAATTCACTGCATCCAATTATTTGTATTGTTGCTTAATTGCATCATAAATCACTCACATAGAACACCATTTTGGTTATTTACCAATTCCTGTCCCCTCTCTAGCATATTCATCGATATCACACAGCAACTACCAATAGAAAGGGACAAAGGTTTGCACTTGATTCCTCCAAGACCACATTTTTTTGTATTACTGCTTGTGCTACATTATAGGATGTAGTCTAACAAACTCAGCAGAAAGTATCTACATTAGCTTTGCTCCTAAACATACTTAAATGTACCAGCAATTGACTGGAGTGTATTCTCGATTCCATACAAAGAACATGCATGGCCAATTTTTGGCACTTGGCTATTGATGGCTGTGACATTGTTGGGATTTACTTACTCTCACGCATTCACTCAGGTTTGTTGCTAGTGGTGTGGTGGTCTCTTATCCCAGAGATCCCTCATGTCTGTGTTACCTTCTGGTTCTACCTTTTAGTTATGCTGCCATAGGCTTGCCAGTATCTTTAACTTTTATACAGTAATAAGGATACTTAATAATCCATATCCTTCACTCCCAGTCACCCCTCTTTTTTCTCTCTCTCTCTCTCTCAGTCGAGTTAAACATGCTCCTGAGGGACCAGTGACCACAGTTCCTGCCCCTCTCCTCAGATCTGTTGATGGTGTTTCTTATCAATGGCCTGTGGATCCATGAAATTATAGAGCTTTAAAGATGGATTTGAACTGTACTTAATGTCAACAGTCTACACTGACCCAGGACTACAGTTTGCATCTGATCACCATCACTGCACACCTTCACATCATTTAGCTCTAATGAATAGACATTTGGTGCCACCCAGATGAGGATGGGTTCCCTCTTTAGTCTGGTTCCTCTCAAGGTTTCTTCCTTATGCCATCTCAGGGAGTTTTTCCTTGGCACAGACGACACCGACTCGCTCATTAGGGACAAACTTACACTTATAAAGAACATATTCATTTTTATCACCACATTATGTGTGTAAAGCTGCTTTGAGACAATGTATATTGTTAAAAGCGCAATACAAATTAAAATGAATTGAATTGAATATAAACTTTACAACCAAGAAACGTATCTGTGCAAGTTGTGCAGTTTTTTTGACTGAAATTACAACCAAACAACCTAGAGACTGTTGTTTTTACTTGAAATGTATTAATAGAAATTGCTCCGATGGAACAGCGCTACAGAGCTCACAGCACCAGGGTCCCAGTTCAGTCTCTCGGGTTGCTGGCTGTGTGTAATTTACATACCGACAAAATGCCTGCTTCCTGCAGATTGTCAACTTTCCTAGAGAAGACCATAGGTAGAATTTGATGACTCTAGTGCACATTGAATGTACTGGCATCCAATTTAGGCTGTTTTTCTGCCTCAAACCCAGCGTTCCAGGAACACACTCCGTATCCACAATGACTGTCAATATAAAATTGTTACTGCTTTAGGACTCTGGTTTGCTCAATGTCTAGATGCCCGAAGAGATGCCTAGGATGTCGTAAACCTCACAAATAATTTTTACAATCCAGCGACTATATCATGCTCCAGAAAGCTCCTTGACATCGAGTTTCCCGGTGCATGGACGTGTCATGACATCCAATGAAGCTGTAACTGACAAGATTGCGATAAGGGCGGATTAGCAAGATGAGAGCTGCCAAGTCGAATCAACTTCCTAGGATGCATCATGCAGGTTAGGAGAGAGGGATTAGAGACTCTCTCTTCTGGTATGTGGATGGATCAGCATAAAGCCCAGAGTTCTATTCAGTCCAATTTGGACAGTCGACCAAAGTAAACTTTTACAATCCATTTTGTATGAAAGTTCTACATTTTTTAAAAAGAGTCCTGTTCATTACTTGAGTCTACATCCAGCGACTTGTAGAATCTGGTGCCCCAACACCTTGCTAATCCACTTCGTTAATTTTCTTCGCAAATTCTTAATTCGTCAGTAATTAATTGGTCCATTTAAATGGCACCAGTGTATTGCTCCCATTTATAATGCAGTTTGTACTGAATTGAAATTCATTACAGCCGCTTTAGTAGAGGGAATATAAGCCTGCAAAAAAAATAAAAAGTGCTTTTGTTTACACCGGGCTCATCAATTTAATTTTCACCTTTGTATTATAATCAAAGCTCGGCTCAAATAGCTGCTCTGTTCAGAATAACACTGTCCCCTACTGAAAAGGTCTGAGTCGACTCTAAATCTCAGGAGCGCAGGCGAACATCCATAACAAAGTAAGAAACATACTGCATCGGTTCTACTCTGGCTTAGTGGAGGTGTGTGTGGGTGTAAGTGAGCCAGGAGAGGGGAAAGGAGCTGTACACACATCCACTGGAGAAAACACTATGCTTACTTTTTCAGCAAGTGCTAATCAGGTAGAGCAGAAATGAGTGTAGTGGTCTCTTTTCTACTGCGTGGGTTCAGTTCTGCGGGGTTGCTAGGGCTATGTGACAAACCCAGACTATAAAAACTGTTTTTTAAAAACCCTCTTCATTAAACGCTGTATGAAAGTGACTTGCTTTCAATAGAGACACCATTGTTGTTTTACCAAGACGCTAATCACGCTGTTGTTTTGTCGTCTGCTTGTTGCTGATTAGGACTTGTTTTGAAGAATTTTAAACGTGCTTCTTCTTCTTACATGCCTGCAACCTACTGGGAGATTTGTGTGCACAAAGAATTCCAAAACTGTAAACATTTGCCACAGGATAAGCTGTAAATACCTAGACATCATCCCACTGTAAATTCCAAAATTGTGCGTGGTTTGGTTCGTGTGATGACCTGATTACATAGGATTCCTGAAAGTCATTGACATTCTGAACATTTGCTAATTAAATTGATAAACGTGAACTGAGTGTGCCATGTGAAATCCTGCATAGTTCAAACTAATCGATTTAACAAACATATTTGGAAATTATACAATAGATTTTTATCTTATGAACATATTTGGTTTTATGACCTTTCCACCTGAAGATGATCGAACCAGCTGATATGATAGGGATGTTGAAGGTCTCCGCTACAGCCCTATAACCTTTCATTCCCCAATCAAGTGCTTGATAAGATTCCTTAAATATTCGATGAAATTCTTAATCTTCACCATGACTGCTACTTGTTGCATGAAACCTTCTTAACGAAGGTTCTGTCCTTTATAATGACACCAGGTGCATTTTACAGTTATAAAACTCATTCTTTTGGAGATAAACCGTATGATATTAAAGGATGGGATGAGAAATATGTTTGATCCTCACGTCAAATAGGACGAAAAAAGGGACATACACAAAATCAGATTGTGAGCAACTGCCATGTTATTGTTGAATATGTTTTTGACAGTGAATCGGCGTCCGACGTGACATTTGACTGTAAAATTCACATCAGAATGGTCGTAAAAAACACCATGCCCATTTGTTCCATGGTTAACGTTAGACTTGATCGAGTGTGGATGCAAATGTGCAGTTTTCCAGCTTGTGGTTTTTGCGGGCAAACTTCTCATTGCGTAAATAATGACCTTGTATGGCGAAAATATCAGATTTTGTTTTAACTGATGATAAATTCAATCGTTACATAAAGACCAGAAGTGAAGGACCAGAATTGCAAGACTATGAACGTGCCCTGAATGAAGAAAGAGGGACGAATTGTTATTATAGACCTTTGTAAAAATCAATTGATGGTGCTAAAGCTGAAGATTCTTTTTTTTTTATCATTACTTTTTAGTTTGTATTTGAGTAAATTAAGCACAATTAACACTCATCAGTTGAAACTAAAGCAGATGATTATGTCACTTCCATATTTACACACATACTTTATGAATAATTACATTTTAACTCACTAAAGAGTTCTCAGAAATTAATTCTCTGCAAGTGCAGCAAATGCAATGATCTTTATTATAGGAATTACAGAACTAAAGGACCATGCATAAATATTCACCCACTTGAACTTTTCCATGTTATAATTGTATAATTCCTTAGCACATCATATTTTGGAAAAACTAAATTTGTAGCTAAATTGACATAATTTAACATTACATAAGTTGCAAAGATAATTAATTGAAACAGATTGATCAACCCTACAGCGGATGAATTATGTACTCGACACAACATTAAACATTAGATTTACCACAAGGTGCAAATTTACCCAAAGTTTTCTGAAAAGTGATTTCATTGTTTATTCTCCCACTTAATATTTACTTATAATACTGAAACTGGAACTTAAATGATCACCATATATCGACAATACTGTTACCTGATTTATAATTGAAAGGCAATTTATTACGAAAATACAATCATCATTTGATCAGTAATCATTTGATAAAAACTAATGGCTTTGTTGTCATGATGTCATTAACAAGAATGCTAATTAACCATCATTTGTGTAATTCTATGCTAATCCTGCCATTCATTTATTAGTAGATCTTAAGGAAAAGACACCATTTAAAATCACATATTTTTGCTTAACATTGGTTTATACATCTTTAGTAGTTTAGAATCATTATCAAAAAAAGGATTCATCATTAAAACCCTTAATCCTGCAATCACCTGCTTACTGTCCTACATTTTTAAACCTTGGGATGATGAGTTTAGGAGTTTGTCATGGCCACTGCCTTCAAGAAAGTTGGAAAGTGGCCAGGTCATCCTGGAAAAGTGCGGCCGATGCAATATTGATGTTCAAATATGTTACTGTGGTTTATGGTCCCAGAGCACTAAAAGCTGCCCAGAGAGCACAGGTTCGACCCCTGCGATGATGAATTTATGAGAGGAGACAAATTGGCGTCAATTAAGAGACTCTGCCTGGACATATCCCACTGGTCATAAAAAAGTCTTCTACTTGAAGCACCTTTATACGACCAGGAAACTAAATGCAAAGTGCACACAGCAATACCAGGAAGTTACACTGTGGTGAATGAAAACATGTGACAAGATAATGAACAATATTTGCATGCCATCACTATTAAAATAATCCTAAATATCTTAATATAAGTTGAATGCAATTTTAATGAACGTGTGTAGTTAGTTGTGTTACCATGTAGTGGCACAAGGAACGCACCTAACACCAATAGCTATCAAGTCCGTTCGTCAAAGTGCCTCGAGTCGTAGATGATAAGCTAACGCCACAATAAAGTACTAATATATCCTTGGCCAGGTTTAAAGATATAGTTTAATGTTGGCCTGTAGTCAGGTAAGGCTACTTAATGCAGTGCCTCAGAAACCAGCCATTTTAAAAATCCAAATCCACGCATCGCTCCCTCGAAAGCCACACTAATCTACGCCATCTAATCCAATGCAGCTCCTATTTCAATGCAAATGACGTATCTTTTTGAATTTCCAAGCAACAGGACCGATAGAAAGTGAGGATGCCTTCCTGGTCTGACTGTTTGGATATTAGTGGTATGCATCCTTTGTTGTTTTTTCCCCCTCACATTTATAAAACCTGGGATGCCACTGAGAACCATAGTTTTTAACAACCATGCTTTAAATCATGAATAAAATTAAAGGGCTTTTTCGCTGGCATAACCTCTATCAGAATCACTGACTTAAAATTTAATATTTTTTCTCCATGAATATGTATTCATTTATTCCCAATAGTCTGCATTTCAGATTTGCTGGATGTAAAGAAAAAAAATAATTTACGTGTTGGCCTCAATTGCCCCCTTAAATTTATTTAATTGAAATTTTTCTTAGTTTTTTTCTTATTTAAGTTACATTCATTTATATTTTTAACTAATACAAATAGAAGACTAAAGATGGTAATGTTTTTTTTCTTTCTTTTTTTTATTTTATTATTTTGCATTTTTTATAGTTTTTAGGTGATTTTATACATTTGTTACTTTTTGCAATTCAATTCATTTATATTTCAGCCGTCACATTATGTGTTGCCGGGGGCCAAAGGTATCTGACCAGCAGAGTCAGCAGCTGCGGGCTTTTTGACCATAAACTTGTAAAAGCTGTAATTTTGATCAACCAGAGCACAATTTGGCACCCTAGCAGGCATCCGAACACATTGTTTTTTTTTACATCTGTTGATTGGATGCGTGCCATAACAAATGAAAAAAATGCACAAAGGTCAAAAAAAAAACTCTGGGTCATTTTATGAGGTGAATATTGATGCTTCTGTTAGAGATGATGCAGCTGTGGCTACAGTGAAAGAAGACTGTATTGTGGTAATTGGGTTTCTTGCATTAGTAATGACATTCATTCTCGCTGTATGATATTCCTGTCTGTGATGCAGCGCTCTTTTATACTGCATTTTTGTATAATATTAATGGTTTTGATAGCCGTGATGTCATGATGGAATTAAGAGATGGATTGATTTAGGCAGGACACCACTGAAGGCCTGGGTCTGAAATGCACGGCCCACCCCTGAGTTTAATTTCACTGCAGTTTGAAACTTGTGCTTGCATTTAGTTTTGTCAGCACATAAGCGGTGGATGAGAATGGTGTGTGATACATTTGTGAACCGAGACAAACGTGCTTGTTATTTTGAGTTAATTACATACTTTCTATGTGTAGCAGTGTATTCAGTGTGTTTACATGTGTATGTATTCATGCAGCCAAATGTTTACTGGAATTAAACCATCTCTAATTTTTTGGATGCATGCCCTCTTCAAGGCCATTTGTTTTTTGCCACATATGTCACACATGTTCTTAGGAGCTCACAGTTATTTGTTGTACCATAGATCCGCCCCTCTCGACTGCGACAAAACAAGATTTGAACAAAATTAATGTAATAAAATAATGTAATATAATAACACAGAGCCATAAGCTAACATATTTTTACAACTATGCAAATGCATATACAATATTTGTAACTTGAATAAGTAATGATCAAATACAGAGAGAGTGAGGAGGCCTGAGGTGCAGTCGGTGTTCCAATTCATCCCAAATGTGTTCAGTAGGGTTGAGGTCAGAGCTTTATAGCAGGCCATTCAAGATCTTTCATTCTAAGCCATGTAAACCATATGTTCATAGAGCTGGCTTTGTGCACAGGGACATTGTCATGCTGCAAATGTTTTGACATCCTATACAATTGTGTGCCTCCATCTTTGTGGTAACTGTTGGGAGAGGAACCACATATGACTGGCCAATGTACTTCAACCCAGCGGCTTAAGATCAACACATATAGTATTTATTTTGTCTGAATACATCTAAATAAGGGAGAGTGGTAGTTTAGTGGTTAAGGATCTGGGTTACTGATCGGAAGGTCACCAAGCTGCTACTCTTAGGATCTTAAAAATGGACCTTTACCCTCTATGCTCCAGGGGTGCGCAGACCCCAGCTTCTGAACAAATTGGTATATGTGAAGAAAAGGATTTCACTTTGCTGTAATGTATATGTGACAAAGAAAGGCTATTCTATTCTGACATTTACCATGTAAATGTTGATATTGGTAGTTTAACAAGTATTATTAGATAGGAGAATTTATTTTACATTTTCTCGGATACTAAAGTCGGCAGCAGATCTGTGATCTCTAGCTCATATAAGTTCTATATGGCTCAATTGATCCACATCTTTTCTCCAATATATCATGAACAAAGCATAAGCTTCTTGGGGAAAAAAAAACTGTTAAAACATCAAGCATTCAGAGGTCAGACAGAACTTTAATAATGCTAAGGGTTTTTAAATCGGAAAGACAATGGGCTAACTCACCTTTCATCGGTGTAATGAATTGGAGCCGACTGTGCTATAATTCAGCTGAGCTTGGCAGTGCGGAAACCGCCAGCGCTTTAAACCTGATGGCTTAGTCACACCTCACCGCCTCTCATAACTGTGGCTTGAACCTCGGAGTACCCGTGGTTACCATGAAAGTTATCATTCTTTTGTTTTCAACCCTCCGAGAATAGCTGCAACAGGAAGTGCCATTTGTGCGCCATTGGCATTTAGACAAGAAGGTAAAACCCATGTTTGAGTAACTTATCCATCCTATAACATACTTTAAAGAAAAGAAAATGATTTCATATCATTGAGGAAACCATCTGTGCAGTGAGGTTTCCACTCAGGTACCTGTTCGTTCCTAGTCATTCATTTATTCTTTGTATATATAATAAGCAGTGTTGACTGTCATCTTCCTTGGGAGATTAATCTGAGCTGCTACGTTTTGAATTCAGCCATCTGCCTTACGAGTTTGTAAAGCGCAATGCTACCGTTCCTGGCGTTAATAATGATTAAAAAGAACAAAATTTCAATAGCAAAGTCTATCGGTTGAGACATGCCGCTCCTGTGCAGTGTTCCACATTTCTCTTTTTGCTCCTCAATGAACGAGAGAAGCCTCACATCAATCCTGCTTGTCTAGCTGTCTGGGCGATGACTGATGGATCGATATGCAAATGCGCCTGCTGCTAATGCGACGACTCCAGCAGATTGAGAGCAGCCCATGATAAATCGCCTGGAGAAATAAATGTTGAGAAGGTTACGCTGTTTGTCTGCTCAACCTTCTGCTCACAAGAATGGAGGTGATTCTTAGCCATCGCTTTAAAAGTCACCTGATTTCTTCTCACCTACACCTACTTGTATGCAGCTGAACTGTGGAGAGGAAAGTCAGGAAATCTCTGGTGGCATGGGACACATCTGTCCCTGTCCAAAAGCATTAGGGTTTAACGTTGTTGTGGGTTTTTTTTTTTTTTTATGTGGTAGGAATGATGGGAGAGGAAGTTGGGGGTGTCATATTCTTCCAGTCTCAGCACTGTCAGGTTGAAGAACTTGGCCCAAAGCCTTTGTATTATCCCAGCTGATTGCCTCTCACTCTTCAGCTCTTCAGCTCACCCGAGGCAGTATGTTGAGTGCCCTCAGACGGGTCAACGGTAATGCGCGATTCCATCAGCAGTATGTTGCTGCTCTTTCTCCAACACCAAAGTGGTCTTCAGAGAGCTTTCACCAAGGTTGAGAGCACTCACTTACCTGGATATTATTCAATATTTGAAACTTGGAGCCTGTACACAACATAGGGGTTGGATGGTGTACCGCTAACACACACAGTTAACTAATATATAGTATGATTTATTTTGGCAAGCTTGTCAGAAAGGTTCACATGCCATCTGGTTGAAGCAAAAGGATCAGGATTGCACAGGCGAAATGAAAACCATGCGAGTGAAAAGTTTCACTTTCATGTGTGGACATGAGCGAGTGGTCTGATACGAAGCTCGCAGGACGAAGAAAAGACCGTGTTTGATGAATGTGTGGCCATAAATCATTTATACTTGCACTATGGCTACAAAGCTCCAAGGTCCTGAGATCAGCCATCCCATCCGGGGTGTGTTCCTACCGTCTGTGCAGTGATATAGGTTTTTTATACTGTACATACCACAAGTCTGAGCTGAATATAAAGCAATTATGTTTAGATGAATTGAGCGAGTGAAGATAGCAAGAAAATACTACCATCGGTTGCATCCCATACACGTGCACACGTTCTCAAACTGTGATTATTGCCTGCAGGAGACCTTGGTAATGTATTGTAGGGCCTTTTGGGATTGATAGCAGGTGAACATATTATCATTTTCAATTAACTCAGTGTGCAACTCAGTGCCACTATGTAATCAGTGTCCTCTTCATTGAAAACCTGTCACTCCATTATTATGCAAACCTAGCAGTTCAGTTTAGCATCTGATATGTGTGTGTGTGTGTGTGTGTGTATGTGCAGGTATATATTGCTGTGATGCTATTTATTAGGTAGCTATTAGTTATGTAAGAAAGAAAAAATGTAATAAAACAATGCCCATGATGTGTCACAATGGACAAGAAAGCCAAGAGGGAAAGCTTTTGCTTGTATTTCATTCCTTTTTAAAATTTAGAAAAGTACTGCATGTATATGATCTAAAACAGGGGTCACCAACCTTTTAAAACTGAGAGCTACTTCTTGGGTACCGATTAATGTGAAGGGCTACCAGTTTAATACACACAGTTTTCAGTTTGATCTGAAATAACAAATTTGATTAATTTACCTTTTATTATATGTTATTATTAATAATTAATGATATTCATCTATGTGAAGACACTGATCGTGTTAATGATTTTAACAATGATTTAATAATTATCAAAAATGATTTAACAAAGCAGGAAACAGCTATTTTTAGAAAAGGCCCGCAGGCTAATCATGTGGTTCTTGCGGGCTACCTGGTTGGTGACCCCTGATCTAAAATCTGTCAGTGGTATAAAGTATTTTAGTAAATGTACTTTGTCACTGTACATTTATAATTTTTTGGCTGCTTTCTATTTAGTAGTATAGAAGATATAAGAAACTTTTACTCTTTACTTAACTATATTTATTATTCAATATTTGCACTTCACTATATTTGAATTGACAATGATCGTTACCAATTACATGTTGCACCTCTGTTGACTTTTTTTCTTTTTCGTTGGCTTCATTTTATAAATAAATTCCAAAATCTTTGAGAACCTTTTTTTTTTTTTTTTTTTACGTTGAATACAAATATTGCCTCTGAGACATAAATGAAATGTGATAAACTTAGTGATGTATTTGTCTTGGTTTTTTAGGGGAGTTGAATATGGTGGGATCGTAATACCCATTTATTTGGCAGACGACCTTATCTAGAGCAACTCACATTTATCACACATATATATATATATATATATATATATATATATATATATATATATATATATATATATGCTCAAAGGCCCAGCAGTGGCAGTTTGGCGGTGCTGGGATTTCAACTCATGACTTTATGTTCAGAAGTGCAACATATTATCCACATAGGTACCTTTTCCTCAATGATGGCCTTGATTTGGGTAATTAGTCCTCCCTGTGCTATACTGTGATAGGTACTTGGTTGGTATTTGTGTAGAAGAGCGCATTGTATGCTGCCAACTTTCAAAAGCACCACTGAATACAGGAAGACAATCATACAAAAAATCCCTAGAAACGATCCTTCCAGGCTCTCGCATTTCTCCAAGGACGTAAAAACCAAGATGGCTTAAATGCAATCGGTATGCAAAGCCATCATTCATTTATTCATCCGAGGTTATTAGTGTATCTCTAAGCCTGCAAACCTACGACCAGAACAGACGCAACGCGCAATGCACTTACATCAAGACGAGCAGGCCTAAGGATTCCGAAGAGATGGGAACCAATTTCAGGTTATCGTCTTTACGAGCAGATTAAAAACAAAACAAAAACCCGAACAACAACAGAGAAGCAGACAATTGGTCGCCCGTCGAATATAGGTCTAGTTGATTTGGTTACCACAGATAGACATGCCTACAATATTGAAGGATATTACATTACACAGAGAGAAAGGGGGGAGTCAGATCTGTTTGCAAACTCTCATTATCTCGTTAGGTTCGTTCAGACAATTACAGAGACCCAGCAAACCAATGTTTGAAAAAACCAAAAATACAAAACAGTGTACATTTAGTACTCCATGTAGAATGCAACATGTTTCAGTTGTGCTAATGAGTCGTAGTTTCTAACCACAGAATGTTCTAGTTTCTGAAAACTTGTGCCGTAGCGACAATCAACTGGTGGTGTTTATGTCTATTTTGTATATTTTATTTCTTACCTTTTTAACAAAACCTACGTTTCCTAATACCGTTTTAGTGCCACATAAAAAAAAAGTCGTTGTGATACAAGAATAAATCGATCCTTCAGGGTTCTTCGTTCACCATCCTCATAGTCTTTTATTAGTCACAGATTTAACCATCAATATCCTCGGAGTCGACCTCACCGCTGCAGCCCGGGTTCGATCCCCGGTCAGGAAACCAACCCCAGCCATTAGGGTTGCACAAGCCAGTACACTCTTAGTGCCGGTCTCAAGCCGGGATAAATAGGGACGGTTGCATTAAGAAGGGCATCCAGCGTAAACATGTGTCAAATCGAACATGCGGATCATGAATACGGAAATCCGCTGTGCCGACCCCTAATGGATGAAGCCGAAAGAAAAAAGTTTCCTCAGAGTGGACCACTGTTAGCCATTTCAGACTGCACAAAAGTGACAATTTCCTCAATGTCTGTCTGAATCTTTCTTCGGAATAAATTACGTTTCCTTAATAACCGCTGCCGTGTTCGTTTAGTAATTAAAACGCCATGCTTTCTCATTGCTAGGATTGAAACAAATCCTCAACATTCGTTTCAAAACAGTGAAACGTTTCTCGCAATTCTGCGCTTTTTCTTAAAATATTACTTTTTTCTCGTACTGCTACAACTTTATTCTCTGAATATTTTGACATTGTTCTGAACATATTACAAGTTTATTCTCGATTTCAAAGTTTTTTTTGCGTGCCACTGAAACGCCTACAAAGAAATTTGAATAGGGAATGCGTGTTCTTGGCCATTGGGTGCAAAATGAAGCTATGATATGGTGACCCAACACAAAAGCACACAGTAAATTGTGTGTGTGTGTGTGTGTGTGTGTGTGTATGGAGGGGTCTTCTCCCTGAAACAGCTGTTGTGCCTACCGCTTCAGATGCGCCATTAACACTTCAAGCTGTGAGTAGGGAATGAAATTAACTTATTGATCTTTGCTTTAATGAAGCTATTAGGCTAAAAACAGAGAATGCGGAAAGGAAGACAGGTGAAAAGGAGAGAGAGAGAAAGAAAGAGAGAGAGAAAGAGAGAGAGAGAGAGGGAAGAAGAGAGAGAGAGAAAGAAAGATCGAGTGTCTCTGGTCTCCCACTTAAGAGGGGAAAGCCTAAGTAGCCGGGCATTAAACACACTAGGTTTTAAAGTGTTTTTGTAAACGAAACTTCGTTCTCTTGTTTCCGCGACCACTTCGTACTCGGAGAGCGAGTTAACGTTTGCATTCAAACGTCGCTTACTCCAGAAACACTTTTCTCACTTTATCCCTCTCCTCTGCAGCATGACTCGTAATCCGCCTGATTTCACAGAAATAGGATTTTCGGCCCGAAACTCCAAATTCACTTTATTACCTCTCAGGCTTCTTGTCCTTTTCCATTAGGGTCACGTTGAAATCTGCAACGTTGCCTCAGGTTCATGCGATCGCCCACGTATCGTGTAATAAAGCCAATCGAGTGCATATACAATTCTGTATTTCAAGTTGAGTAGGACTTATATACTACTGCTGCTGCTACATTATCATACCTAGCAGTCCTCTCGCACCTCTTTGAACACCTTATGGGCTCGTTTTGAGGGCTAAATCCACAATAAATGGAACCGTCTGCCAAAATCTATCTGGCCCTCAAAGGCAAAAATGCTGCTTGGTTTTCTCTCGACGCACCTACGCTGTGTCTAAATTCACCGCCTTCGTTTGTTTTTGCCTCCAGTCAATTACCTTGTTGGTGTGTGTTTTTTTCCTACTGCTGCAGATAAACAGAAAATATGATCCAGTACGGGCAATTTTTTTTGTTCTTATACATCCTCTGGGCTGTTTCACACACTTGCCTTGTAAACCCTGCTTACTGATTTGACGCAATTAGGTTATAGTTATAACGGCAGCTGTATCGTTCGGGTTGAGGAGGTCAATGGATGCCCCTAGCTATGGATTGAAATATAGAAAGAAATGAAATCCCGTGTTATTTTTTGGCTTTGACTATGAATAGGCTTATCGATTTGGTTAATGAATAAGTACATCATTATTAGCACAGATAATAGGTCTTTGATCTTTTATGCCCAGGATTTGAGAAGGCGAAAAAAGAGAAGGAGTCCGCCTGTAAGAATAAATAATGCGTTGTTTTTTGGCTAACGCACCGGAGGTTAGAGGTGTTCAGTTCAGTGACTGGATTATGAATTTGTCAGTGTTCTATTATGCACCCTGGCCTGCACCTCTGCACTGGTGTGATCATTCAGGGAACAAGAATTTCTCCATCATGTGTGGCTTTGAATGCAAATAAATCGTGCCTAGTTTACACTAATACAAGTTCTTCAATTCAAATGGTCTTTTTCTTCCACTTCTCCAAACTTATTCCTTAATAAACTTTCCTTTGGCTTCTCCCGTTAGGGGTCACCACAGCGGATCCTCCACATGTTTGATCTGGCACACGTTTTTACACTGGATGCACTCCCTAATGCAACTCTCCCCATTTATCCGGGCTTGGGACCGGCACTAAGAGTGGCTGGGGTTGGTTCCCTGACCGGGGATCGAACCCGGGCCACAGCGGTGAGAGCGCCGCATCCTAACCACTAGACCACCGGGAACCCTCAAACTTAATCCTTAATGATCATAATATATAAACGTTGACGTGTTTTGACATTATAAAACAGGGTATTGACATTTTTCTGCCCTTATCCAGAGTGACTTACAGAGGTGCTTTTAAGTCTCTATGGATAAATAAATACTGAAACTAGTTGTCTAGGTCATGGCCCAAAAAGAAGCACCAGTCTATAAACTCTGAGTGTGTTTACTTGTTACATGTACATTACAGCTCAATGAAATCCTTTCTTCACATATCCCAGCAATGATAGGAAGCTAGAATCAGATGTGATACAGCTTCCCAGGAGCACAAGAGGGTTAAAGGCCTTGTTTAAGGGCCCAAGAGTGACAGCTGGGTGATACCGTATAACCCCATCTTTCTAATCAGTAACCAAGAGCCCTAACTGCTGAGCTACCACATCCTATTTTAGAAATAAGTACAACAGGAAGAGGTCTTTAGTCGTCTTTTTTTTTTTTACTCGGCTGTACGAACAACAGATTAAAGTTCATTCCACCGCCTAGGTACCAGAACATAATACATGCTTTCCTTGTGCCGTGAGAGTTGGTGAGACCAATGAGATTGGAGCAGTGCTCTGAGGTGTCTTGGAGGAAGCATGTGTTAGATTTAACCCCGGTTAATTGCTCTTATATCGAGAAAGATATCGAGCTAGTGAGAGTGTTGTTGAAAGCTGGAAAATGACTAAATTATGGGGGGAAAAGAAGTATTAATTCCTCAAAAAAAAAGAAAAGTAACACCACAAGAATACTATTACCATCAAAATCTGGTGGCAAATCACATGAAACCTGAGGAATTCAACTGGATTTCTTAGTCCAGTGAACGCTCAGAAAGAACGTTACCTTTCTTCAACCCTAAAATGTGCTCAATCGATACTGTTTAGTCTGAGCTTTTATTTTGGAGCAATTCTCCACCAGCGAGCCCCAAGTCAGTTGAAAAATGCATTATGTTTCTTTAAACTGACACACGGAGAGAGTCCTCAACTCTGATTGTATTGAGGGGTAAATCAATGTGTCATTTCTGCTTGGCAACTAAAGGGCAAGGCCTTGTCGGGAGAAATGTCAACCGTTGTATCTGCAGCCCGCGAGATCAGATTTAGCCGAAGAACCAGGCATTATCCTGGTTCTCATTATCATTATTATTAACTGTTAAAAATGCCAGAATCGATTTTGATCAAACACAGCTGGATTAACGTGTCAGGGGTCATTCTGGGTCAAACCTAGTGCTTTACATAATCCTGTGACTTTATACTACAGCGCTGTAGGACTCTCGAATCTGATTAGTCAGAAGGTGTTCATTTACTTTCTATATACATCTAAGTAGTGTTTAGTGTCTAATTTAGTGTCTAATTATTGTTAACTCCTTTTGCTGTTTTATTTTGGGTCATATTTCACATTTTAACCTTTTCTTCTCCAGTGTGTCAAATTTATCTTGTGCCTCGGCCTATTCAAATTCACTGTATTCACTGTATAATTAAATGACCCACAAAAAAACCATCCATTCAGCTCAGTAATGTTATTAGGAAATTTTTAGAATAGCTGTATATATTAATAGGGCAGTGAATTCATATAGAACTGATTAAATTGACCAGAATTGCCTCAAAAGTTTCTGCACACCTTCCAGCCAATCAGAATCAAATATTTTGACAGACACTGGTACGTTAAACAACTTATATCCCCCACCTGCCATGTGATTTCAACCTGCATTTGTTGAACAGTTTTCAGGATGGACGATGGGGAGAACACAGGATTAGATTTGTTACATAACTGTACAAAAACTAATAACTATGTGTATCGAATTCACTTATTAAACAAAACTTTTTGTCACACCGTTGCATAATTACATCGTTATAGTGCCACAGTCCGTAATGTTTTATTCTTTATTTCTAAATTAAACCTTTCACACAAATTATTAAAAAAAAATTATTATTTTATCATTTCATGTAAATTTGCTAGGTTTGGGAATACCACGAATAAAACATGGATAAAACTTTATACCTAAAAAACAAACGAACAAACAAATAAAAACCGTAATTCAATTCAAAACAAAACATTCAGTATCACATATCCAGTGTTGATAGAAATGTTTTGTCATTAATTTTAGAATAATTGCATGATACTTATGATTTCAGATGGTCAATATTTGGTTTCAATGTAATGATTTAAGGTTAGGAGTTGATTTGCTCCAAGTGCAAAAAACAAAACAACAACAACAACAACAAAAAAAACCTTATTGTAGATCATGAGATTTTGGATTTCGCAAAACGTTTAGCAAAGATGACCAGAGACATTGAGAAAATATTCCAAATATACCAGAGAAAATTATAAATCAGAATGTTTTTACATCCAACTGTGAAGATACTGTGAAGATGCGGATTACATGGGTTGGTGTGGAGGATCTTAAGGGGCCTGCTATAGAGCTAAAAAGCCTAGTGAACATTTGGGATGAATTGGAACAGCGACTGCACTCCAGGCCTCCTCACGTCTGCTACTATACATCAGGCTGAATAAACCCAAATCTCCAAAAACACACCCCAATATCTGGTGGATCATCTTCCCAGAAGAGTGGAGGTTTATTATAACAGCAAATCGGCTCTAAATGTGGAACGGGATGTTCAAAAAGCACACGTATGCTTTGGTGTCCACACATTCTTTGTTTCATTTACTGTAATTGTGCATAGTTAATTTCCACCTGAAGCAAAGCGCTTGGTCACACTTCCATAACAATTCCTTATGATAGAGTTTATTTATTTATATTATTTTTACTATTGCAGCCAGAAATCTGCTCTGCAATGTGTGAATTAGCACCAAGCCGAGTCACAGCGTGAGATCTTTGTACCTTGGGAGTCGTGGCTTCGCCAATTATCGAGAAAAGATTTTCTCTTAACCTGAGAACAAACGAAGGATTTTTCTCTTTAAAACAAAAAACGAGGATGCGTGACCTTTCGGTTGGTTTGCTATGTTAAGAAATTATTAGAGAAGCTAAAACATTTTTCATATCCACATAATGCACAGAGGATGTGTGCTTTGACGGATGCATCTACAAATAAAAAAATTAAGTGTTTTCACTCATGAGTCTTTGGAAAAAGTTTCTGGATTGATACAGCATTTATTTCTGATGTCAAGTTGTTCCACACGCCTTTTGAGTCAGAGCACCTCGCTGTTTTTTCCCCCCTCCTCCCCCCACGTTGATAAACCTGGCCACTAATATGAGCCTACAGATGAAATATGGAGTTCTGGGAAGAGTTAAACAAACAGTGCTGAAGTCTTCCGTGATGAATGTGCCGCAGGGAACATTACCCCTGCAAAACAAATTGCATTTAGATCTGCTGCGTGATGAATTCATTCCGGCCAAAAGACGAGCGCTGGAGCTCTAGAGGAAGAGTCAGTGTATATTATCTAGCTTTTTGTTGAGTGGCTAGATTTCTTTAGAGATGCTCTTTTTCTTACCAAAAAGAAAGTGCAAATGTTTAACTTTCGAAACTACTGATAGGATTATTTATTTCATTTTTTTATTATCATTATTTTTTTTTTTTTAAGGTGAGGTAATGAGATAACAAAGTCACAGGACCTTACAAAACATTTTAATGAAACTAAAGCTGGAAAAAAGTACAATTTTGTTTATTCAAGTAAAATGTAATAAATAGTTATGAGTGAGAACACCTAAGAGACACATTTACATTTTTTTGCCCTTGTCCAGAGCGACGTACAAAAGTGCTTTGAGTCTGAATAAATCTACACTGGTACACTAGATTACAAACTTAAGATAAATCACACTACAACTCTTGATTTTTACAAAGCAAACTTGAAAAGTGCTAATTAAAGTGTTTCAGGAAGAGGTTGGTCTTCAACCATCGCTTGAAAATAGCCATGGACTCCACTGTTCAGACATCTAGGGTAAGTTCCAGTGCTTGAATTGAGGCTGGACTTGGGATATCCAGGAGCCCCCATAAGGCATTAAGGACCCCACCATGACAAGTAAAATATTCCCAAGATTATTTTAGAAAAAAGTATATGTATTACACAACAACTGGGGACCCCAAATAAGACTTGACTCAATTCTAGTACTGGTAAGTTCATTCCACCACCTCGGTGCCAGAACTGAGAAGAGCCTTGAAGTATACTTACCGCTCATCCTGAGAGTAGGTGGTACCAGTCGAGAAGTGTTGGAGGATCTCAGACAGCGTGGTGCAGTGTGAGGTGTGATAAGGTCTCCGAGGTGAGATAGTGCTGGTCCATTTTTGGCATTGTAGGCATCATCAGTGTTTTTGATCTGATACATGGAGCTACGGGAAGCCAGTGAAGGGAGCGCAGCAGTGGGGTGGTGTGGAAGAACTTGGATAGGCAGTGGACGACACTAATAATAAAGCATTTGATGGTGCCAATTTGTTATATTTCTTATTTGGTTTCTTCTGACATTAATAAAAATGCTAGATTCACCAAATAACATGCAAAAAAACATTGATCGAAGGTAAATAGAAAAAGTTCCCAATAGCTATCTAGCTTTGTATCTAATTGCTGCTGCAAAAAAGGCAGCGCATTCATTTAAATCTGTGATTAAATTGACTTACCTCGGCATTCACCAGTTTAAATGCATACCTTCCAGCCAATCAGAATTTAGAGTTCAGACAAAACATGCTATAAAGCAGTAATAGAACACTTCATAGTGTGTTGCTCAAAAAACAGAATCGTTTTTATGAAGTGGAAACTGCCCAACACATTATTGGAACACATTTGCACAAAATTACAGACCTTTATTAAAAGTGCTGCTTATTAAAGCCCCCACCATGGACTATGTTTACATCCCCCCTTAGAAAAACAGTACAGAATGCTGCTGTGCAACAAAAAATTTTTTTTGCTTTTGATTGCAAACATGCTGAAATCAGCTCCTAAGTGTCCCCGAGCCTTCAATTAATGATCTTGCACGTGTGTGTAAACTCTACATCAACCTACTGCCCCTATTTTTATTTACCCTAGGATTATTTAACCTATTATTATTATTATTATTTATTTCCATTGCCATTACTGATATGCATCATACCATGAACAATACACACAATTGTTGTATCTGTTTGCTATTTGCACTACTGCTTGCATAAAATCTTCATTGTCTCTGTACTAGTGTACTAGTGAACAAAAACATTATACTGAATCTGATCTTCATTGTGGTGTGAAGTTTTTACAACCCACATCACACCACTGAATTATACAGTAGATTATTTACTTAACGTATTGTGCATGGTATTATTGCGACTGTACCATTATTATACTAAATACTCGATTCTGATTGGCTAAAAAATGTGATTTCAGACCGGCAAACACGTAGGTAGTTTTGGTAGGCTTAATCACCTAAATCAATGTACTGCCTAATAAGCAACATTGTGACAATTTCATACAGACCGAGATCGCATTGATAACCCAATGACCTCTGTAAATTGGGCTAATCAGATAATTAGAGATGCAGAGGTGTTTCTAATAAAATGGCCAATCAGTTCATTTGACAATAAAGCCCTCCCATATCCTGGATTTGTATGAGGTGCATGAAAAAAGCTGCACAACCTGCCTGACGCAGGCACCACCGCAGAAACGAGTCTATCTTGTATTTGAATTTTCAAAGCCGGAGGTTTTATTGGTTGGCAAATGGCTCCTGGCTGGAATGCGCCGTCGAGCTTCATTTTCTCCCAGCGAAGGCTGCGATATAAATCTCGCCGAAAGATAAGACGCTGCGATCGGGATCGGACAAGGAAGGCTGAATGATGGCGCTTGTCCTGAAACGTGCCTTTCATACAGCTAAAGTCACAGTAAAGAGAAACAAATGGCCGCCAGGAGAGAGGAGAAGGTTGGCACACCACCACCAGCCACCAGCTGGAGAGAGAGAAAGAGAGAATGAGAGAGATATGCTCGTGTTTCGCTTAATCTCGCATTACAGATTCCTTCAGCTTTCCCGTGTGATAAATTCATCTGATTAAATCTGTCCCTGTTCCATGCACGGCAGATTTAAACGTAAGCGCACTGATTAAGAATTAGTTCAACCTCATGACTCGTAGGACTCTATCATCGTTTTTGAAATCCTTATTATTATAGCGTGATGGAAAGAAGAAATATTGCATAAACGAACGCAATAAAAAAAAAAAAAAAACGCAGCCGGAAAACTAGGACAGCAGTGCTGTGCTTCAGGACTTGCTTATACCTTCTGAATCATGTTCATTAAAGAATACAAAAGTCCAGCCCTTTACTTGAACTCTGCTTTGTCTTTCTGTGTAATACTTTTGTCTTTTACTACTCAAAAAAATAAAAAGAAATTCTTCTTTCTCCTCAGTACATTCATTTATTAAATCATGGGGTGACCATTTCATTTGTCATTTGTAGGTTATTGATTCAAGGGTCATTTAGAGCATTTCGATTCAGTTAGTTGTTTAAAGTAAAAACTATTAAGGAGTTATATTTAGATTCAATGAGTCCTTTAGATAGATCATAGATGATGGATACCAGTGGCAGGACGTGCATTTCCCAGCCAGGCTTTCAGTGGCGCCCTACCTGAATCAATCTGTCTCCTAATACCATCATTATGACACCACGGCAATGGAAACCATCAATATTACAGTGAGACATAGTATAACATATTCTCCTTTCACTGCAGCCACAGCTGCACAACCCACATCCATCATCTCTAGCAGAAGCGTTGATATTATATTATGACCCAGGTTTTCCGTGCATTTCTCTACGTAGTACCTTTTGAGTTTTCCAAACATGGAAATACGAGGGGATTTCCCTGGGGATTTGAAATGATGGCAAATTGTGTGTCACATTCTACTGGTAACCCGTTTTAAACTTACTGGGCTGGCCATTCCTCACGATATCCAGCTTCAACATTCCTCTATCAGCTATTGTAGAATTAAAAAAGCTATTAAATCCACATGAATATATTTGAGCTTTGCTACAGGTGCAGTTTGCGAGCTCCGAATAGTGCGCTCTCTAACCATCTAATCAAAAGATGCCGACGTTATTGTAGGCCTGCTAGATGGCCCCGGTGTATCGACAACTCAAAATCAGATTGGTTAAAGCAGAAGTTTTAGTGATGTGTTTTACGTTACAGGCGTCCAACAGTTGAAGATTATTTTGGCCTGTCAACATGTTATAACTGAATCTGCTTGGATTGATACAATAACATAAAGATACACTGCTGGAAGCAGCACAACTGAGAGAAAAGCTATGAAATGAAGAGAATAGACTATTGGGAATAATTGAATACATATTCATGGAAATGAGCCAGTGTTTAGGCCAAGTATTTAAGCCAGTCAAGGTCTTGATGGCTGGCTACTGATAGATATACGTAGTACTTAATCCCAAAAAAGAAATTGTAACATTAAAATTGAATTAGAAATGTTTATGCTTATAGTTTTAAGTTTCAGGTAATTAATTTTTTAATAGAAAAATGAATCAAGGAGTCACTTCTTCCATTTAGTTTCAAGGAACATATCAATTTATAGTTTATAAGCATTAGCTTGTTACCCATTAGCTTCAGTCGTTCATTTTAGCATTTTGTCCCAATAAATTAATTTGGACCATTTAGCTTCAAGGACTTGTGTTTAGCGTTTAGCAGCAAGCAGCCGTGTTTGACCCAAGACCTCAATTGACGACCAAATAACACCACTATTATTTTTCTGTGTTGTTCATTGATTTATCGCCTAACTGTATAAACTTGTTTAAAAAAAAAACTCTTTTGTACCAAACACTCAACTTATTACTCTTCTGAATGTGTAAAAACAAACATCTTTTACTGAAAATCTCGTTTGTTTTGCTGCCATTGAAAATCAATCATCAAAAAAAATCAACCACATGTAATTAGTCGCACTGAAACCACGTTGGTGGCCGTTAAACGAGACGGCGTTAAAGTTACGGTGCTACATGTAGCCTTCATGCGTTTACGGTTATTTGTTGCTCGCTGTTCCTTAATGGCTGGTACAGGCCTGTTTCTGTAATCAAGAGAAGTTCTCCTAGGATCGCATTCAAATTAACATAGTATTTACCCACAACTAATTCTCGACGTGACACAGCTCGAATTTCTTTTTTTCACTTCCCTTTTCCCACGTGCTTCCCTTTCATTTCCTTTTTATTTCCTTTGCCTAATAGATACGGACGTCTATGGATTGTCTCAGAGTGAATGCCTTCCTTTTTTTTTGGCTACACCAATCAGATATGAACGTATTCCTCACTTGTTTTGGGGCACATCTAATTTCGGACACCCTTCCACCATTATTGCCCACTTTGGACATCTCATTAAAACCTCATATTCCAGTAAGATATTCATTTGGACCACGCAGCAGATTTTGTTGAAATGAGATAAAAGTTCATTAGCCAGGGTTCTGGCAACCGCCTTAAATGCTCTTTCCAGGGGCAGGGCTATTATGTGTAGCATTGTGTTTTAAAGTGGATTTAAGTGATTTTTGGTGAACTTCTCCCCTGATCAATAGAATCCTTTCTTTTTTTTGTCTCACGCACTAAATCTAGTCATGTCTGAGAAACTGCCCTGAAGGTGCCCATTGGAATGTGGAAAATTGGTGAGGTAAAGTCTAATGGAACGTAATGGTACGTCCAAAGGAACATTCTCATCGGTTAATCAGCAAAACATGGACAACCTAGTGCAAAAGCTTGCAGCACATTTACTAGACACCCTCAACCAGTGCAAACTTACAACAAACCCATTTTAGAACTGAGCAGTTGAGGGTTAACTGCCTTACTCAAGGCCCTTGGCAGCTTGGTGATGCATGGATTTGAACTTACAACCTTCTGATCAAAAGACCAACATCTTAACCACTGCACCAGTTGCATCTACGGCCAATATCTACCGTACAGGAGCTGAATATTTTTAAGGTCCTAAAGCTGTTAATAATATCTTGAAAAACTGCTCAATGTTCGATTCTGATTGGCTGGCTGATGTTGATTCATTTTCAATAATAGCAGCATTGACAGTAGTATTGCAAAGTTACACAATACAGCGAGGTCTGTATAAAGTGCGCAAATCCAATCTAATTCACAAATGATGCTTCAACGAAACCTTCAGTTGACATTCATGGAAGGAGTCTCCAGTATCAGTGCTTTGTATCAATCAGCAGGATTTCCATCTCAGGAAAGGAAGTGTTTTTTTTTTTTGTTTGTTTTAGTATCTACAGTCAGAAAAAAAGATCCAAGATTCAACAGTCTGTTACACAATACTTAGAAATTCTTCCTCTGCGAATCGTCCCAGCAGCCTGTGACACAAACTAAAAGGACGCAAACGTACAAATGTACACAGTTACTATAGTGCAAATGCGGGAATCAAAAGTGTATGTGTATACATGAAAGATATGCATGTGCAAAGTCCTGCAGAGGTAGACTGGGTGCGTATTGATATTCATGTTTACAAAAATGTAGATGTATGTGTTTTGTGTGTGTATGCAAATAATCCAGAGGTAGTCTGTAGTCTATGATGTTGGTGATATGTGCGTGTTTATAGGAAGGATGGGGTAGTTAAACACCACAGAGGGTAATCTGTGTTTGCAGTGATGGGGGGGAAAAAAGAGACTAGTAAGAGTGTTGTTTTTAGGAACTAACATTAATCTAACCTTGAAAAAGATGAACCGTAGCTATAAATAGATAAATAATCTTCAGGTTTATGCCTGTTCACATCACGCCACCCTGTCGTAAATGTTTTTTATCCCATACACTATATATACACTCACACAGAATATTTGCAAATGAACTGACATTGTCATTATCTGATTGACTGAACTGATTGCAGATTCCGGTTCTGATTGGAACACACATACTTTATTGATAGCTATCAGGTTGTAAAAAAAAGGCAGTTTAACTCTAACTGCTCTAACAGCGAGACTATGGCAGCTCTAACTAAAGATACAGAGGAGAGAATTAGAGAAGACAGGAAATGCACCAGCAGGTCTGAATAATTAGACATGCTATTAATATGCAAGCCTAGCAGAGTCTTAGGTAACAGGCACGCTTGGTGTAATGATGTGTAATGATGTCGCCAAGCCGGCAAAGCACTTGATAAATCCTCGTTAGCAGCGATATTGTTTGTACCTAAAGGGAAGTTCTGGATTCCGGCTGCTAATAAACGTCTCACTAAATGACCTGATTGTAGTTTATAGGACCTGCCATGTGCTCGTGAAGGAATGGGGGTCGTTTGCAAAACACTTAATGGAATACGAGGAATTTTGTGGCTGCCTGCATTATGGGGTTTTGTGTCTTACTTTATATCATACAGCATAGAGGTGTGTTTCTTTGGTGTCTGCAATATGAATAGATTTAGATGTAAAATGAGAGGTAATACACGTATTTATATACACCGACCTGTTATTATCAAGATGATAGAGTCTGCTAACAAATGAGCAACAACCAGGACAAGATATACAGATTCTCTATGTTCAATACATATAATATTACCGTTTTTTTCAGTTGCTTTGGAGAGTTTCTCAGATCAGAAATGAAATTCTCAAAACTCCTTGTTTAACCTCCACATCATTTAGTCACTTGTGCACATCATAAGAACATTGCTTGTTGCTTCGCTACATTAATTTAATCGATTGTGTACAAGTGTCTGCTGTTTCCTACATTATCAGTTGTTTATGTCATGTTTATCAAAATATATTATACTGGTTTCACCTAAATAGTCTAAACCCCAAAACATCAGCATCAGTCCATTGTATACGTCATTGAATGCAAAATGGTTAAACCAGTTGTCATCATCTGTCAAATTTCTATTAAACTTTTTTTGTAAATGTGAAGAATTGCATTGTGCAGATGAATCTTGAATGTCACTAATGAAGGCGAGTGAACGGAATCAGATCAACCAATAATCAACTAGTTCTCTAATACAGGTCAAAGGTAAATCTCGTGAACCTTCAATTGGCGACAGAGCAAAACACAGAATAACAATTTCTGAAAATGGATGAACAACCAGGAAAGGAACAGGCACTTATACAGTACAGTAAAAGTGTAAATCCTGTCCGGTGTCTTGCAATCAATATAAATCAAATATGCAATCAAATAAATACATTTGTGCTGCTGAAATTCATAGATACCAAACAGAAGAAATTCAACTTTGTGCATTTTCAATCATTATAATTCAAACCATACATCAAGATATCCTGAAACTGTGCACCGTCATACTGACAACATGACTAAACATTTTGTCCATCTTGTTTGTGAACAATGACAAAAGGACTTTTCATTCTGATGGGACACTTTTGAGAGATGAATTAAAGATTTTAAGAAAAATACAGGCTTTTGCAAGAAATCCAGTGCTGTTTGTACACATTGTTTTGAGAAATGCACTTACTGGTTTGAAAATATCAAGGTTGATTCGACAAATGCTCCAAAGCAACTGAGAAAAACTGTAACAATATTCAATGTATGTAAAGAAAATATAAAGTATTCTATGAATCTACAGTAACATACAAATATATTTCGAGATTACAGAACAGAACCACATGGTGTTTAAAGGCAATAAAAAATTCACTTCCCTGATGGTGGACACTGCTGAAATGTTCCAGTTTGTTTTCCAGGATGAAAGAAGGTTGGATAGTTTGTTAGATTGGATGGAAGAAGTCCCTGATGCGATGCGTGCTGTACTCTGATGAAGGTGTTCGAAGGCAGGTCAGTTGGGCACCAATAATGTGTAGGCCAGTTTTCACCAACCTTTTACTTTTACACCCCATGGAGCTACCATACTTACTGTGATGGAGTGACTTTTGTTTTATCAGTTCTATTTGTTGGGTTAGATGTAACACTTTGGAACAGTATACATGTTTTTTTGAGAAGCAATCAATTAGAGAGTGTGACTGGACAAAGGCAAAATACGACGTGATCAAGAACATGATGACATGGTTTTTATATATATATATATTTCTTTTGGCTTCTCCCATTAGGGGTTTGATTTGGCACATGTTTTTACGCTGGATCCCTTCCTAACGCAACCCTCCCCATTTATCCGGCTTGGGACCGGCACTGAGAGTGGCTGGGATTGGTTCCCTGACAGGGGATCAAACCCGGCCCGCAGCAGTGAGAGCGCCGCATCCTAACCGCTAGACCACCAGGGACCCTATATATATATATATATATATATATATATATCCAATGCCGGATAAATTTTTATATATATATATATATATATATATATATATATATATATATATATATATATATATATATAGATTACATTCTATTTAGGGATTTGAAATAATTCCTACATTTTTGACCAGGAAATGAGTCTCCATGCCTGTAAAACATGGTCACATGGTGACTCATTAGAGACTTTTATTTTGAACTAAATACATTCTGAAATTCATTGGGTAACTCTAAGGAGAAAAGATATGGTACAATTTATATGAACAACGTATTGTGTGGGAAAAGTCCCACAAATTGTTTTATATTTCAACTTTAAGTTTGAACAGCCTGTATTGTGTATAATAATGTTAACAAATGCAACGCTAAGTAGCCCAGCACTTATGAGGAGACTAAGTGAAAAACGAAGGGATACATAAAGAGAGAATGAGTTCCGAGAATGCAGACAGGTGACCGTAATGAAGAATGACTGAAGCCTCCCGTGACATAAATAAAAGTCATTAGTCTGATAAAGCAATTTGTTCTTCTAATGGAGCGCCATGTGGTGTTTGTTAAACATATCTGAATATAAGTTATATTATGAGCCTGATGTATGGCTAGCTAATGAAGTGTGATGTATGAGATGCAATGAAGTGAAAGTCTCATGTGGCTTTGGTTAAACATATTTTACAGCAAGACATGAGCATCTAGAGAAAAGCAGTAAATACCAGACTGGGTGTCAGCACAAAAAATGTGAAAAGCTTTGAAGAGTAAGCAGATCTTTAGAGTAGTGTGTGTTTTAAAGTCAATCGCAGTTTCATGCACATTCATATATACACTATATGGACAATAGTTTGTGACTATTACAGTAGATTGGTATTTGCTTTTTAAACATCCCATTCTACGTTTAGTCCCCACTAGCTGTTATAATAACCTCCGCTCTTGTGGGAAGATGTTCAAGTAGATTTTGAAATGTGTTTGTGAAGATTTGTGATCATTCAACCACAAGGGTGAGTAAAGTCAGATACTGATGTAATGTGAAGAGACAGACAGACAGACAGACAGACAGACAGACAGACAGACAGACAGACAGACAGATAGATAGATAGATAGATAGATACAGATAGTGTCAGGCGGAAGAACATGCCGGAAACCGAAGTGCAAATAACGAAGGTTTTAATGAAAAGCAAGAGGCAAAGGGCAGATAACGGCAAACCAAACATAAAATCCAGGTTTGACTAAATCTGGTGAATGCAATAAGCAGAGAGTTCGTAGAACTTAATAGAGTCCAGTAAACAACAGTAAAGGAACAGGATATCTGTAGCTTGGGTAGTCTGGCATGGTTCTTGGAGTGATAGGTGGGTTTGGTAAAGGTGTGTACACAAAGGTTTTTTGTACCAATAGTTTTCGTTCCATTTCTTCACATTACATATACTTATTCATATAGACTATGCATATATATATATATATATATATATATATATATATATATATATATATATATATATATATATATATATATAATATATAGTGTAGCTAGTTACAGCCATGCTACGTTTGTAGCATAGTCTTTTTTAGCTAGAATCAATATTTGTATATTGTCCTGATAGAAAAGTACTGTATTATAACAGCACACCCTGACCTGTTTAATCCCTTACATACTGCACTGTGTGTAACCCTGAATTAAACAAGTGCTATAATAACTAATATACAATGTTTCATCCATAATACTTTTAAACTCTCGGTGTTTAATTTTTATCACTGTTTTCAGTTCAAATTATCCGGTTTGGCACCTTTTTTTTCCTCCTATCACAATTTCTATGTGCTAAAACCATGAGGAAATCTACCGCATGAAATCTGTCATCGCGATAATGATGCTTCATTCTCTGTACTTGTACCTCTTATTTTTTTTCACCGAATGTTCCTGTTAACCTCACCAAGGCAGGTTTTACATAAACTCACCTTTTTTGAAAAATGATGTTTGGTGCGCGAAGGCAAATCATGTCAAAGTAATTTCGAACAGGAATTGTGAAAGTGTTACATATGCGCAAGACGAGATGAATATTCATTGGGAAAAAAAAATTTTCACACTTGCTTTGAAAGAAAGAAAATCATGTTAATTTAAAAGGTTATGCATATTTTAATGAACTTTTAATGCAGTTTTGGTTGAAATATCGCACTGTAGTTTAAGCTCGGGTGACTGAGAGGTGATTATTCCTGCTTTCTGATAACTCGGTAACATCATTTGGCAACAGTCGCCACAATTCTGAGGTAAAAGGTTCTACAAAACTTCATAAGGCCTATTGTGAGTGCAAATTAAAGCAAGTGTATCCGTATTTAGATTTTTGTAGAAACTTTCAGGACTTGAAAAATAACAAATATATTGGGATACCTGACTTTTTAGGAGAGGTGGTAGTTCAATGGTTAAAGCTCTGGGTTACTGATAAGAAGATCAGGGGTTCCAATCCTGCTAATTAACCCTTTCTGTTTTAGGGGTGCTGTATCATGGCTAACCATGAAATCTGACCCCAGCTTCCTAACAAGCTGGGAGATGTGAACAAAGATTTTCGCTGTGCTGTAGTGTATATATTACAAGTAAAAGCCGTTCTCCTTTCTCTCATTTCCAGCTATTTGTTGTTCTCCAAAATGTTTACCACAAAGTTGGAAGCACACAATTTTATAGCATGTCTTTGGATGTAGTAGCATATAATTTTCTCTTTAATTAAACTAGAAGACCCAAACCTGTTCCAGCATGAGAATCTTTTATATAGGTTAAAGTGGAAGATCTGCTGCTATAGAAATCTGCATGGAGCTTGTATTGTATTATATACCAACTTTATTTGTCACATATACATTACAGCACAGTGAAATTTTTATCGCATATCCTAGCTTGGAAGAAGATGGGGTCAGAGCACAGGGTCAGCAATGATACGGCGCCCCTGGAGCACAGAAGGTTAAGGGTCTTGCTCAAAGGCCCAAGAGTGGCAGCTTGGCGATACCAGGGCTTGAACCCCCGACCTTCCGATCAGTAACCCAGCACCTTAACCACTAAGCTACCATTACAACTTGTGCTTGTTAATATTATGAACAGCAGCTATGCTAATTCCTCTCCACTGCTTCTCTCTCTCTCTACCCATCCCGAGGCATCTTTCTTGATGTCACCCAAATGAGGATGGGTTCCCCTTTTGAGTCTGGTTCCTCTCAATGTTCCTTCCTCATAACATCTAAGGTAGTTTTCCCTTGCCACAGTTGCCATGGCTGCTCATCAGGGATAAATACACACCGTTCACCTTAACTGTTAAAATTCTGTAAAGCTGCTTTGAGACAATGTCTGTTGTAAAAAGTGATATAGAAATAAACTTGACTTGACTTGTATGGTGTTAGCTACACAGATTTTGGAGACATTTTGGAACTTCTGTTTGGAGATGTTTGCAGTATTTTTTGGAAGGAGTCTCCCATGTTAACACCTTTTGCAACAATCTTAGTCTCAGCTGTACATCCTTCTGCCATTGGAAAGTCTTCAAAATAGAGTTTGCATTTGTAATTTGTGGTCTCAGGGTACCATGACAAGCTGTGTATTTGTGTTTTAATAACTTTTGCAGACAATGTAGAAGATTAAAAGTAATTGTAAAATGATAAATCCTTTGACATTTGCCCAGATGCAGTGGTTTAGGCAAAAAAAAATAAAAAATTCCATTTCACATTGGGCCACACCATCATTCATTATTTTTCAGGTAACAATATACCTGGGCATGTCCTTTTTTGTACTTATTGTAAAAATTGACCAGTTTGTTCTTGATTTCTTTACAGGAAACATTCACAAAAACCATTCTTTAGCGTTGAACAATTTTCCAGTGTCTAAAAGCTGATTAGAAACGACTATGTTTCCTGTATTTATGCTATAAACGTGTAAATGTGCAGTTATGCTACACCAAGCCTTAATGCATGACATGTACTGCTAGAGGAAAAAAAAATGTTGTTATAGAGACAGTTATATGTTCTGCAGTTTAATGTAATTTATCTGGTCTGGTGAGCACAGAGCCATAAAAATAATAATACATTGAGGTCATAAAAATGCATTTGCACAAGAAAGCACACTAGACTACGCTCGTAACTTGTCGTTCAAATCCAGTCATGTGATGTTTGCAAATGTGTAACTGGCTTCAGTGTTAACAGGATCCCTAGGACGCTGGGTATTTCAGATACCTGGTCGACAGTACAGAGTATATACAGTACTGTATGGCAATGAAAACTGCAGGAGTGAAGTAAGTTTGATAAGAAGGAAAGGGCTTTGAGTCAGCATGGTGCTCATTCTGATGCAAGAGTTGACTCTACAGCTATTGGCCATTCTGTTTTTAACTCTTTTGCTGGCAGTTCCAGGAAAAAAAAAAAACTCAAAACATGTTGACCTTTCTATGCCCTCTGTCTACCCAAAAAAACGACGAGCCTTTAATGTTCCCAAATGTCCCAGGAGCCAAGCTGGGACGCAGAGATAGCACCCTGGCTTTGACACCATGATTCAAAAGGCACCTTGGCGAAACCTTGATGGCATTAATATCAGTGTTTTTTTTAGGGGGGAAAAGTCCACAAACAGGCCACCTAGAGTCTTATTTGAATTGACGGTTCTCCCCCAGTTTCACTTGGCTCCTTGTCAACATGAGGTTGTGTCAAGGCTTTGCGAAAACAACGGAGAACCTGGTCGGCGTGGAAAGCGGAACGGGACTCGGTGAGTCTGCCAGCTCTTCAGAGGGAATTTCAAATGAGCCTGGAAAATGGAGGGATTCATCTCTCTCTTCCTCTCTCGCTTTCTGTCTCTTTTTCGCTTATCTCTTTCCCCTTGTGGTATCATGCACCCTTAGGAGTAGTTCTAGACAATATGATGATGAAAAGGAGATGAGGAAAAACACAACTGTAAGAAGGCCTATAATATTTTTTTCCCTGTTCTAATACGACCATTACCGTAATAGCATCATTATATAGAGTGTCTGAGAACAAAGGATGAAAGAGGCTTTGAGGGCGATCTCATATATTATCTCGCCCGTGCTTTTTTTTTCAGCAAAATGTGCCCCCTATGTGCATCGTGATAATCTATGACTTCCTCTCTGAATGCTACTCCCCCCTCACACATGTATTTTGAGTTTGGGAATATAAAGTAATGCAGCCTCATGGAGGAGAAACTCATAGTGATCTGTATTATGGTAATATTTGACAAAAGGCATTTAAGTCTGTTGGATCTCTGTTTTTAATTTTAATTTCATTCTCAATACCAGTGTTTTATTCCTGGTATTTTACAGCAATGTGTAATTAATTTTTTAATAATTAAAATATTCTAAAAAAAAAATGTTTTTTTACTTCTATTATTGATTTGTATTCATTTAATAACATTATTTAATTTATTTGTCTTTTTTATTTTTTAGATGAACTGAACACTATGTTACATTCGCGAAACACGTTTTGCTTACGATATAGCCGTCTTACAGTCTTAACCCATTAATATGCAGTGTCACCAATTTTACGAAAGAAATTTAACATCCCTGTGGTATTAATAAAATATATATCTTGCCAACTTGAATGATTCCAAGCATGTGTAGTTACTAAACAATTCACAGTAGTTACTAAATAACATGGGTTGGACAAAAGTTTTGGGACACCTGTCTTTTCCAGCCGTATGTGGTTCTTTCAAAAAAATAAATTGTTACCACAAATTTGGAGACACACATTTATATATGTTGTCTTTGGATGTGGTGTCATTAAATGTTCCCTTCCCTTGAAAATCTTTACTTGAACACTCAAAGCCAGCACAATGAACATATGCTTCACATGGATTGAGTGGAAGATCTTGAATGGTCTTCTATCGAGCTCTGACTTCATCCCTATTGAAATGAATTAGAACGCTGACTGCACCCCAGCTCTTCTCACATCACCTACATCGGTATCTAAGTTTACTAATACCCTTGTAGATGAATGAGCACAAATCTCCACGAGCACACTCAAAAATCTAGTGGAACATCTTACCAGAAGAGTGGAGGTTATTGTAAAAGCCAAAAGGGGCTAAAAGTCGAATGTTCAAAATGCACATACGAATCTTATGGTCCACATAGTGTCCATACAGTATAATAATATATGGAGTTCATCTCTAGAAAGGGTTAAAAAAAAAAGTAGAAGAATCCTGGGGGAGAATAAAAGCATCACTTTTTCCAATGTGATTTTCTGACTGCATAAACAGTTTGAGTTCTTCCA
The DNA here is from genome assembly GCF_014805685.1 of Silurus meridionalis. Taxonomy (NCBI): domain Eukaryota; kingdom Metazoa; phylum Chordata; class Actinopteri; order Siluriformes; family Siluridae; genus Silurus; species Silurus meridionalis. Next base: position 13,655,376 of record NC_060908.1, on the reverse strand, counting down.
AACATATGCCTTTCATTATGACAAGCCTGCATCTGCTATCTTTTCACAAATTTATGACTGAAAGGCACTCATATTACACACATTTTTTGGTAATTTATCATCGTCTAATCAATGTTAAAAATCAAGCTTTCCACTTTAGCGACCAACAATATTGCCAAAGAGATATGCATATGTTGTGGAAGATCTGTGATTTAGTTACTTCTGGCACATTGGATTGTTCTAAACTCGAAACGACAGGTAGTTATGCAGGAAAACAGATCCTGATTAAATCAGGTGTCATTTTCCATTTTGTGTGCATTTCAAATCTGGTACTAACCGTTCTGGGATTTGTCTCCTTCAGAGCAGGTACACTGTTCTTATCTCCACTGAATTCAGAACGTTGATGATGAAGCGCAATGGGCGATTTTTTTTTTCTCAGACGGGCCAATCAGAAGTACGCCCGAGAAATAGCCCGAGAAATTTTTATTCGAGCAGACATGCTGGCGTTCTCGAGAACAGATGGCTATAAAGATGCACATATAAACAAGATAAATATTGTTGTGAGACGCCTTTCATGCAGCAATGATGGAGCTCTCAGAAGGCTGCATGACAGACACCGTTTTATAGACACGAAGTCTCAAGGTAGTGCATCTGCAACTCTGCATCCGGAAAAGTAGACTTGGTAAAAAACGAGTGGGAGGAGTGCCTCTCCAAAAATCATTTTGGTTTTGATTCATGTTAGCTTTTTTTTCTTTAGCTGGCACCAGACACTGGTGTACATCAACAATTTTATGAAAGCTGTCATTAGCTGACTGAGGCACTATGAGAGAGAGAATTCCTACACTTTTAATGGTTCTTCAATGGTTTCCTACTTTGTTAAATCATTGTTGATCATTATTATGAAAAATCATTAACATGATCAGTGTCTTCACATAGATGAATATCATTAATTATTTATCATAACATATGACTAATATGAGACAGCGGTGGTTAGGATGCGGCGCCCGGGTTCGATCCTCGGTCAGGGAACCAACCCCAGCCACTCTTAGTGCCGGTCCCAAGCCCGGATAAATGGGGAGGGTTGCGTTAGGAAGGGCATCCAGCGTAAAAACATGTGCCAAATCAAACATGCGGATGTTCCGCTGTGGCGACCCCTAATGGGAAAAGCCGAAAGAAAGTTTATTAATCATAACATATAATAAAAGGTAAATTGAGCAAATTTGTCATTTCAGATCTAACTGAAAACTGTGTGTATCAAACTGGTAGCCCTTCACATTAGGAGTAGCTTCACAAGAAGTAGCTCTCAGTTTCAGAAAGGTCGGTGACCCCTGCTCTAACACTTACTGAACTTTTGTGGTGAACTAGCGGTGAACCCAAATAGCCGAAAATTTAATGCTTTGATAGGAGGAGCCTGATTCAACTACCAATCTCATAGTGGAATCTTCGCAGAGGTGTTATGAAAGGAAAATGTCAATATGGTTATATATGAATGCTCAGTGTCTGATGCTCATTGTGGAAATAAAGAAGATTCTTGCTTGAATAAATCCAACCCTCGTGACAGATTGAACTTTCACTTTCCGTGAACCATGACCTACACAGGAGCATCTTGGCGGCAGGGATTTAATTGCAGTGTTTAACAATGTCTGGGAGATTTTGTAAAGGTATTTTCTGTTCTAATTTAATCCTTAAAATGAATTTGGATTGTTTTCCAGTGCATCAATGTTGCACTTATATAATATATAAGTATATATATATATATATATATACACACACACACACACACACACACACACACACACACACACACACACACACACACACACACACACACACACACACGATTTGATTCTCAGTCACCTACTGGCAAGACTTGACAATTCTGATCCAATATAAATCCTAAGTCAGGGAAACCCCTAGGGGGATCCAAAGGGGTTCTTTTATGATATCAATGCAAAAAAAACACTTTTTGCTTTCTCGTCTCGTCTCACACTAGCTATGTTAAAATGTAGGTCTACTACAATAAAATAAAATAAAATACAAATCACATATCCACCTGTAATCTAAAGCGGCCAATATAGAATTATGGTAAGAAACCATAAAACAGAAGAATAAGATCTGTAAAGCTTCGAGTCTGAAAGTGGTGGAGCAAATGATGGGAAGATTATTACCTTATATATCAGTCATTCAACCAATGTTAATCTTCATACATATTCCATTCCACTAAAATTCCACTGTTTCCTGGCTTTTTGGAAACTATTCAGAATATTTGACAGACATGAGCCAATGTGTCATTTTTCTACTGATGTAGTCCTCAATGTTCTATTGATTTGTTCGCCATTCTAGAAATCATGGTGCTTGACGTACACCCCATGGATAAAACTGTTGGGACACCTGTGGTTCTTCTCCAAACTGTTACCATAAACTTAGAGGCACTCAATTTTGTAGGACGTCTTCGGATGCAGTAACACTGAGTTTTTCCTTCACTTGAATTAGGAGATCCAAATCTGTTCCAGCATGACAATGCTGCTGTGCATAAAGCCAGTTGCATGAAGATATGATTTACATAGTTTGGAAAAGAAGATGAATGGCCTGCTACATACAGACAAAATTAAATCTGATAAATTACTGCAAACAAAGACAGAAGTGTCTTCTGTCCAAGGTAAGTCTGAGACCATGATTTTCTGGTGGTGTCTGATTACTTGTAACTGTATTAGATGCACCATGAGTCACGTAAGAAAACGGGTCATGTTACAAATCCATGTAATCTGTATAAAGTAATCGTGAGCTCTCACGTGGTATTGGGTGCCAAATAAAATTCAACAAAGGTTGAAAAACAGAAAAATACACCAAAATACTGAAATTTATTGTGCGTTCATTTCCAGTCAGTGGTTTTTAAACTTACAGTACAACATAAATACATTATAATCCTAGATTATTTGTGCATTTTTTATATAAAATTCAGAATCCAGAGCATTTTTATTCTCATGTTCCTTAATGAAATACAAACATATATTGCTGAGGATCTGTAAGTGATTACATGCTTTTAATGCTGTCTGAAGAAAGCGTAGTGGAGATAATTTCAATCATGTTATGCATTTAGAAACCTGAACGCTTAGGCTTTAGTCTTAGCCGGTATTAAGGAGGCCAAGGACCTTTAAAGCTGAAATGAAATCCAAAGAAACCCTTCAAAACAGATTTATTCTGTAAACTATATAAAAAAAATCCTCATTATAGTCATGTTTCAAATCATATTCGTCCTCCTTTTTTTTGTTTTTAATCCTAGAATATTCAATGAGAGACTACAGTTAGATTTATCTGTGTTTTTTTTTTTCTGTTATTATGCATTGGATTAAAGCGATGTCTTTTAAGTGACTGTACAAATAGGTTAATAATTGTAAGAACATTAATAATAAATACTTAATTGCATTGCTAATAGTGGGTTTCATTTAAAGCTGTTTCCATACTGCTGGACTGTGATTTCCATATGCAGTTGTGATTATGGGCATTTACATGATAATGTCATTTTACATTGTAAAAAAAAAACCTATACAGTCCACAAATGGCTGAAATTCAATTTTCTATTGTCACATACTGTATAATATATGGACAAACCTTTGTGGACACCTGAGCATTCAGGATTCATATGAGCTTTTTGAACATCCCATTGCACATTGAATCTTTATTTGCTTTTAAAATAACCTCCACTCTTCTGGGAAGATATTTCACTAGATTTGGAGTGTGCATGTGGAGATTTGTGCTCATCCATCCACAAAAGCATTAGCAAAGTCAGGTACTGATGTAGGTGATGTGGAGGCCTAAGGTGCAGTCAGCATTGCAGTTCATTCCAATGCTGTTAAATGTTCTTAAGGTCAGAGCTCTATAGCAGGCCACTCAAGATCTTCCACTCTGTCCCATGTAAACCATATAAAAAAAAAAAAAAAACAGACTTGGATTTTATCACCTTGTTGATATGTTGAACATGGGCTAGATTAGTTATATTAGTTATAATCACTCTTTAAAATAGTGGTGAGCAGAACAGCAACTTAAACATCTCAAAACATCTTGTTCTGGATAATGATGTCTGACAAATACCATAAATGTAATTAAACCCCCCCTCACAAAAGGTCAAACCTTGAGGTGGATCAGGTGCAACAAACAGATAAATGATCACCTCAGATTCCATTAATGTCAAGAGGAATCTGAGGCTTTCATGGAAAGAAAGAAAGGAAAGGAAGGTGAGCACAGTGAAATTCTTTCTTTGCATATTATTATGTTAGGAAGCAGGGGTCACAGTGCAGGTTAATGAAACAGCACTGATGGTTAAGGGCTTTGCTCAAGGGCCCGTAAGCATGGTCATACCAGACCTTGAACCCCAGAGCTTCTCATAAAAAGTCCAATGTCTCAACCACTGAGCTATGAACCAGACTCAACCAAACTTTCAGTCAAAGCAAGGTTTTTTCCTCAATATCCCACAATCTGGTTGTGAAGTCTTGTCTGGTCCACAGCTACTTATCTAGTCTTGTTTGCTTTTCCACACTAATCAGTGTGCACTCTCTCTCTCTCTCTCTCTCTCTCTCTCAACCCACACAAGAGGAGATTTTTTTATATGTTTACAGTGTGTCTGTCCCAAAACTATGAAACTGTCCATAACTTTATCTCCATCTCCTGTGCCTATTATGTCCTTCCTCATCTTTCCAGCCTGCTTTTCCACCTACCTAATGACTCATACACACCTGTTTCTTTTGTGCCTGCTCGATGTTAGTCTGTTCATCTGTTTTCCTTTCATAGTTATATAAAACATGCAGTTTTCTTTGTATTACTTAGATTTCTCTTCTCCTTCTTCTAATAATAATCTATATTAGTATTATATTAATTATACAGTAATATATATGAAAATATGTATAACAATGAATATATATATATATATATATATATATATATATATATATATATAATGTATAAAATAATTATATATATTTTATAATAATTATAATATTATAAATTCAGCTTTATATATTTATTTGTGTCCCATTACATGGTTTAAGATTTTCCTTTCAAGTGTTCAGGTAGAAATTAAATGCTCATCTGCTATTGCATGTACTGTATACCATATTTATACCAACCTTTTATATGAACCTGAATTGGGTTCATTATCCATTCCATAACAGCAGCTTTGCCTACAGTGTTGTACGACAGCTGAACTGCTTGGAATGAAACATTAATTGCCTAGTCAGCTTAGATGAATTTTTTCTACAAATTCCCAGTAGTGGATGATGTACGCCATTCCTGTACTCAAGTAAAAAAGTACTAATCTCCTGCTTACATATGACTCAAGTACAAGTAAAAAGTCCTCCTTTGACATTTTTTACTGGAGTAAAATTTCTCACTTTTGAATGGACTCAAGTATCAGAGGTAAAAATAGTGATTTTTGAGAACTACATTTGAATCGTTGATGCCAAATTTTTTGGAGGAGAAAGATTCGTACACTGACAAACAGTGAGAGAACCTTTACTCCACATAAGCTCCTATGAGATCCGTGGGGTTACGCTTGTGGTCCTGTCACAGCTTCTATTTAACACTGTTCATGTTTTCACTTTAGAGTAGTCAGAAATGGAATGTTTTTGAAAAATAGACAAAAAAACTTCCTTAACATTGATGTATCTCCCACCCTCACCAACCTCAGATCAGGCAGCAGGTGAATAACATACATCAATTTTATATATATATATATATATATATATATGGTAATTCCTAGTTTATCACGGTGGTTAAGTTCACACGCCACCCCAACAATGCTATTTTATGTATACAGTACAGTACTGTATTAACATTTCACTTCGTTTTATAATTTATAAATACATTTTTATTAACACATTTCAATATTTCAACATTAAACTCCATTAAAAGAATTCCCTATACGTTTTTGGTCTATTGTGCTATCCGCAAGAGACCGGGAAAATCAGCCAAACTAATTAGTTATGCGGCAAATGCAATTCTGCGATAAACCGGGGTCGCGAGACTCGAACTATATATTATACAGTATATTTATATTAACAAAGTTTGGGCAAAGATACATCAACATGTATTTTATAATAAAATACCAAATACCATAACTTTAAGTATATCAATATAAACAATTGTATTTAACAATACTACAAAATACATTTACAAGGGAGCATGAAATTTCTTTACAAACCTTCTATCAATTGGTCTATTTGATCTGTTCCTTCGTTACACTGACTCAGTTGATTAAGTACAATGTTTGATAGCAACAGCTTTTCTTTGGCAGAGTCACGCAATAAATGTGACGCAACCAGTTAACAGATCAAATATTCACATACAAATCTCTTAATTCATATGGATCAATTTCTCGAAAAAGTCTGTGAAAACCACTGAGTAGGCACCAATCAGAGACTGCATTTTTATGATGTCATCATGTAGACTCGATACAAAGTATTTTACAGAAATACAAAAAAAAATATTTTGATACAAAATTTTATATTTGTAGTGTGCATGAGTCAAGTCGTTTATTTCTATAGCGCTTTTCACAAAAGGACATTGTCTCAAAGCCGCTTTACAGAATTTAAGAATGAAGGTGAACGATGAGCAGCCATGGCGACTGTGGCAAGGAAAAACTCCCTTAGATGTTATGAGGATGAAACCTTGAGAGGAACCAGACTCAATAGGGAACCCATCCTCATTTGGGTGACATCAAGAGTGTGATTATAGTTTTTAACCAATACAGAAATCTGGAGAGTGAGAACAAAAACTGGAGGGTGAGAACTTAAATATGACACATATATATAGTTTTTTTAATATATATATATATATATATTTAATAATATGTATAATTAGATTTATTAAATTTTGTATACAATATAAACTGAGATATAAACTATTATTTTATATATTATTTAACCAAGAAGGTATTTTAATTATAATTGCTTTAAAAATGTAAACTGTTGCTGTTCACAAATGTGAATAAAAAAACAAGCAATTTTTTCTTTTGCATTTCTTCCCCAAACCGTACCGAAATTGAACCGAACCGTGACTTCAAAACCGAGGTACGTACCGAACCGTGAATTTTGTGTACCGTTAAACCCCTAATATATATAAGAAAAAAACGCCCAGTTAAGAGCTGACATCTATTTTTATGTTGCTTTTACAACTTTAAACCAGTTTCGTATCTTGATAATGCTTTTCACTTACACTGCTAGCTTTAAAAATGGTGTAAAGGACAATGCACGACAATCCAATCCAACATGGGAGGTTGAATAACCAACCAAAGTGAATCGTTATCCTCTCTAGTCCTTTCCCATATTTACTATATCAGTTAAAAGCAAAAACCCTTTTTGAGCAAAAACCTCCATTTAGCTCAAAAAGGTCATTGGGAAATGTTTTGGATAGCTGTCTCACTTTGAATGCAACTTTGATCACATGCTACTATGGTTATAGTTGTTTATAAGCAGTACATTCATATAGAACGATGATGAAACTGACCAGAACGACACTATAGGAACAAACGCATTAACCCTAGTCCTAGTTGTCGCTATAGTTATATTGTTTGTACTTTTGTCAATAGTTTTCTATATAAATCCCACTAGCCAATGAGAGTAAAATGAGATGAGGAATGCTGTTTAGTTGAAGATCTTCATTCATTTTTGCTCCCACAGTTCATTGTTTTTTAGTTTCTTAGTGTTCTGTCAATGCACAGTTTTGTTTATTTCTTGAAATGTTATGCTCAACATGTTATGCTTGGGCACACACATGTTTCCAATGCCACAGACTTAGTGTTTCAGCTCTCTTTTGGAAACTTGATGTGTTCAAATGTTAAGCGAGATATATCATGCTAGTCGATAGAGTAGCATAAACTTTTAAATATGCTACTTTCTCAGCTCATCGCGTTCGAGGACACGCACGCACGAGCTTTACAGTCCCAGTGGCACATCGCTGTCAGCCTCAGTCTCCATCCCCCATTGCAGCCGATCTGAGCCTGGATTTCTTTGTTGTTCTGGATGCTTGAGTGTAACGAGAAGCTATAGAGCCAGTACCGGAGTTCAAAGCCGGCCCCGTAGAGAATTAGTCTGCGATTCGGCTGCAGCTAAGTTGATGAGAGCCTCTGCCCAGAATTTGTGAGAGCCCCTTGAGGGATGTCATTGTTCTACGGGGCAGTATGAAGCAGTGCGCTGGAGATACTCTGTCCTGAGTGAGGTTTTGTCACATGGCACGGACACATGAGTGACAAGATGAGAATTCTTCTACCAGGTGCAAAAAATTTTTTTTAAAGTTTTCAGGTGCGGTACCCACAATTTATATAATGCAATAGTTTGAAGGAAAATTCGATATTTTTGGTATAAATTAAAAAGATGTAAAAAACAACTGAAATGTGAGGAAAGGTGCATAAGGGAGGCAGAATGGAGTTTGATGAGAAGTAAAAGCAAGATGACAAAGTTTTGCCTATATCTCAATCCCCAGCCCTGATTTAATGACTGAAGTGAATGGAACCTGCCAATATTTTGTTTGCCAATGTCTTGGTGAAAGATACCACAGCACACCTTTAGAGATCTTGTAGATTCCATGCCTTGATGAGTCAATATTCGTAAGTTGATTTTAATCTTGTAGCTGATTAATGTATAATTGTCAGGCTGGTATCAAGCAGACAAAAACCGAAGTAACTATTACGAGGTTTAATAGTCTTTGGACAGAATACAAACAGCCAGGAAGTAGCCTGTCCATAAAATCAGTAGTCCATGAATGATCTCCAGAATGCACTGTAGAACGGACGATGAGTGAATAAGAGTGAGGGCCTTAAGTAGGGGGAGATTAAATGGGTAACAGGTGCCGGTGATTAGTAAGTGGGTGTACAGTATACAGTATAGGGATAAAAAGTATTAGGGTACCTGATATTTCCAGGCAAATTTGGTTGTTCCCCAATTTGTTGTTGTCTTCAGATATGGTAGAATTAAATTCTTTCTTTCACTCAAACCTTCAGGAAACCAGCATGATATTTCCCCTGTGCACAAAGCAAACTCCATGATGATATGCTTTACATGGGTTGGATATGCGGAAGATCATGAGTCGCCTGCTATAGAGCTCTGACCTCAACCCTGTTGAACTCCTTTGAGATTAACTGGAATGTTTACTGCACCCCAGGCCTCTTCACCTCACCTACATCAGTTCATGGCTTTTCCAAACACCCTTGTGGCTAAATGTGCACAAAAAAAATCAACAAAATCTAAAAATATAGTGGAACATCTTTGCAGAAAATTGGAGGTTTGTTCAAATGACAGTTTTCTCTGCAGATGATGTTTGTGTAACAGTGTCAAAGCCGAAACTCTACTGTTGTTCTTTGTGGTTTGCGTAACATGACAAGCTGCATTTATTTGATTAACTTGATCATTCTACAACATTAAATGGAATTATGATGGCACAGAAAAGTACTTTATTCAATTCAAATTAATAAATTGGACATTAAAATGGACAATAAAATGGACATTGTCTCAAAGCAGCTTTATAAATAAAAAAAATTTTTAAAGTACAAGTTTAGTGCCTATAAGTTTGTTCCTTACAATTCTAAAGTTTATCTCTAATTAGAAAAATGTCCCTGAGGTGGCATGAGGAAGAAACCTTGAGAGGTACCAGACTCAAATGGGAACCCATCCTCATCTTTATTACTCGTAAATGTTATCAAATTGTTGTGGAACAAAAGGAAAAAAAAAAACAATTAGATCATGCTGTTTTATGAAAATATCAATGATCCCCAGGTCTTTGTATATTATTATAGTATATTCTATTTGACTGTGTTACATATAAGGATTAAAGCCTTTGTGAAACCTCCGACCTTATATAATCATTTTTCTTTTTTTTTTTTATTTCGTCCAGAGGTTATGTGTATATCATGTCTTCACGCTTGTTCACGCGTGTTGATGCAATGTCAAGAAATTTCAATGCGAACCTTTAGCTCAATAAACGATGATTAATCTCGCCGAAAAAGATTCAGCGTGCAACGTTGAGCGGGAGGGCACGATCTTTTTGTGCTAAAAGAAGAATTTGTTACACGGTGTCAAGCTGTTTAAGCCGCAGTGCAAGAGCGCAGCTATTTAAAGGGCCTATTAATCTTCAGGATGCACTCAACCTTGGGCTTGAATGTAGCATGAATAAACCGCAACATGAATACCGGGACAAAGGTGGCAAAATACAGTGAGCAACCCCCACCACACATATTTGCCTACTGACAATTCACCTTGTTTAACATGCCTGAAGGTTTCAATCTGTCAATAATAGCTGCCTGGTGGGGGCAACCGAACGTTTAATCAGAACAGATGACAGTATCGATGAGAGCGCAGGAGACGATTGCAGTCGACCGGGGAAAACACGAGGATGTGGAGTTTCTTTGTTTCTGGTTCCTCGGCCGGAGGGAATAAATCGGATACTCAGGGGTTTTTGGTGCATTTATTTACCACAAATGTTTATATATATATATATAATATATATATATAATGAGGTTTGCATCATAAAGCTTTATTAACCATGCTGTAAATATTTCCTTGACAACTTGTAATTATGTTGTAATGCAAGTGGTACTATTCAGTATAATAACATGTGCTGTACTTGAAAAATTGTAATATGGCTGCAAGCAGCAATTAGGGGGGCAAGTACATTCTGGCCCTATCCCATGGCAACCTTCTTTTTACTTGTTCACAAGAAGGAATTGTGATAATCTTACATCAAGGTTTTGAGCTGAGACCTTGCCTCATTTTCCTGACTTTGCCAAGTATGGTGTTAATGCAGAAAAGCATGGCTGAGAAAAACATTTGCACATGATGGACAAGCTGTGGCACATATAATAAATCTGAGAAGCTGATCTGGTTGGTGTCATTATGCTGCGATCCAAATGTACAAAGCTGACAAAGTTTTTGTTGATAAGAACTCCGGTATGATGGGAATTGGTGTGGATGGGGTGGGAGGTGTAATTATTGCAAACTTGTGTGCCAAACTTCCTGTTTTTTATATAATGTGTTTATAATGAACATGGGCTTTTTATTTCCAATTCATTAGGCATAAGGCATCCTAAATTGCCTCAAATCTCAAGTCTGTGTGGTCAATTATAACATTTATTGAATGTTATACACAATTATTAAATAACAACTTATAAATAACATAGGGATATTTTTAACTGCAGACTTATCAAGTGCTCACCTCATAGTTTCACCACTGGGGATCCACTGGGATCACTTCTTGGTCCATTTCTGAATCTCTGGGCTTAGTGATCAATACTTATGACTTTACCCCTCATTGCTATGCTGCAGGCACACAACTGTAATTCTTTAGTTCTCTATATACCTCCTGAGTCTCCCAGATGATATAGGACTGCTTTTCTGACATCTCTCCCTGGATCGGAATGCATCATCTGAAATTCAAGCTCAAAATTCAAAAACAGAACTGGCCTGAGAACTAAGACAAAATCTCCCCGATGCTGGACCTCTCAATCATCACTGCCATCCTCACTAAACCTCACACTCACCCTTTCTTCAGTTTCTTGTTGCAATTCAAGACAATGGGCTCGGTTTATCCAATCACATCAAATCAAGCACAAGAACCTGAAGACTTCTATTACACAGGATCAATAGGATACACACTTAGCTGGCTGTAGAAACAGATTTTGGTCTTTTAGTTCGAGTGAAGGGACAATTTGATGCTAAGACATTCCAAAGACATGCTATACAATTGTGTGCCTCCAACTTTGTGGTAAATAATTAGGAAAAGAAGCACATATGGTGGATAAAAATCAAGTGTCTCAATACTTTTGTTGTTGTTAAGGTTGAGAAAGATATCATCATTAGTGAAGATGCTATAATTAAATTTTAGTTGTACAGATTTTATTTGAAACCATGAATTGAAATTAATGGTCCGTGCAGGTGTATTTTATTACCAATAACTTCCTCTTCTTCTGTAGTCAAGTAAAGTGTGTTAATGCTGATGTTCATTGTTGTTTAATGTAGTAAATTAGGTTAGTTAACAGAACTGCCATGTTAAGCTTTACCATGTTTAGTGTATGATATCTATAAGATTACAGAGTACTCAGAAAACATTACAGACAGTGACTAAAAACAAATAGAAGCTAGAATGTTGCACCCATTTTAAACCCCTCATCCTTGCCATTCAGGCCTCAAAGGTCTCTACACCAGATTAGGTTTAGAAGCACATACCAGCACGCCAACTCAGGTCTTCAACCTTAAGGTGACTGGCATGTTCTCCTTTGAGATTGAAGAACTTCAGTGTCATGACTCTTCGGTGCTGAAATGAGCTTTGCCCTCCACATCCCCACTCCTTCCACAAAGCTCTGAAGACATGTCTCTTTAGCCAGTATATTTAGCGTTGCGTGATACTGGCTTCCAAATAACTGAATGTATAAGTTTTACAGGAAATTTTTTAAAAGGTGAAGATCCTGAGTGATTTTGGCTGATATTGTAGATACGTTCAAAAAAGGTTCCCTGGTGGTCTAGTGGTTAGGATGCGGCGCTCTCATTGCAGGTCAGGGAACCAACCCCAGCCATTAAGGTTGCACAAGCCTTAGTGCCGGTCCCAAGCCCGGATAAATGGGGAGGGTTGCGTTAGGGAGGGCATCCAGAGAAAAAACGTGCCAAATCAAACATGCGGATGATCCGCTGTGGCAATCCCTAATGGGAAAAGCCGAAAGAAAGCTTTATTGTAGATACGTTCAAAATCCTGAGTGAGCATGGATGATATTGTTGATAGGATGAAGATCCTAATTGAGTATGACTGATACTGTTGAAATGGTAAAGATCCTGAGTATGACTGATATTGTACATACATTGGCGATCCTGAGTGGGTTCGGCCGATATAGTTGATATGATCAAGATCTTGAGTGAGTATGGCTGATCTTGTTGCTATGGTGAATAGCCTGAGTGAGTTTGGCTGATGTTAATACAAAGCTGATCTTAGTGAGTATGGCTGAGATTAGTGAAGATCCAGGGTAAGTATGGCTAATATTGTTGTTACGATGAAGATACTGATATTGATATTGATCTTGCCTATGTGGTGAGTTTTAAGACTTTGTTGATACAGTTGAGATCCTGAGTAAGTATGGGTCATATCACTGATATTAGAAGATACTGACTGAGTTCTTGAGTTAGTATGGCTAAAAAAAAAAGTGTGAGCGCTTGAAAGCGTGTGAAAGCTGCAACCTTTTACACTTTGGGTTTGGGAAGATTTGATATTTCAAGCTGCACTTATTCAGTATTATTAAGTTCAAGATTGGCTGGCGCTACCACACCACTGCGCCGTCCGAAGTTTCACAGCTAAAATAAGTTTGACGGCGTTAAGCAAACAAATATGCACTTCACGAAAAAGCGATTCATAACAATGAACAATGCGGCGAGTCATGCAAAGCGCATGTCATTACTCTATTGTTCTAACATGCTGCTTGATAAAGGACATCTAAATAAGCTGAAACATATTTATCCTCCAATGTGCTGGCAGTTACTTAACGTGGCTGTCACAGTGACTTGTTTCCCATCCCGGTTGCTAATGAACGAGGTTGGGAGCGGGCTCTAACTCGATCGAATCCATTTAAACTCGGCAGTGTGCGAGGCCTAAACAGTTAATCATCTCGTGTCATCCGACAAATGCCCTCGAGGTATTCAAAAAAAACGGTGAAGCACTTCATTGTCTGAGCTGCTCAATACGTGGCATGTCATGCACTCGGCAGGGCTAAGTGCATAAACTGCAACCCTATTTAAGATGGATGTACTGGCCTGGCAATGAATTATACATTCTCTGAGCTCTGGATTATGCTAGCTGCCATCTAAAACGACGGAATCACACGAGCTTACATTTATCCCAAGGAAATTGTGAGCTGAGGTTATTATCCACCCTATGATTAGCCTTTGGCATCTTCCCATCGGAGTGCTGTTAAAGGATCCCTCATAGCTTATTCAAATCCCATACAAATGAACACCATCTTTTCGTGATGCATCGCCTAGGCAGCTCAAGCAAGCAAAAGACATTATTGCTGGACGTGCACACGTTAGACACTACTTTTGTTGAAAATAAATGAAAAGTTCTCAGGGGGCACTTGTAGTGGTGTATTTGGTCCATTTTCTCTAATCAGCTTCACAAACCTTGTTTGCAGTTATGGTTTCTAATAAGCAGATTTTTAAAACAATGGCATACGCCATAATTCCTGACTGAATACCGGTCTGGATTTAGCATTCACCTGTTTACTGGAGCAAAAGCAACTCAGACCAGCAGAATCTGACTTCACCTGAATACTTCTCAGGTCCCCCTCAAAGTTTTCCCAATACTCATGGACTGAGATCGTTCAGAATTTTTAGTAAATTCTGATGTCTGAGTAAAATCTCAGGTCAGAGTAAACTTTAATTTACCAGTAAGTTCTGAGCAAGTATGTTCTGAATTCTAAGTACATCTTGAGTTCTAAGTAAGTTTTTATTTATAAGTAGGTTCTGCCATTTAATAAATTCAGAGTTCATGGTTCAAAATAAGTTCTTCGCTCTAGGTTCTGAGTTCAGAACATCTTAGTAGAGTTCCAAATAAGTAATTATGTTCTGAATTCTGAGTAAGCAAGTATCCAATACTCAGTAGTATCTGAGTTCTGATTATGGTCTAAATACTGAGCATGTTGGGGGTAAGAAATTTCAGATTTTTAAGTAAAATCTGAGTTGCGAGTAAGATTTGATATTTGAATAAGTTCTGAGTTCTATGCTTTAAGTTCTGATTAAATAAGGTATATGTTCTGATTAAGGTTGAAATTCGAAATAAGTTTGAGGTCTAAGTAAATTCTGAATTCTAAGTAGGTTCCAAGTTCCGATTAAGTTCTGAGTCTGAGGAAGTTTAAATTCTAAGTAAGTAAATTCTATATTTTGAATATGTGCTAAGTTCTGAGTAATTTGTAAGATTTGGGTAAATTCTGAATTCTAACTAGGATTTTTATTACGGAAAAATTCTAAATTCTGAGTAGGTAAATTCTATTTTCTGAATAGGTTCTAAGTTCTGACTAAGGTCTTAATTATACTCAATTGCCTTTTAGATTCTGTGACTCTTGCCTTGTCTCTTCTTACTGTTTTAGGATTGCACTTCTGCCTGTGTATATTTCTATTGTCTGCCTGATTCTCTTAAACTGCTGGATTATTGGTTTCCATAAATCTCAAGCACACTCATCCAACTCCATTCTCCACTGTTACACAAAAGTCTGCTGACTCTATAATTTGTAATACTTCACTTATATTTCAGGCATTTTTATTTATTTCATGTCAATTTCTGTCCAATTAACCACAAGACTGGAGAAGTGGGAGGAGGAAGTGTGGGCTGAATGTGTGTTGTATTTCTTTAAGACAAGGTGTGGTATTTTTTTGTGCAGTTTTGCATCCTTCTTGAAAAAATAAATGGCTACCAACAGTACACTGTGTACATCTGTATTTCTTATGTGACTATATATATATATATATATATATATATATATATATATATATATATATATATATATATATATATATATTTTTTTTTTTTCTCCCTCAAAGTTGTTTCTACTTTAGTTGACTGTGTGGAGCTTGAAGCCATTCTGGCACACCGCAGCATGGCTTTTACATTGAAGCTACTGGGTTTTGATCTAGTTGACAATAATGATCCCTTTCATGTCTTTTTTGACTTTTTTTGCATTTGTGCTAAGCATGCCAACATACCAGGCAGCATGTTTGAATTTTTTATTTTTTTCTATTTTATACATAGTCATCCTAAGGAAAGGTATAAATGCCAACTGCGACCACGACCGTAAAGTTTACTGTCATTTTACTGTATATGGCATGCAAATGGTTCTCATGTGAAAATGATCTTTTAAATAAAACAATGAAATATATATGTACCATTTTATTTTCTGGCAAGAAAAAATGTTTGGAAAGAAGCAGGGAAAAAAAACATGCCGGACCTAAATGTCTTCAAGATCAAATAGGACCCATCAACTGTTTGACACCTTGACATGATGCTTGATCAAATAAGTGATGTGCCAGTTTAGGAAAAAGAAGTCGAAACTGAACGCCTGTCAGCGCGTCTGCTTTTCCTCCTGTCTTGCGCCTGTCCTCCTCCGCACCTCCAGCTACGAAAAAACAAGTCAATAAACGTCCAAAGTGACAAGGCAGACGTTCCTTTGCGTTTCTTTCCTCTCCTTCCTACCCTGTTTGTGGTGTTCGTCTTCCATGACCCAGTCCCGAGCTAATGACTCATGTTAATGGAACCAGACAAGGCGCAGAAGCATTAGCTTGCCCCTAATAAAGACTGATAGGACTGTTGGGAACTCATCTGGGCACCCAAGCCTTTCCTTTTCTGATTCTTCTTTCGCGCTCACCTTCTCGGAAAGTGCAATCAGAGACAGGGGCTGTCCTCATGCACTTCATTACCTCAAGAGGTAACTGCCTCGCCACGGATTTTGTGTCTGGTGTACAGAATAGCTTGCGCTAACACCTAGTAATAACTGAAAAGGCGAGGCAGCGTCTTGTCACATGAAGCTTGAGGAGGTGGTGGGGAAGATCAGAGATGACTCATTTGTGTGGCGTCGGAGTCTGTAAGAACTACTACTTGCGCTGATAAGGGCGTCTGCTGTATTGTGGCGGGCTTAGATAAGAGGACAAGAAGGGATATTTTCGTGTTCTACAAGCAGACGTTAGGATTTTTATCAGCCAAACAAGTGCACTCGAAAATGCAACATGCAACAGATGACGCATGGTGACAGGAGATATGACATTAGGGAAGACGTTTGTAGAGGTTCTCAATGTCTGGCAGAAGCATACATACAAACATCCCTGTAGTATTGTCAGACACAGCTGGATCGATTCAGATCAGTTTCAGTTTCAAGCTTTTGTATATGTTCCATCCAGAAAGATGTTTTTGGTGTAATCATTAAGTAGTTATTAAAAAAGTCACACTGAAGGCTATAGTGTATATACAGTACATAATGAGTCAGTAACAGCAGTAACAGTCTGTCAAATAACTCACAGACAGTCACAATCTCGTATTGATTGTAGAAGAAAATTCCAGAGATGTGGAGCAACCCAGCTAAAAGCAGTGAGTAAACAGAAAGAAGCCAGTGAGGGAAACGGATGAGGAAGATCTGAGAGTGCGTTTGAGGTGTAGGTATGAAGCAAGTCAGAGATGCATGAGGGTGCAAGACAAAGAAGTAAAAACATTTTGACATGACCGCAGTGTAGATAATAAAAAACAGGGAGATCTGCTCGATAGAGGAGGTTCTAGAAATTATACGGGCAGTTGAGTTCTGGACCAATTAAAGTTTATGAAGGAGTTTGTGAGGTAACCTAAGTGGAAGAGAGTTACAATAGTCAATGCACGAGGTAACTAGAACAGCAGTGGAATCGAATGTGAGGAACGGACAAAGACGGATGATGTTTCGAAGATGGAAGTATGCAGACCGAGTAATATTGTTCACATGCTTTTTAAAAGACAATGTACTATCAAGGACAACACCCAGACTCTTAATCTAAGGCTGGAATAATGGTTAGGCAAGGCTTATGTAGGTGTTATGTAGCCTTATAAGCAACATAACATGTGTATAATAATGTGGGAGCTACAGAAACCCAGCTACGCCTAACAATGTTAGGATTGTGGATTGAAGTAATATGTGCTGTCCCACTCTATTCCAGTTAGTGTGATATTTTTTTTTCTCTGTAAATTCTACTATACTTTTTATTTTCTTTGCTTTATATTCATGTGTTAGTTATCTGGCTGTAGATCGTGTTGCAACAGCATTTCTGAATATCACACGTTCCCTTTCAAACCCAAAATGCGAATTTGTATTCACTGGCTTCTTATGATTATCATCATCCAAATTGCTACCCTAGGGATGTATTTCTCTGCCTCGGGCAATTTATCGAGTGTGATTACGACTTATACAACAGGAGTTAATCGCAACACCATTATTCAGGTTTTAATAGGCACCATTTCGATTGTTTTATTCTTTTGATCTTGAGGGTTAGAGGGCATAACTCGGAGGCTGGACGCTGAGGGAGCGAACTGAACTGTGAAGTTTTCTAGCTCTCGTTAGATGTGAGAAGTTCTTCTCTTTTGGAGCATGAATATTTTTTTGTAAGAGCATCACAATCAAGCCACTCTGGATTAGAGGCATTTGTTGAACGAGGGGGGAAAGAAACAATAACATACGATTTATTAAGTGGTTTAGGAAGCAGCAGTGCAATGCCTGAAATTGTGCAGATACGAGTCAAAAATGTTTATAATATTCACATCAAATCTTATGGAAAATGTGAAAAACTAAAAAACACTAGAGTTGAGGAGTGGAAAATAACCAGTCAGTGTTTTTTTCCCCAAACTTCCACAATCAGTTGAAGAGTCATCAACTTAAATGCTTAAAAAACTTTGTGTGTTTGAGTAATGAGGTGCTTTTCTGCTCAACATGATTGTAATGAGTGCTTATTTTACTCAACCCTTTTTCTATCCTTTTTTCTGTTGATGATCCTTTCCTCATTCTTATTTCCTGCTTAACTGCTGCTCAATGAATAATTTTTGTTTTTACCATGGTGTCAGAAAAAAAACAATGTTGTATGGGAAAATCCCAGAAGATCAGCAAGCTGAAATACTCAAACCTGCCCAACTGGCATCAACAGCCGTGTTTGATGAACATTAACTGAAGCCCTTGGCTTGTATCATGGTGATTGTTTTTTTTTTTGTTGGATAATTGCATGTAGAGATTTGTATTAAGGTACATAGATACAAACTATGGCCACACCTATGTCATCATCTAATGGGGTTCCACCCCAAACTGTTGCCATAAAGTGCACAGTTATGTATAATGTCTTTGTGTGCTGTTTCCCTAAACTGAAACTCAGAGATCTGAAGCTGTTCCAGTCTGACAATGCAAGTCTGAGCCATCAGACATGGTTTCCCATGTGAAAGAAAAAAGTGAAAGAACTTGAGAGTCCTGCAGAGAGACCTGACCTCAAACCCACTTAACACCTACTGTAGGATGAAGAATCACTGAAACTGAAACCGTCTAGACCCAAGAGTTTCTCATCCAGCATCAGTGCCTGACCATACTGATGAAGAAGAATGGAGGTTATTATAACAGAAAATATAGCAGCCAGTGTATTTTTGGATATATAGTATATTTATGTCTGGTGTAAACTAATATCATGTAGTTTGATCTAATAAATCAAATGTTTGTGCACCTTGTTCAAAGAGTGATAAGCCAACAAGTAATGCCTTTAACCATTTGATTAGCATTGCACACTCACATTAAAAGACCTTGTATGCCTCAGTAACAGTATCTTCACATGATCGGTTTCCAAAAATACCATTATAAGCTTTATCATCATCCAAAACGCATTTGTACGATAAAGCCTTCAGACTCTGGTCAAATCTCACATCTGAATCAGACAGCCGAGCAGATTGAAACAAACTATCTGCTAAAGGAGGAAAGTTATTGAGCTTTAAAATGGCTGCAAGCACTGCAATCCACTTTTTTCCCATTTTTAAAAGATAACAGTGTCAGAAATGTTTCACAAGTCTTTTTCATTTTATACTAAAATAAGCCTGTTTAGTGGGTGTCTGTGTGTGATTCATGAAATGCTAAACCAGCTGTTAGCTACATAATGTGATGGAAAAAACAAACACTTGAGGACATGTACAAATAAATGAAAGACTGTGCTAAATTGGGTCCAGATGCACAATCTATAACAACACATCCTGAGGTGTTTTCTTAAAAGTGTCTAGCTCCAAAATCATAAACTTTTCCACACAAGGTCTCAATTAGTGCCCCCTCAATTTTATAGTTCATTAATGACCATTTTTTTGGGACAGAGAGTTTGATTTTTTAGATATTTAAGATAGCAAAGAGACACCACTCAAGGTCACAAATGGCCAGACTGTCTAGAGCCACTAGCCAGCAGTTATATTACCATCTCGAAGCATTAAGGGAGGACCATGACCCCAGTTATCTATCCATTTGTCAGGAATGGACAATAGATTTTTATTCAGCAAATCCATAACATCTCTTTACCACTGATATATACAGTTTTGTTTGGAATGTATGCTCTAGCTAGCTACGCTGATTGTTATTTCTAAAAGTACTCCACAAGCACAACATTGTCTTGACATAGACGTAACATCGATGTGAATGGTACATAAACATCTCCTGATAGAACACTATATATATAGTTTAATTAAAAATCTATGGAAAGAACTAATCAGAGTTCATAGAAGAGGCCCATGGAACCTTCAAGATGTGATGACTGTTAGTGTGGAAGAGTGGGCCAAATTCACACCTGAGTAATGCATGCAACTAGTTTCTCCATAAAGGAGGCATCTTGAAGCAGCCATTAGCAACAAAGGCTTTTGTACAAAGTATTAAATACATTAAGTTCAATGCTTTTTCTGTGTGTCATTTCACATTATTACACATAACTTAATTTATGGACATCTATGGTATGATTTCTACATTATTTCAACATCTGGACCAACTGGATTTGAAAATGCTGCAGCACTGTTGTATAATCAGTTATAAAGATAACACAGTGACACGATCAACAATCTATAACTTTAATTACGTCTTCATGACATTTATTAATGAGAAGTCATAAAAATTTGTGCTCGGGCGACAAACCCGAACGGAGCATTTATTTTTTCCACAAACAAAAATGTTATAATTAATTTTCAAATGCTCAGTGTGTTCGAGTGAAGCAAACTTGGGAAGGACGTCAAGCTGACTAGACATTAATTAATAGTGCTCACTGAGCAGGGTTAGAGAGAACGAAAAAAACAGGAAAATCACCAGGTCATTGGAGGAAAAAAAAATGAAACTCGTTTTCAGATTATTCTGTTGACATGCGCTAAATAGTTTCTTTAGACATAATAGAAAAGGTTTTGTGTTTCTTGTAGTGTAGCGCTGAAAGTTTCACAAATAAACTAATTATTTAAAATCATTTCTTTTTTTAATATTGCTGCTAGAGATTGCAGAACTCAATCCTGATTGGTCAGAAGGTGTTTATATCAATACACCAGTTCTTACATGTAGCTACTCTTTGTTAATTTATCTATTATCACACATGAGAAATGTGCATGAAACTTGTCCATTCTTTTTGCGACATCGCCAAATGTACAGGAAAAATGGTAATGCTTCAAATGAAATGCCATTGTCAAAAAAAAAAAGAAAATCATGTAACTCTGACACAACAATGTTCAGTTATACAGACGCAGTGATAAAATATGAGATCCATACTTTGGGAAGTTAATAACTACGCACCCAGGCGCCATTTTTAATGAGACTCCCCGGGGCTCGACTACTAATTTTTGTTTTGAATCACGCGCTGAATAAATGAAGGGCATTGTTTACGGGGACAAAACACGTTTCTCATTTTAATAGGAAGTACATCTAATTCAAGGACAGAGTGGAGACTTAGCATTGGAGTGCTTCGTCCTGTCGGTCATTTTATTTAGAGCGATAATAGGAACCAATCCAATTTACAAATCCTTTTCTACCCGAGAGCGAATAGGACAGAACGGAAGAGACGGTGATGCATCTGCACCCCCATTCTGGGAAATTGGATCGTAAAGTGAAGTAAGGCACCGAAATCCTGAAATGTGCTTTGATCGGGTTACACTTATTGTCTTTGTACATCCTGGAAGTCTCGAGAGAGTCTGTCGGGGTTTAATGTTTCGACGAGACAGAAAATAAAAACATAACACAAACAACCAAAGGAAAAGAAAATTAGAAGTAGGAAGGTATAGGAGTAGTGCCATGATGGCTAACGAACAGCATTAACCTTGCCGTAGGCCTGATACGCAAGTCAACAATCTCAATTTGTAACCGTATATGCGCTTTCAAGCTTAAAGGCAATCAATAGCACTCTGTGATAACACAATTATATGACTGACTGGGACAGCGAAGGCAAGCCGTTTAGAATAACATCAAACATAATCGTGTCAAGCGCCAATCAATAGTCATTTTCAAATGTAACGCTTATTTTTAAACACACGGGTAAATGAACGCGCATCCGATTGGGTCTTGGAAACCTGCTGAAATCTGGTAGACAACTAAACACTTTAATTCAATATTAATTTTAACACATTGGACTGGCTTTTTCCTCAGGGTTAACCATAGAAATAATAATTACAGCAAAGAAATCGAAATAAATAATTTAATTGTCCCTTGTCACATTTTTCCACGGTACATTGTAGAGACATTCATTTGCTAAATATTCTCATTTATTTACTCGAACAGCATGCATTATACTCCCTTTCATTTGCTTTTCTCTTCTATTTAATTGTTACTTTTTCTGTGCTTTTTCCTTTACTGTTATAATATAAGCAGAAAATTATTTTATTAATAAGCCAAATATCACTTACTAATAAACAATAAACAACCATGTGGTCATTTAATTTTAATTTTTTTGCTAATTTAATGTAGATATTTTTAGTCAGCTAATTATCTAGCATTAATTATGCTTAATAGATTCTGAAGATTGTTAATTGTTTACTAATGCGATTAATCATGCTCGGTTAAAATCTGAACGTATACCTATTAGTGCCAATTCAAATAATGAACATGCTATTTTCACCAAAACAAATACTGTATCCTTGAGTAGGTGGAGAATTAAGACGTTCAAAGCCAGGAGTCCAGTCAGGTGACATGGAAATAAATATAACACGCAACACAGCATCGTCAATTACATGCATTGCATGCTAATTTGCTAGTTGGCTAAATACCAGTGATCAGACTCAGAATCAGAGCGAGCTATATTGCCTGAGCATACAATGAATTTGTTTCTGGTGCTGGACTGAAACTAGACAAATACAACATGTTTACAACTAAAACAACAAAATGATGGAACAAAGAAGACATTAGCCATGACAAAAAGTGACATAATAGTGCAGGGATTTTCCAAAAAGTTAGGGGAAAAAGGAGAAGAAAAAAATTTAGGTATACACATTATACTCATGTTCTCAACTACTCAGGTTCTCACACCTTGGACTTAAAAGGGCAGAATCTATTTTAAAAGCCCACTTCTACCCAACCAGTAACAACCTTATCAAGCTAAACAAGACAGAGGAAACAGTCCATGAACCCCATGAACCTTAAATACTTTTTTTCTCAAAAAAATTCACTATATACACATATTGATAGCTAAAAGATAAAAAAAGATAAGTTAGTGAGTAAAAGTACCAATTTTGTCTTGAGAATGCAGTAGCAAAAAACATTTAATGATATATATGAGCTTACTTTGGAACACTACTGTATATTGTGTGAACTTAGAAGCCATGTTGTATACGCATTGTATAGTGTTAGCAGTATAGCAGCATGCTGTCTTAAATTGAACTAAAAAAATACATGATAATCAATTAAAAAAATTAAGCACAACCAAATATAAGCCACTGAATTTTACAAAGATTTTTATTTTGAACATAAATAAGCCGCGCCTGTCTACATTGAAACTAATGAACTTTACACAGGCTTTAACGAAAGACAGTGTCTGTTACACGGCTTGTATCTAAACAGTAGCCTACCAAGAAAGTCCTTGTTCACTGTCTTCCTCCTTCCTTTTACAACTATTTCTCTCGAAAGTTTATCTTTTGGTATCGTTGTGCTTTTAAAAATCACCATTGCTGAATCTTTTCTCCCGATGCCGTGCAGCTCAGAACACAGGTGAAGTGTGTTTTCATGCCCGGTTGTTTTCAGAGTGACGAATGATTCGCATTTCCGGTAGACAGTCCGAGTGAGCGGCAGGTCAAACGTCAGAGGAACATCATCCATATTTATGATGTGGTGCGGCCCGATTCAGTGGGAGCGCATCTGATTTAATATAAAGAGTTTCATTGGTTCACCTGAACCCGTTCCGCAATTTCATTGGTCTAATGTTATGGGGCTCATTTTTTTGGCTTGAAGTTTGTGAAACTGGGAAAAATCCATAAATTAGCCGCTTTATTGTTTAAGCCACGGGGTTCAAAGTGTGGGAAAAAAGTAGCGGCTTATAGTCCGGAAAATACGGTACTTACATAGCAATAATTACTGTTCCGGAGCGAATGTTACTACACAAGATTCTGAAGCAGTAAAGTGATATTTTATTTTTGAATTTTTTTTAATGAAACCGTCTTGTTCAGGCGGGGATTCCTTCAGTTTCAGAAGTTGTAAATGAGTGATAATTTTCAATAAATGATAATCTCATTAATTAAAAAGCAATAGTTTCAACCATTAGTTATGTATTTTGAAGGTACTGTTTCAATGTGTGCTATCTGGTTATGATATGTAGCATAATTGTTGTTTAAAGGCTTGTGAAAATGGCAGTGGCATTAAAACAACATTCATCTTTCTTGAAATGTAGTTAATTGATGGTCACCTCCATCATTGTTCAGAATAATGAATACATAAATGAAGATGTCTGTAATATAGAGCAGGGAGGCTGGCATATGGGATAAATCAACAGCAGGAAAAAATCAATATAATGTGCGTACAGTATTTAACTTCATAAAGTGCAATTGGGAAAAAAAAAACAAGTTTGGAGAACATTCATTCATAGCTTCTTCTATATGCCCCGTTAGTCGACCCAGATCTTTGTGCTGGTCATCAAAAATCAGTGGTGCATTAAATATATTACCATGGCGATGCTCTTGGTAAAATATGACAAAATAACAACATGGTTTTTTGAGCCGCGGGGCTAATTCTTTTTTCCGCGGCAGTGTGCTAAAAGCATTAACCTTATGAATGATTTGCTTCGCGCTCACATTGTGCCTATGGAATCTAATTACACCATTATTACACTGCAGCTCATTACGGCTTTGACATTGCTCAGGTCTTTTTTTTTTTCTTTTCCCAGTAATGCATTTGCACAGTTTTCCTCATGCTTGGACATCAATTTTTTTTTTATGAGAAATGCAAAGGATTGTGGGTTGCACATACAGGGTTATAAAAACCCGAGATGAAGTGTGAGTTTCGCAGATCACGGATGTGAACGAAGATGAAAAATTAAGTTTTGCAAAAGTGTCAGCTTTGATTGTTAGTGTATAAAGATTGGATTTTGTCTGGGTTTCGTTAACAAGACATGATCAGATTTTTTTTGATGTGTGGCCATAACAAGACTGAAAGGAAGTGTAGATCTTTTCAGAATCTTTACCGATATACTGCATATATAAAAGACAGAATATATACAAAATATTATTCTCTTGATTCTCTTTTATCTTCCTGCAGCAGGTTCGAGGAAGCCATGTGTGGTGCACTGTACAACAACACATGCCCTCGGCTGTTTCTGTCTTTTCACTTTTTGTTCGATTCCAGCTGGTTGCTGTGAGGCAAAGCGAATGGAAGGCGCAGAGGTTGCCAAAACTTTTTGATGGCTACAACTGGATTCACCAGGAGCCAGTATCTTCTGAAAAATAAACTCAATATTAAACAAAAGAAGTTTCCTGGAGTTCTAATGATTAATTTTTATATGAATGCTGTAATGTAATATTTCAAAGAACAATAACAACCTGACTGAATTTTATCATAGGGAGACAAAGTGCATGATTTTTTTTAAAGCATGTGTCCCTCTATTCTCTTTTTAATATATACAGTGTGATGCTGCTCCTAAAGTGGAACCCAGTGTGTTTTACTGCCACTAGCGCAAACCTTTTCAGGTTTCAGCATGCTGTGCTTTTTGAGGTGCTTTTGAGGTGCAACATGGTTGTAAAAAGTGGTTATTTGATTTACTATATACTTTCTGGCAACTCAAAGCAGCCTCGCTGCTCTGATCACGTTCTGCCACTCACTGGTTGGTTTTTGTTTTTTCGCACCAAACTGTGAACTTTAGATACCCTGGGGATTTCTGAAATACTCAGATCAGCCCAAACAGAGCCGAAGCACTTGGCCTGCAGAATTTTGTGCATTGTGCTGTTCCAATGTAAATCAGATATTTGTGTGAATGTATACAACTGTTCCTATTAAAGTGACAGGTGAGTGTATGTGCTAATTGAAATTATTAGCTTCACAAACTCACCAGGTGTGACATTATACATTGTGTCTGTTTATAGTTATATTTATTGCTGTCTAATGTCTATAAAATATATTACAAACGGGGGCCCATTGTGACTAAATACAATGCAATTCAATTCATTTTTATTTATATAGCGCTTTTAACAACGAATATTGTCTCAAAGCCGCTGCTCAGACATAAAGAGTGTATAAAATTAGAGTATAACATTAGTGTCTATGAGTTTATTCCTTAGAATTGCAAGTTTTTCTCTATTGAGTGTCGACTGTGGTAATAAAAACCTCTCTGAGATGGCATGAGGAAGAAACCTTTAAAGGAACCAGACTCAAAAGGGAACTCTTCTTCATCTTGGTAAAATAAGTTTTAGTGGGTAGCAATAAAGCGTTGCCTTGAACCCTTTTAGGTTAGGGGTTTGAATCCCGCCCCTACTCAAAGTGTTCCGGTACTTTACATGTTCTTTTTGTGCTTCTGAGTTTTCCTCCAGGGGCTTCAGTTTCCCCCAGACCAAAGACATTTCCTAGGAATGCATGATGCATAGATGACTTCCTACATTTGGAATGGTCTCTATGTTTACCATTACCACCAGTAACATAATAATGGTGGGTAGCTCAGTGGTTATAGCAGAGGGGGGTGGCTCAGTGGGTAAAGCATAGGTCTCTGGATTGGAAGGTCACAAGTTTAAATCCCAGCACCAAGAATCTGCCACTGCTGGACCCTTGGACAAGTCCCTCATCCCTCAACTGCCCAGTCACTCTGGATAAAGGCATCTGCCAAATACTGCAAATGCAATTGATCAGAAATCGCTCCTTTGCTTAATTCAATTAAATTTATAGTAAAATGAATAGCAAAGATATTAATAAGTACTGTCACAATGATGTAGATTTTAAATAAAATTTATGTTGCCAAATCCAATATGTCTCCTGAATTGTGCCCTGAATTCCTAGGTTTGGCTCTAGGCTCTGCTGTGTGGGATAAATAATATAGAAAATGGATGGATGCATGCATAGATAGATAAATTCTTATTCTTTTGGATTTTTTATTTTAGGTTTGCGGTAATAAAACCAATATGGTGTCATCATGAGATGGAATCTTAAATCCCGAGACATGTCACAGGTCATGATTCAATGGACACCTTCAGGATTTCCTATTGCGTTCTGAGGTAAATGTTTCCTTACACTTTTCCTTTGGATAGATTAGAAAGTCTTTTCCATTTTTTCTGGAAATCTTTTGAAACTTGATGGATGTATTGATGTATGGATAGATGTTTGGATGTATGTATGTATGTATGGATGTATAAATGGATGGATAGATGGATGAAGGAATTCAGATTCTTTTGGATTTGAAATAGTAGGCTTGTGGTGATAAAACCAATCCGGGATCATTACTAGATGGAATCAAAATCTATGTATTTGTAAACATGTTAGCACATGAGGTGATGGACGCCTGCAAAATTTGCTATTGCACTCTGAGGTAAACGTTTCCTCACACTATTCCTTGGGCAAGATTAGGCAACCTTTTCCATTTTCCCTGGAAATCTTTTGAAACCTTCAGAAAGCCATCTCTACCTAGAAGCTTTCACCTTCTGCAAATTTTATTAAAGGTTATCCTCAGTGGATATGAACCAATGTCTACATGTCTGAACCTGCAAGACATGTTTGGCTATTTTTCCTTCTATGTCAGGCAGCTGGAAATTGCGATCATAAATGGTAATATCACAACAACGATTTCTTTTCTGCCCAGTTGGGAAATCTGTGAGTGAATAGAGAGAATTTATTGGGATTGGTTCCTCATAATTGAAAAAAAGAGCTTATTTTTGTTTGTTTATATTAATAAATTGGACTTTTAAACTTCTAGATTCAACCTAACAACTTGACAAATGGTATTCATGACTCTAGAGAGAACATAATCCACTGCCATGTCTACCTTTGTGACAGGTTTTAAATATGTAATATTTCAAGCACTTTTCTCTCAAAACCTTTGGGAAGATTTTTGCGCAACTGTTGGGCTGGAAACCATCTGGCAGAGCTGGCTATCTTTGATTCCTCAGGCAGATTGTGTATAGGCGTTCTATTGCCGCATTCGTGCTCTGTGGGGGAAACTCAGGCAGATGGGAAGACTTCCCTTTTTCTCAGATTTCAAGCAAAAACCGTTCATGTGTTGCACTCGCTGGCAAACTCGAGACGGTGATTGTTAGATTTTTCTCATTGTTATTAGGTGTTTAACAATCCCTACTATTCAATCTTATTTAACCAAAATGAATAGAATACCTTTAGTAGAGTAAGCCTATTTCAAATATATTGATATATATTTTTCAATTAAAAGCTTCCTTACTTTACAGGAAACTCCGCCCCTGAATCACAAAAGTCACATTCTTTCAATCTAGCACCCTGTAATTACAGTAATTCTGACATGACATAAATGGACTCATTTGCACTTAGCAAAAAGCATTGTTGAAAGTTTGAGTGAATTTCAAGTGAAGCGACATGTCTGAGAACCACCAGGGTTGTATGAAATCACTTATGTTTTATCACAGCAGCGGAAAAAAGGCTGCTCTTTCCCCCTTTTACTTTCAGTTGCACATGAGACCTTACCTCAGCACCACTGCCGTTAAAAGCGACCCGAGTGCTACGTCCACTATATGTACAAAGGCATTATGACAACTGACTTTTCCAGCCAAATGCGTTTTTTTTCCCCAAATTGATACCACATAGTTAAAATCACAGTTGTTTAGGACGTCTTTAGGATGGGGTAACATTATGTCTGTCCTTTACTTTAATTAAGACACCCAAACCAGTTCCAATGTCCCTGTGCACTAAGCCAGGTCAATGAATTTCTCTTATCTAACTAATGCATACCAACATAATGCAAGTTCACATTTTTTCCTACCATTGCATTATATTTTGCAAATTGCATTATATATTAAAAAATCTGACAAATAATTGGCCATAGACCAACAAACAAATTGCGTTCATTTGTTTTTTTAATTTGTTAATTCAAAAACAGAAAAAAGAGAAAATGAGGTTTTGTTGTTTCTAAGCACACACAAGAAATAGAAAATGACTTATTTATGACTCGTCATTTAATGACACAAAATGTAGTAATTAAAATGCCCTAATAGTGCATGATATTTGCAATGTAACAATCCTAACCTGAAAGTCAAGGGGAATTTCATTGGAGGTCTTTTTGGAGCCATTAGTGCATATAATTAATAATTTGAAACTAGAGCAACATATTAGAGATATTGCAGCGTGAGGTTGTTCATGGGTTCTTTTCCAATAAAGATTTTGTGCACGGCATAACACCGCAAAACATGTCGGACTTCTATATACTGTACTGTTAATCTCTTGCTTCGTAAAAAAGGCATGTATTGATAATATGGACTTCTCAAAGCAAAGAATGCTGGATGAAGCCACTGATGGATTATGAATGGAAATCAAATTGGTAGCAGAAAAAAAAAGTCAAACTACAATTCTAGTTATACAAGTTAATGCACATGTGCCAGTTCTTTTATCACTTATAACTGTAGCTCGCTTCATTCGAGTGAAATAAACTCTAGACCACATTGGCCAACTTTTTCCATAAACGGATCTCGTCAACGATGTTTGATCTTTGCCGCCAAAGTGAGACAAGCCTTAAAGTTTTCTCCTGTCATATGTAGATGGAGTTGTTAATGTCAACTTGCAAAAAACAAAACTTTTCGAAGACAACAAACTTGTCAAATGACAAGTGATGCATAACACCAGTATCGCATACGCTCAGAACATCCCCAAACATGTCTTTTTTTTTTTTTTACTAAAATAAAAGAAAGAAAGCAAAACAACGCATAGCAACGACTGACATGCTGGAGAGGTGCTTACAAAAGACAGCAAATTTGGGGCCTGAAATTAATCCCACTGGGATGAGTGTCTAGCTGGGAGGACACTTGCCACCCAACCGTGCCTGAAAAAAAAAGGGAAAAGGGAAGGAAATATGCTGTTGCTATGGTTTCACATTAAGGCACAGGCTATTGCTATGACATACAGCAGTAATCTCTCTGGCCAAATCATATTAACTCCAGCCATACAGGTATTTCCAGCTGTGTTTGTGATTTACATCACCACAGTCTATATGAGATTAATTTTGTTTTAATGAGAAATGATTAGGCAGTGTGGTATTGAAGATAAGATTTATTTTTTCTCTAATGCTTTTTTGCTTGTTTTTTTTCTCCTTCCTGTGAATAATATAAGATATTACAATATATTAGTCACAGTATTAATTAAAATGCAACAATTTTTTTACTATATATATGAGATAAAGTATATCTACAAATATATATACCAAAAAAATGCATATAAATAAGAATTTGCGCACTGTAGTCATTATAGCCGGTCTCCTTTTAACATAGCTGATTAGTTGCCATGTATTTGAATATAAAGTCGGAAAAAAAATGTGCACTTTGAAGGTCAAGGCCTTCTTATTAATTTTTGGAATTTTTTTATTTTAGCCTGCAGGGTTCAAACTCTTAATATATTTCAGTATTCCAAAAATGTTTTCTCTCAGATAAATTATTACCTCAGAACAAAACTATATTGTATTATGTTTGAATTACAGGCTGATTTAAATAACGGTTATTGCATGTGCACTGGCTTATTGATGTACAGTTTTCACATCGTTCACAGCTTTGTGTGATGCCTTGGAGCGAAATTGCTCACACACACACACACACACACACACACACACACACACACACACACACACACACACACACACACTCATGCATAAAACCACTCAATATCTTTCTGCATTAGGCAACTAGGTGCAATAAGTAAGGAATAAAACAGAAAACAAGCCGTCCTAGAAAAAAATATCAGTTTTCTGACTAACCGTACATCTTGAACCGCTTGGTTTCCGTACAACCCGGTGATTGTTAAAGCATTACAATAAATATTCAAAGAATAGCATATCCATTTTTTTGCAATTTATATAGTTCGATTTATTGCTGTGGAATGTCCATAAAACATGCTAATACTTTATTATACGTATGTATTAGCAGCTACGCAGAAACAGTCTTTTCCTCAAGCAACACAAGGTAATGAGACTCTGCAAAGAATAAAATACAAAACTAAATCCCCCTTGAAGACAGAAGTGTGTGTCAGTGAACTGATGCTGGAGATTCATTAAAAAAACAAGCACATTAATATTTAGTAAAGCTTCAAACTATTCTCTGAGCTTTTGTTTAATACTGGCCAATCAGAACAGAGAATTAACTGAACAGAATAGGGAATTAAGTTCTTTACAGTTCTTCTACAGTTCTTCAACCTCAACTACATCACGTAAAATGTATTGATTTACTACTTTAAAATGACAAAAACCTCTCCCCTGAGGACTTGTGTGCCCCAATAAACTGACACAGGAAAACCATATCTAAATGACTATAACGTTCTGGTTTAAATACGTTCTTCTTTTTTGAAAAGGTATTTTGTATGATAGCAAGCTCATTAATGGTGTAAACCTTGGAAATACTCATTGAGCTGCAGTTATGGAGAATTACCATCCGGATACTGGCAATCAGAATAGACAATTAACTGCACTAATCCAAATAAAGAATTCACCAGCCAATCAGAACAGAGAATTCACTAGCAAATGGATTCACTGAGCACTGTGCTATAAGCCTAACTAACTCACAGCGTGGCATAAAGCACAATGCGTTACATATTTAACAAAACCCAACATTTCAGATGTTTCCAAATGTTGCCATGTTCAGTGCAAGATATCAAGAAACAGCATGCTCTATATGTGTCTCCTGTGTGGTACAATAACAAACAAAAAAACCCC
The DNA here is from genome assembly GCF_014805685.1 of Silurus meridionalis. Taxonomy (NCBI): domain Eukaryota; kingdom Metazoa; phylum Chordata; class Actinopteri; order Siluriformes; family Siluridae; genus Silurus; species Silurus meridionalis. The sequence goes on along the minus strand of NC_060908.1, from coordinate 13,623,562 downwards.
CCCAAAAAACAATAAAGATGCCGTTGTTATTGGCGTGTTATCTTGATGAAAAGTCTCATTAGGAGACGACAAGAGGAATATCTCGTGCCTCGGCGCTCAACGGGTTTCATTAAAGAAAGGAGGGAAAAAAACAACATTTACAATTCATAGCTGCCAACTTCACCTTGCCATGATAAAGTACTTCATTCGAGCAGGGCAGGCTTATGTGATCTCTCAGCAGGCGTGCATGCGTGTCGTTAATTAGTATGAAAAAAAGAAAACAGACGTGGGGATTTGCATGAGCTCAAACAGGTATCAGAGTCATTTGTTTATGCGCTATAGTTTCTTAATAGCACCTTCGCTGATGAGCATGTGGATGAAAAATATAACCATACCAAATACACATAGCATATTACTTTTAAAAAAAGTGGAACTGACATTTACATCACATCCACTATATGTACAAAGGCATTATGACAACTGACTTTTCCATCCAAATGTGTGTTTTCCCCAAAGTGATACCACATAGTTAAAATCACAGTTGTTCAGGACGTCTTTTGGATGCGGTAACATTACATCTGTCCTTTACTTGAATTAGGACACACAAACCAGTTCCTATGTCCCTGTGCACTAAGACAGGTCAATACATTTATCTAACTAATGCATACCAAAAGTTCATTTTCCTACCAGGTTGTCTAACATTCTGGGTTTTATTTGATATATAGTTTGGGTTGCTTTCTTTTATGCTTCAAAATGGTATGTAAATTGGATTATAGATTCAAAAATTTGACTAATAATTGGCCATAGACCAACAAACAAATAGCCACTGGGTTCAACAGTAGTCAAAACAGTTTCCTAATAGCACCTTCGCTGATAAGCATGTGGATGAAAAATAAAACCATACCAAGTACACATAGCATATTACCTAAAAAAAAAGTGGGACTGACATTTACAGCACAAGATAACGTGAATGTCTAATAACCAGTGTTGGACAGTAACGAAGTAAATGTAATTAGTTACTGCACTTTAGTAGCTTTTTCATGTGTCTGTAATTTTCTGAAGTATTTCCATTTTTAAAACTTTTACTTTAACCTTACTACATTTTAACTTTTTACTCAACTACATATAGTGAAATCAGTTGTTCCTTTTCATTTATGAGGCCTTATTTGTGCAATTTTTTTGAAGTAGTTGAAAAAAAGGTTTTGGGTTAATAAAAATTGTAATAGAAATCAATCAGTGTTTAATATCATTCTATTAATAGACTGTTGTACTGAGAGTCACATTTGAGTCTGTTCACATAAACTGAGTTGATTAAGTAAAGAGTCTTGTGACTAAAATGATCATAGGAACACTATAGTCATAATACATCATAGTACTTTGGATACTTAAGTACATTTGAAGACAATTTTACCTTAGTAATATTTCACCTAGTGTGTTTCTATTTTACTAAACGACATGGTTTGTGTACTGCGTCCACCACTGCTAAAAAACAGAGCAGTATATTTTAAAGTGTTAAGGAAAACCATCCTGAGACAACATTAGGAAGAAACATTTAGAGGAACCAGACGCAAAATGGAACCCCTACTCATGTAAATAATATTGGATATGTGATTATATATAACGCCTTTGTATAATTGTAAACTATATGGTCAAAAAAAGTGTAATTGTGTAACCAGGAAATTCTTTCGATTTTTATTATGAGGGCTATAACGGGGCTTTCAAGTGTTCACTGAAGGAGACTTGAGTGCAAAGCTTTTGACATAAATTGCAGTCCAAAGCCATCTTTATGGTTTTTAAGTGGTTCTATCCAGAGTAATCCCGTGTATCTTTAGGTTGTCCATGTGTGGTCATCCTTAGCAGCAGTAAGTGGTTTCCAATTGATGAGAACTCCATCCACAAATGAGGCATGAAGCAGAATGGAGGTCGTAGAGTGCAGAAAAGTTCAGGGTCACTGGCTGTATTAACAAGTGTGTACGTTGCTGAAATATTTAGAAATGCAGGAAGTTGCATTATGCTTAACTGTGATATAAAAAGTTGCCTTTAAGTAGCATTAACTTGCAATTGTATGATAATGATAAATTTTTTTTCCTGTGTAGTATATAAATCAAAAACTGAACATGATAGATCTTTGCATGATAGAGATTTAACCAGCATTTGTGGAGGACATGGCATACTGTGTTTAGAGACAGTGATTTCTGGAGATGTTAATGAGCTTGTGCAGTGATTTCTATTACAGAATCACGACTGAGGGCCTGAAGATCACAGGCATCCAAAATTGATTTTCACCCTTGCCTTTTGTGCACAGAGATTTCTCCAGATTCTTCTGCTGATATTATGTACTGTAATATGAGATATTCCACAATTTGTAGACACAGTCTTTCACAGATTGGTAAAACTCTGTCCATCTTTACTTCTGAGAGACTCTGCCCTTTCTAAGGTACACTATTTAAACCCAATCATCTTACTGACCTGTCAATGAATTTAACTGTTTAATTTTAATAACACTTACGTTTTCCAAACTTGTGTTGCCCCGTCCTAACTTTTTTGAGACATGTTTCAGTCATCAAATTCAACACGATCTTCCTCGGTTTAAACATTTGATACATTTTCTATGTTCTAGCGTGAATAAAATATAGGTTTTATCAGATTTGCAAAATCATTGCATTATATTTGCATTTACATTTTGCACAGTGTCCCAACTATTTTGGAATTGTATTGGATGTAAAATAAGAACATTGTGGTGTCTCTTGAAGTCCATATAGATCACTTTTTAAAAGCAACAAGAAGATGAGAGTAAATGGGAATCCCAAATGTCCTCTTCTTGCAATGTCATGCTGTGCACAAAATCTCAGGCCAGTAATTGCAGAAAAACTCTACCCCGTCCGGCCCCAAACCCCACAATGGCCTTGCTTGCATCATGTTCTACAAGATTTTCTGTGATCTCTGAATATATTGCTCTAGTTTGTATCATATTAATATTTATTTTTTGCACAAATGGCCCCTGAGTGGACGTTTGTCTAGTATAAAACTTCCTTTGATTTCAAGGCTACGATTGTAAGATTGGAAATACTGTGCATCATAATTGCTAATGTGAGATTTTGGTTACTATGATTTGTGTGATTCAACAAATAGAGTCCTACATGTAACAATACAAAGCAGTTTTCTTTATTTTCTGCTTTTAATTCTAAATAAAAAAGAAATGAAAGTATCGTAAATCAAATTTTGCTTTTCAACTGTGAATCATATAAAAAGGGAATGAATACAACCTACAACATTATAAGAGTATATTATAAAATAACAATTTTAAAAGGAAATAAATGAAAGGATTTCGATTTTCACTACTGCTTTTGTATAAATAAACAGTTCTAATATCGATTGGTTCTTTTAGCCCCCGGCCCCCCCGTCCCCGTCCCCTCCAACAGACTTCTCTAATTACTTAGAATATTGGTTTTCAAGCAAGAATATACATAGATTATCTGTTTACAGTCTCATGTTGTGCCATGCTGTTTTTTAAAAAAGAACATTTTCCCCCCGACCTAGTTTTTTTTTTTTCCGGAATAAAGATTTGCCAGCTTTCTCATTGTTTACTGGTTAACAGTCGTCGACAGATGTTGTGCACAGCAGGTAAACAAATGTTTGCACATGCGGTTGACTTTATCTGGAACTTTGCTGCTTCATCAGCCAAATGGATAAACAGAAGCACGGTTTGACTTTGCCACGTGTTGAAGCATGATAAAGTTTTTTTCCGCGTGCCGAGGAACGAGATGGAGATTGACAGGTACGTTCTGTGACGCTGAACCGGATTGAGGTTGCAATCCAAAAGCCTGGAGAATGCTCGTTTAAGAGGAAAACACCTGGGGGTGCGGGGTGGATGGGGGGACTTTCCCTTTAAGTATAATTCTAAGTTCTTGGTCTGTCGTCACTCCTTGCAAAAATGGCCTTCTTCTTTTTTTTTTTTTTTGTTAAGTAGGCTTTGATTAATGGGTACTTACACCACCAGGGCATCCAATTAATTCCTTTAATTATATCAGACATTATCAATGGTAGAGGAGACCGAAAACGAAGAAGGTAATTCTCTCTTATTAAGCTTAATGCCTTAACCCATGATGTGCAGACTTTTTTAATTACCAAAGGGAATGTTGAGAACAATTAATGCATCGTGGAGTGGTATACTCCACTGGCGTATCTATTTCGACTTTTTTTTTCTGTGCCTACTGGACATTTTCGAGCGCTAACCTCACGGCCTCAGACTATTTTCAGCATAATCAATGATGTCTTTTCATAATTAAAAAATGGCCTCCAGTGCTTTTACCAATTAGCCACGATTTGATGACTGATACTGGGCAAAAAAAAAAGTGTGTGAGGGACAGTTGAGTCTGTTGAGCTTGTTGGAAGAAAAAAGCAGTCCCGCTAATGAAACGCAAGAGTTCTGAGAGTTCCCTTTCCCCCTAGAGTACCGGAGCCATTAGATATAACGTCTAGAGCGCGACGTCAATCCAGCCAGACGAAATCTTACACGCAACAGGACAGCCTTTTTCAAGATGAAACAACTCTCATTCGCTCGCTCTTGGGGAGCTAATTGCTAAACCTGAAGGATGAAAGATAACTCTAGGTGGATTTCGTCTCTCTGCGGATTATACTGATTTTCAGGCAATTTGTAATGAGGATGTGGCAGATTTGCAGGCCAAGACCATTGGGATTGCTGAAATAAGGATTGCCATTATTAAAAGTCTATTAAGTAAGAAGGGTTTCTTTTCAGGATATAAAGTAATTTCCATTCCACATACACTACCGTATATAGGTTCCCTGGTGGTCTAGTGGTTAGGATGCGGCGCTCTCACCGCTGCGGCCCGTGTTCGCCCCCCATTCAGGGAACCAACCCCAGCCATTAGGGTTGCACAAGCCTTAGTGCCGGTCCCAAGCCCGGATAAATGGGGAGGGTTGCGTTAGGAAGGGCATCCAGCGTAAAAACATGTGCCAAATCATACATGCGGATGATCCGCTGTGGCGACCCCTGATGGGAGAAGCCGAAGGAGATCATCATACACTACAGTATATGAATATGGATACGGACTTTTCCAGCTATATGGTATATGTTACTACAAAGTAAGAAGCACATAATGTCTTTGGATGCGGAATAATTACATTATCCCTTTACTTGAACTAGGAAAACCATACCAGTTCCAGCATGTCAATGCCCCTGTGCACAAAGCCAGCTCAAGAATAGGAGGAACTTCCACTCATCCATCTTTCAATAACACAATGAAGTTATGAGACAAGGACATGATAACAAAATGAAGATATAACAATAAAGTTATGAGACAATTCTGTTATAACACAATGAAGTTATAACATAATGAGATTATTAGACAATTACACTATAACACAATAAAATTATGAGAAGATATTGTAACACAATTATGCGATACGAAGTGTCACAATCCTCTCGGAGCACATTCTCACAGGTGAGCACCGGGAGCATATTCATGCATGCAATATGCTATACCAAATCCTGAATCCAATTTGGAAAGCATAATTCCCAGCTGTGTGTTGTGGGTCATAACCTTATGGCACTGAGTAATGATTTCACAAGCAGCGCTCCTGGATTGTAGTTACTACATTTGCATTTATTTTTATTCAGGGTGTTTTTGGAGGCAGAAATAAGAAAAAAAAAAAAAAACCGAGCACTGAGGAGATGTTCAGGGTTTGAGGATCCATTCAAAAGTAATTCTGCAATCCAGCTAATTGCCCTTGATCACTAAGCGAGAAACAAATAATTGGCAAAACAATAAGAAAAGGTCATTTCAATGAGCTGATGAAAGATTTTATTTAAATACTGAATCTAATTTAATCTCAAGACACTAAACTCCAGTATCTTGAAGGACAGAGTAGAATGAAATGTTTTGGTTAACTTGAACTAGAAGACCCAAACCTGTTCCAGCAATGCCCCATGAAGATATGCTTTACATGAGTTGGAGTGCAAGATCTTGAGTGGCCTGCTATAGAGAACTGACATCAAACCTACTGAACACCTTTGGGATAAAGTGGAACACTGACTGCACCTCAGGCCTCCTCACCTCACCTACATCAGTACCTGAGTTTATTAAGGCCATTGTAGCCTAATGAGCACAAATTTCCTCAACTACAATCCAAAAAAGATTTCATCTCCCCAGAAGAATAGAGATTATTATAACAGCAAATTGCGTAAAAAATGGTCAAAATGCACATACGAATCTTATGGTCATTGGACCACAATCTTTTGTCCATAGACTGTATCTTCTGGGTCAGAGTTCTGGATTATAGTAATATAATAGCATATTAACTGTGCTGCGCTTTTCCTGTAAAATAAAATGCTAATATAAAATAAAAGTTGCTTGTTCATCTGGTCTAATATGAACCCCTGAGGCACCATTTAATACCAGTATCTTGAAGGACAGAGTTAAGAATTATTAATCACTTGATGTTCCAGAAAGGCCACTGAAGCCCAGAAGCATTATAACGTTACTATAGGTTGGGGAAAGGATAGGAAGAACTTCCACTTATCCATCTATCAATTACACAATGAAGTTATGAGACAAGGACATTATAAAGATTTAACAATTAATTTATTAGACAATTATGTTATAACACAATGAAGTTATAACATAATGAGATTATTAGACAATGACGTTATAAAACAATACGGTTATTAGACTGACATTATAACAATAAAATTATTAGAAGATATTGTAACACAATTACGCTATAACAATAAAGTTATTTGACAATTTCACTATAACACAATGAGACTATTAGACAATGATTTTATAACACAATAAAATGATCAGATAATGATTTGATAACACAATAAGGTTATAAGACAATTACACTATAACACAATGAAACAATTAGACAATGCTGTATAACACAATGAGGTTATTAGACAATGATTTTATAACACAATAAAATGATTAGATAACGATTTGATAACACAATAAGGTTATAAGACACAATGAGGTTATTAGACAATTACACTATAACACAATGAGACTATTAGACAATGATGTATAACACAATAAAATCATTAGATAATCATTTTATAACACAATGAGGATATAAGACAATTACACTATAACACAATAAAGCCTTTAGACATCTACATTTACTGTGTGTATCTATTGCATCATATTACATGCATCATACTGTGACCTCTACCTCAACCTCCTGCATATTCTTATTTATTTTCATGTAACCTCGTTGTCATTTGCACTTCTCATAGGCACCATTTGATGACTTTTCCCAGTACCGTTACACTCCCGTACTCAACCGCATAGATAATTAGGTGCGTGTGAATAAAAGTATCGAAACGTTTACAGTTTAAGCTCAAGAAGAATCACAGCAAGTTTATGTACAGCCCCAGTTCAAAACATTGTCACTGGTCGATTACTTACAGAAGCACAGTAGATAAGAAGAAAGGCTAAATCAATTTCAGGAGGCTAAACTGATTGGAGCAATCTGTTTCTTCGACCAACGGCATCTTGATAACCCTAAAACCCTCTTAACAGCTATCAAGCCATACATTATGATTTATGACGCTGACTGCAAATGCCAGACGCAAAAAAACAAAACAACAGGTGAACATAATTCGGACAAAATATAGCATGGCATAAAACCTGGAGTAATGTCCTGGATTTATGGTCAAGAGATTTGCAAGCAGGAAGGTACACAGGTGTCACATGGATTTGTTTGGGAAAAGAAAATGGCGCTTGGTTTGTCCTCTAAGCTTTTAGCTTTTGTTTATGGTAAGAAAGGTGCGTTCTGAACTCTCTGAATTGCTCCGAGGCTGATATGTAAAAAGCACATCTCGGGTTCGTGTAAGATCGGATCTTGCTGGGATGTGATTTGGTATGCAATGTGGGTGGCTTTAATTTAGCCTAGCTAGGTCTGGAAACCTGACCTTGCCAGCTCCACAGCCTGCTGAATAATGAATCTGATTTCCCAGAAGAGTGGAAGTTATTATAACAGCAAATGGTGAATCAATATGGAATAAGATGTTCAAAAAGCACATCTTTTGGTCAAGTGTCCAAAAACTTTTGTCCATACAGTCTATATGAAGACATATACTGCAAATTCTATTGCCTTGGAGTGACTTAGTTGCCTACACAGTATAAGTGGGGTGGCATTAATATATACATACATATATACATACACAGTAATGCCCTGTTTATCGCCACCCCAAAAATGCTATTTTATGTATACAGTACTGTACTGTATTCGCATTTTACTTCATTTTATGATTAATAATTATATTTTTTATTAATAAATGTCATTAAATATAACATAAAACTCCATAAAAACCAATTCCCTATTAGTTTTTTGGTCTATCGAGAGAGAAAATCAGCCAAACAAATAAGTTATGTGGCAAATGCAATTCCACGCTAAACCGGGGGCTAGAGATTTGAAAGAAAGAAAGAAAGAAAGAAAGAAAGAAAGAAAGAAAGAAAGAAAGAAAGAAAGAAAGAAAGAAAGAAAGAAAGAAAACCCTTGCACCCTCACAACAAAGTGGACAGGGATTAGAAAGAAAGAAAGAAAGAAAGAAAGAAAGAAAGAAAGAAGGAAAGAAAGAAAGAAAGAAAGAAAACCTTTGCACACTTGCAACAAAGTCGACAGGAAATGAAAGAAAGAAAGAAAGACAGAAAGAAAGAAAGAAAGAAAGAAAGAAAGAAAGAAAGAAAGAAAGAAAGAAAGAAAGAAAGAAAGAAAACCTTTGCACACTCACAACAAAGTGGACAGGGAAAAGAAAAGAAAGAAAGAAAGAAAGAAAGAAAGAAAGAAAGAAAGAAAGAAAGAAAGAAAGAAAGAAAGAAAACCCTTGCACACTCGCAATAAAGTGGACAGGGATTAGAAAGAAAGAAAGAAAGAAAGAAAGAAGAAAGAAAGAAAGAAAGAAAGAAGGAAAGAAGGAAAGAAGGAAAAAGAAAGAAAACCTTTGCACACTCGCAACAAAGTGGACAGGGAAAAGAAAGAAAGAAAGAAAGAAAGAAAGAAAGAAAGAAAGAAAGAAAGAAAGAAAGAAAGAAAGAAAGAAAACCCTTGCACACTCGCAACAAAGTGGACAGGGAAAAGAAAGAAAGAAAGAAAGAAAGAAAGAAAGAAAGAAAGAAAGAAAGAAAGAAAGAAAGAAAGAAAGAAAGAAAGCCTTTGCACACTTGCAACAAAGTGGACAGGGAAAAGAAAGAAAGAAAGAAAGAAAGAAAGAAAGAAAGAAAGAAAGAAAGAAAGAAAGAAAGAAAGAAAGAAAGAAAACCTTTGCACACTCACAACAAAGTGGACAGGGAAAAGAAAGAAAGAAAGAAAGAAAGAAAGAAAGAAAGAAAGAAAGAAAGAAAGAAAGAAAGAAAGAAAGAAAACCTTTGCACACTCACAACAAAGTGGACAGGAAAATAAAAAGAAAGAAAGAAAGAAAGAAAGAAAGAAAGAAAGAAAGAAAGAAAGAAAGAAAGAAAGAAAGAAAACCCTTGCACACTCGCAATAAAGTGGACAGGAAAAACTCGTGTTCAAATCCCAGCCACACCAAGGTGCCACTACTGGGCCCCTGAGTGAGGCCCTTAAACCCATAGCTGCTCAGTTGTATGAGATAAAAGGTAAGTCGTTCTGGATAAAGGCCAAAAGCACTTGTGAAAGACATTGTGATGTTGGAATACAGAATAACAGCTACTCCAATCAGGTTTTTTTTTTAAATGAACAAACACAATCCTTCATTCTTGTTTTAGAAGTGATTTTAAATGTATTTATAAATAAAAAACAACAACAGATTAGTTTGGGTTCCTTTTTGAGTCTCTCAAGATTTCTTTCTCACGTCGTCTCGGCATTTTTTCACACCATCATCACCTCTGGCTTGCTTATAAACAATTTCTCCATTTTAAACATATATCCTGAATGTACAGTATTTCTTTAGGAAAATAGTCCAAGGTAGTCATGACAAGTGGTGACCTCTAGTGGTCTGGATGACAAATCTCATGAGAGCTGTGTGACAATGTTAAATGCAATATAGACAAGAATTAGGTTTTTAAATTCACTGGTCTAAGATCACCAAAGTTAGCATAAACCAAATATAACTAACATCAGAGTAAACGCAGAAGCAAAGTTCGTTCTCCATTCAACTGACTTTTCTGGTCTGTTTTTCATTTTTCAGACATTGTTTCCCATAATATGCCCTTGCAAATTGTAAATGCTTCCCGTTCTTCTTCTTTTTCTTCTTTCGACTGCTCCCATTAGAGGGCACCACAGCAGGTCACCGGTCTCCATACCCCCGTGTCCTCTACATCTGCCTCTTTCAAACCAACTACCTGCATGTCTTCCCTCACCACATCCATAAACCTCCTCCTTGGTCTTCCTCTTTTCCTCCTTCCTGGTGGCTCCATCCTCAGCATTCTCCTACCGATATACCCCATGTCCCTCCTCTGCACATGTCCAAACCATCTAAATCTCGCCTCCCTCACCTTGTAAGGAAATGTCCTACTCAATGTGTCAATTTGAATGCTATAAAGCCAGCTTGACACTCCAGACTCATTGTTAGACATTGTAAAATTATTGCATTGGAACAAATCCCTAAACTGTCCCACAGCACCGAATTTCCGCACCCTGTTGTGTCCATTTGTGCTTTTAGAATTGCTAAATAGCAAGATTAGCTCCAACTGTATGCTCAAAAACTTGTTATAAGTTTTCAAATAACGCCATAAAACAATTTGTATATTCCTTTCATTGCCATTTCCAAACATTTCACATGAACCGGGTGCACTCGAATCCTTATGTACCAGACAATGTGCTTTTTTAAAATGTATTAAAACATCGGCATACACGCTTCCTCATATATTTGAGAATCCTGAAAGTGCTTTCATCATTAAATAGACACCAATTTGACAATTTGTCTTCCTTAATCTGAGGATATAAGTAAAGACTCTCAGACTTGTCAAGCTAAATAAGATTAATTCAAGAAGTTTATTTTTCCCCGAACTAGGCCGAAAGCAGGCTAAGTAAGTCGGCTGTCATTTCGAAAATAGAATTGAATACAACATAATGCTGTGTTTTTGATCTTCATGCTTGTTGTACTCGTATCATGTTTGTGCACTTATTTAAATAAAACAACAACAACAACAGCAACAACATAGAACCCCTTCAATTAAACTGAGCTTGATGTGTCAGAGAATCCCCTTCTCTTATATAGAGAGGATGAAGAACTTTTCAAGGCGATGCATGTTCACAACACAAAGTCTTTTCTCTGGGTGACATTCTTTTTTTGTTGTCCTAGATTATTTGATAACATTAAATATAGTGTAATCCATGTTTAAATAATCTGGTATAAAGTATCCTGCATTTCACATTATCTAGTTTACATAATCTACTTTACAGGAAATTCCTGGTACTAATAATCGCAGCAATTGACATTAAGAGTTGTACATTAATATCCCAGTTAATGACATAACAGCATATACACTAAATGTATACAGGTGCTACTTCCCCAAATTGTTACCACCAAACTGGAGGCACACAATTGTATAGGATGTCTTTGGATGCAGAGTTGTGTATTTTTTAAAGATTTATGATCACACTCTTGATGTCACCCAAATAAGAATGGGTTCCCCTTTTGAGTCTGGTTCCTCTCAAGGTTTCTTCCTCATAACATCTAGGGTAGTTTTTCCTGGTCACAGTCGCCATGGCTGCTCATCAGGGATAAAAACACATCGTTCACGTTAACTGTTGATTTCTGTAAAGCTGCTTTGAGACAATGTCTGTTGTGAAAAGTGCTATAGAAATAAACTTGACTTGTTACATTTAATTTGACAATGACTATGTACACAAAATCAGCTCCATGAATATATGCTTTACATGGGTTTGAGTGGAAGATCTTGAGTGGTCTGTTCTAGAGCTCTGACGTCAACCCTATTGCACACAATTAGGATAAATTGGAATATACATAGTATAGTCATTAATTGTATTTTATTGTTACGGCTATAATAGCACTGCATCCACTAGCCAGTAATTAGGTGTCAAATTTACAATTCATAATAATCACTGCTAATGTGATTTAGTTTTTGGCGCAATGAAAAAACACGGCTCCCCCCCCCTTAATGAAATAGCACATGATGTAACACGTCGTTACTGTTTTTTTGCATCCGTTGCTTCACTTGCACACAAGTAAAGTGAAAAACGGAGCTTCTAAATCAAGGTAATGAAATCATAATGTTGTTTGTGGGAAGTTTTTTATTCATTCGATGCAATTAATTCTCTCAGTTAACTCTGAAGTCTGTGTGTGATTTCACACATTGAGATCCTTTATATGGAAGCCTTCTTACATTCTGAGTTTTAGAAAGCTGCTTCTAGAAAGTGTTTTTTGCAAAAGGTTTTGGACAGGTGTGAATATTTTTATTTTTAGCAATTTACAAAATAGAAAGCAAATGAACATACAAATCATATTTGGTGTGATCGCTCTTTCCCTGCAAAACAGCATTCATTATTCTAGGTATACTTGCACATTTGGAGGAACTCAGCACGTAGATTGTTCCAGACATCTCAAAGAACAAACCACAGATGTTAGGTGGATGTAGGCTGCCTCAAATCCTTCTGTCACTTCATGTAATCAAAAAGACCTGAAAACTATAACTTCCAGGACTTGTTTTTCTCTACCCTGAAGATAGTTTTTAATGACATTGGCTGGAAGTTTGGGATCGCTGTCCTGCTGCAGAATAAATTTAGGGACAATCAGACGACTCCCTGGTTGTACTGTATGATGGATAATCTGCCAGTATTTCTCAGCATTCAGGACACCATAAATCATGACCCTTTTTCCAACTTTATTTGCAGAAATGCAGCCCCAAACTTACAAGGAACCTCCACCATGCTTCACTGTAGCCTGCAGTACTTGTTATTGTACAAACAGCAGCAAACAACTTACCTCAAAAAACTTGACAAGGCAAAGCCTTTTGACTCATCAGCCGAAGTTGAGTCTCTTAGCTGTGCTTTCATGTCGGAAGTATGGCTTTTTGGCTGCAATTCTTACATGAATACCACTTATTGCCAGACTTTTACAGACAGTATAACTGTGTTCCACTGGTTTCCACCAGTACTTCTAACATCTTCTGATGTTGAATTTCATCTGCAATAAATTTCCTTGGCCAAACGCTGTGTCTATGGTCCTCAGAATTGCTGTTTCTTTGTGCTTCTTTAAATTAGCTTGAACAGCACATCGTGAAACCTCAGTCTTGATGTACTCCGTCTTGCCATGTTGTATGACCTGTGACATGAGACTGTCTTCCACAACGTCACCTTAGTAACAGAGTTTGGCTGTTCTTTACCCAGGTTTGAGCTCCTACACAGCTATTACGCTTTCACTTAATAACTGTGTTTCAACCTACATACAAAATTGATGATTATTAGCACCTGCTTGGTATAACTGATTAATCATACACCTGACTCTGATCCTACAAAATCCCTTAGTGCAAGTGTATGTATTCTAGTTTGAGAATAGAATGCCGAAACATATTCACACTAAATACTGATTAGATTTAGATTTTTCTTCTGTTTTTCACTTTGTATTTTATAAATTGACAAAAATAGATTAATAAAATGTTTGACAAGCATTTCTTCACACCTGCCTAAAACCTTTGCACAGTGCTATGTGACAGTTATTTTTCTGAATATTTTTTTCTGTATATTCAGTACTTTCTGAGATGTCTAGCTCTATAAGGACCTTTTGCCCTGTTGCTCCTTTGTTTTTTTTTCTCGTCCAGTTTCTTGGAGCGTACTTTCTGTTCCTTCTGAAACAGTATTTCCTTAAATAGCCCAATGATGGAATGGCTGCTTATTGTCTTGAGTTTCAGTCCTGGTGATTTGAAAAAAAGAACTTTTACAAGTACTCCATAATAATCGGTGTTGCAGATTACCGGTGCGTTCACAATGTTCACAGTAGGTGGCAGAAGAAATTGGGAGCAATAGATGCAAAATTGTCAAAATTGCTCGCTATCTCTCTGTCATTCAGTCTCTCTCAATTTCAGTACGCCAAACAAGACAATGTAGTGACTCTGAGTTCCACAGTATTGCCGAAGATGAAATAGACAAATGCGTTTGTGCTCTTAGAGCATGGAGGCCTTTCTGCTTGAGAAAATGTATGATGACTGAGCACAATCGCTCTTGCGTTTAAAGTAATCAGCGTACGACTGGGCTATAAAACAACATGTCATGTTTTTATCTGTTGTTTTTAACTGTGAAATAACAGTCGCCTAACTGCAAATGCTATGTTGTCATGTAAAGATGGATCAGGCAGACGCAAACGCAGTAGGCGATTTTTATTAATATCAAGGCAGATAAATCCAAGATGTGAATCAGAATCAAAAACCGACTCATGGATCAGGCGAACAGCGTAAGCTAAGCAAACAAGAGGATCGATGAACGAGAGACAGAAACAGATCAAAAAAGGCTTGGTATCGATTAAAGAGCCAGGCAAACAGAATGTATACTTTATTAAGAGTTCATGAACCAAAAAAAGTCCCTTTTATAGTTGGCGAGTGTATAGACCCAGGGTTACTGAGGACCTTGGAGTGTGTGTGTATGTGTGTTTAGTGTTTCAGTCCATAGCAGCCAATCATATTTCAGACATAGCACTTTGTACTTTTTATCCAACAAGAACAAATGTCAAGTCAATTCGATGTGTGTTTTAGTAGCTACAAACATTCCCTCGCCAACCTCTTTTTTTTTTCTCTTTGCATGACAAAGTGCAAAGCCCTGAAAACTTTCCAATGTCGGAAAATTTTAAAGAAACTTCTCGTTAATGCTCAGTAACCCTGAAGTGAAACCAGAATTTCAGGGTTGTCTAGAATGTCAGGGACAAAACACCCTGTTGTTATTGCAGAATATTCAATTTTGAGGCTCCGACACATCCCATAAAACATTAGATCAGTGATTAATTCAATATAACACCACTCAAGTCAATTCAAACGGACTCAAACTAGAACCCATACTCACCTGAGTGGCATTAAATGTCCACTTATTACGCCCCCAACCCCTTAATATAACTGACTCCTACAGTCGACATGATTTACTGTACATATATATTTCTTGGGCACATGTTTTTATCCTACAAGCAAGGAAGAACACATTGCACAATAAGGCTTAAATGTGAAAAAGGAAGAGGTGCAGGAAGGCATAATAATCTTGCCAGGTTGTAAGACGAATGTTCTTGCTTACACAACTCCCGGGTGAGTCCTGTTGTTGTGCCAGCTCCACTACATGATTATGTGTGATTCGGCATGGTTTCTGGAGTCTGGTGTGTGCCTGGACATGATGGAGAACATGTGCAAGACTGAGTCAATCCTGTACCTATTCGTATACACTTAAAACACTTGGACCTTGTATTCCATTGCAGGATTGGATTTCCCCCGGGAACCAACATGTAAATCTCAGTTTGCAGTAAAATATTAGTATTATTCAGCTATTTCATTGGGTGTGAACGGGGTGGGTATAGATGTCTCTGGATGTTGCGGCATTAAATTTTCCCTCCATTTGAACTAAGAGACTCAGACCTGCATGGCAGTGTCCCTCTACAAAAAAACAGCTCCATGAAGATACAGTATGCTTTACATGGGTTGGAGTGGAAGATCTTGAATAGTCTGCTATAGAGATCTGACCTCAAACCTACTGAACCCTTTGGGATGAATTGGAATGCTGACTGCACCTCAGGCTTCTTCAACTCGCCTACATCAGTAGCTGATTGTGTCTGGATGAGCACAAATGTCCACAAGCACACTCCAAAATCTATAATCCCAAGTCTATACCATCCTTTACAGATGTGTGCCTCCAACGTTACCTTTATATACAGAATATATACAAAAATCAGGAATGCTGCTGCATTCTCGGCTTTCAGTAAGAGCGTTTTTGTGTGAATGTGGAATTTTATTTCTGAGAAACACTCTTACTTTAAAAGGAGAACTGAGTTACTTGTCATAATTAGCATTAGATTTTTTTTTTACCAAAAAACCGCCAACTTGTAACAGCTTGTATACTGTTTTGAAAAGAAAGCAAGAAAAAAAACCCATCTTGACCTACTTTCTAGTAACTTTCCTGATTTAAATGGCGAGAAATAAATAAAAAAAATACTTCTACGAGTTGCTCCCAAACATGCGTCGATTCTGTAATCTCACTGAGGGATTAGTAAACTGGAATAGCAATGCAATTATTTTAGGATGAAACTCATATTTCATAACGACTTCATGACAACAACAACAACAACAACGAGGACTACAAGTTCCTGAACGATGGATTTGTAAAGTTTTGGATTCTACAATATAGCTGTTAAAAAGCCCTTCATCCCCTTTATCAGTGTTACTATGGCAATGTTGGTGAAGCCAGAAATGAAAATTATTGCAGATATTGCTTTGACTTACATAAAAATAAATAATATGACCCTTGCACTTGCGTTATAACACGATAATACACAATATTTTTACACTTATATTTAAGTTTGTAGACACCTGACCTAATAACATCCCATTCCATATTTAGTCCACATTTTCTGTTACAATAACCTTCACTTCCCTAGGAAGATGTTCTACTAGATTTCGGAGTGTGCTTGTGAGAATGTATGCACATTTACATTCAAGGGTAGATGTAGGTGAGGTGAGGAGGCCTGAGGTGCAGTCAGCATTGCATTTCATCCTAAAGGTGTTCAATAGGGTTGAGGTCAGAGCTCTATAGCAGGCCACTCAAGATCTTCCACTGGCTTTGTGCAGTGGGATATTGTCATGCTGGAACAGGTTTGGGTCTCCTGGTTCAAGCGAAGAGAAAATTTTATTCTCAGGCAGTGGTCCCCAAGCCCCGGGCCATGGACTGGCACCGGTCCGTGGGTCAATTGGTACCGGGCCGCACAGAAAGAAATCATAACTTACATTATTTGTGTTTTATTTATTATCTGATTCTGTTTCAATGTTTTATTTTGGAAAATTATGCATTCTCTTCGCCACATCTGTCTATGACTCACTCTTGATGCATGTCATGATGCCTCGGTCACATGTCTTAACTCCATCCGCTACCTTCTTAAAGGGGCTGCTCCGGCCGCTAACACATAATAAAATAACACATTACTGCTAAATTCAAACCCACAAGCTAGCAAAATTAACAAATTACAACACAGTGGATTCACGTTTATTATTACCATAATTTCCGGACTATTAAGCGCACCCGAATATAAGCCGCACCCACTGAATTTGACAAAGATTTTTATTTTGAACATAAATAAGCCGCACCTGACTATAAGCCGCAGCCACATTGAAACTAATGAACTTTACACAGGCTTTAACGAAAGACAGTGTCTGTTACACGGCTTGTATCTAAACAGTAGCCTACCAAGAAAGTCATTGTTCACTGTCTTCCTCCTTCCTTTCACAACAATTTCTCTCGGGAGTTTTTCTTTTGACATCGTCGTGCGTTTAAAAATCACTATCGGTGAAGCTTTTCTCCCGATGCCGTGCAGCTCAGAACACAGGTGAAGTGTGTGTTTTCATGCTCGGTTGTTTTCAGAGTGACGAATGATTCGCATTTCCTGTAGACAGTCCGAGTAAACGGCAGGTCAAACGTCAGAGGAACATCATCCATATTTATGACGTGGTGCAGCCCGATTCCGGAATATAGTCCGGAAAATACGGTATATTTAGAAAATACCAGTTTTTATGCCGGTCGTATCGTTTTATTTAGTTGTATTTATCCACCACACCTTAAAGGCCGGTCCGTAAAAATATTGTGACATAAATCTGGAAAATCATGTGTTCCAATAATTTTGTCTATATAGAGTATATATATATATATATATATATATATATATATATATATATATATATATATATATATATATATATCTCAGTATATTCCTTCCTTTTGTTTCATTATGTCAATCATTTTTTTACCACCATCCCAGACACAAAACAGCTTTATTCATATAAAAGGAAATGAAAATCATTCTTGTCATGACATGCATATTTCTATACAGAAATAGCCTTTTTGACATAAATGTTCAGCCCAAACGCTGTATAACTAATCACATGTTGCACCTCCAGGGTGCTCCAGGATACGGACAGATCCAGAATATTAAAAGAAACATGAATATTTACTTCGGTCATTTTTTGTATGCTCTAATTGTATTTTTGCCTGAGGCTTTGCACACACACTTACTTTAATAATTATTATTGATTTGGCGGAAATGGCTGCATTTTTAAAACGCTTTTGATTGGTCAAAAAATCTCGTAGTAGAATTAACACAGATTAACAAGTGTGTGTGAAATATACTTTACAAATGCGGGTTTATGTCAGATGTCATGAAGGGCTCATAGAGCTCCCATAAAGCCCGAGTGAGCAAACGTGCGCAGACACATTACACGAGTTAAATATAAACCCGCATTGTGATTTATGAAAACATTTTCAGTAGGACATTGTAAGAAGAAGAATTTAGTCGAATCATTTGAGTCGAACTTTTGCATCGTCTTGCAACTGTAAATTCTCTTGAGATTTCGTCCTATTTAACGATCTGTGCACTTATTGAATAATTAAAACGAAAACATGCCCATTTTTTTCTCCATTCTTCATCGAGGTCTTAAAAACTAATGTGGCGTATTCACTTCCCGAGGTGCAAAGCTAAATGGAGTGGATTATATAATCACCGTGATTGTTCTATTTGTTTGTTTTTTCTGTTCCTGTATTCACAAATCAAATCCATTTTCCTTTGCAGTTGTTAATTCATTAAAGCCAGAGAGTCATGGAAATACTGAAGTAAGCAATAATGAGCGGTTGAACATCACCCTCAACATTGTAACTTGCGTCCTTTTTTGCATTTCTTCTTGCTCGTCATTTAACTGACCGGACCGTACCAAGGTGAATTAATTTCAGTTTTGTCCACTTGGTATCGACCTTCGGCCTCCGTGCTTGATAAAGCACAGCATGGATGGCATCTGTATCCATTATTACTCCTGAGCTCATGTGTCTTCTTGTTATCTGTCTTAATCTAATGAACCCCATGCTGGCATTCGCCGTGTCTCCAGATGTTAGTGCTGATAGGTAAAGTTTTCTTTTTTTAAGACAAAATAACCCCAGAAGGTTTATTAAATCAGTGGCTCTGTAATATCGCGGCATATAGAATAAAAGATTTCTATCTACCCTTTAGTCATATACTGTGTACATATATATACGTGTGTGTGTGAATATATACAAGGGAATGTATTACTATCGGGATGATACATTAATATGAGATGAATTTTTTTATTACATTTAGATAACCAGCTGTGCATGAGGCCAAGTCTGTTCCAATAACACTTCAAGACAGAAATGTAAATCTTGGAAGCATTTGTTTGCTTTACCATAATACTAGTGCTTTATTTCACGAACTGCCAGTTCCAAATGCTATTTAATGGTTACTGGTTTACATTAATGCGACCATTTCTATGCCGGTTAAACCTATAGAATCACCTATTTTTTTATGGTTTTTGAAACACATGCATTTTTTAAAAATGAAACATATTAGGTAAATAGCAAAATTGCACAAGAATTGCACAGGGAATGAATTATAGAAAAATGTTAGGAGATATAGGACATTTTTGGCACCAACAGAAGAACTTTTGTAAGAGGGAGAGTTGATGTTAGTCAAGTCAAGTCAAGTCAAGTTTATTTCTATAGCGCTTTTTACAATGGACATTGTCTTAAAGGAGCTTTACAGCTTTAACAGTTGAGGTGAATGTTGTGTATTTATCCCTGATGAGCAGCCATGGCGACTGTGGCCAGGAAAAACTACCTTAGATGTTATGAGGGAGAAACCTTGAGAGGAACCAGACTCAAAAGGGGAACCCATCCTCATTTGGATGACATCAAGAGTGTGATTATAGTCTTTAAACAATACCGAACACTGGAGAGTGAGAACAACATGAGCACTGGAATGTAAGATTATGAGTAATGTCCTTATAGTCTTATACAGATCATTTGAGATTATGGAACCAGGAGCTACTAAGCAACTCATAAAATCCTCACCCCCACAGTCAAACATGGAGGTGGACGCTTAATGGTTTGGGGTTGTTTTAAAGCAGGGAAAGTTGGAGAGGTTCAGGTGAAAGGAAAACTAAACCAAAATGACTACTATTATTGTACATACTTTAATACCGTGAAATTCCATGTGTACTGCACCTGAATCCTATTGAACTGCTCTGGGATGAACTGGATCGCAAGCTCAGAAAGAAATGTTCAAGAAACACCTTTGGCAAGTTTTACAAGAGGCATGGCAAAGTATTCCAGCTAAATGCTTCGGAAAATAAACTCTCTATGTTTAATCTTTATTGATTAATAACACGTATTAACAGTTATTAATGCAGTGTCAAATATTTGCTAAGAACCTGCAACAAACAACTTGGACATGGTCATGAAGACTTACCTGTGGAGGAAAACCTACCCACTGTGTCACCGAAGCGCTGAGACCAATGACTCCTTCCAAACATGCCAACAGAAAACGTCTTATGTGTACAAAAATCCCCCATCATCAGCCATTTTTAGAAAATAAAAACAAACAAATTTATTGCTTTACATTGTTTTGTATTTCGAAAAGAATTTTTATTGCACTTATTTACAGACATTCTTGCAAAAACACCAGACATACACAAATTCTAGCATTTGGGACAAAGCCATAATTACTTCCATGGATTATATACTTAAAAATGAGGTGACAGTAAATCAGCAGCAAGTACGAAAAGAACATCAGGTCCCCGTTTCAAACAGGTGGCTCCTGAACGAGAACCGTCGTTACACAAAGTACCTGTGCATTCACACCATATTTTAGACACTTTGACAAGCCTGCAACATGATACGTCTTAATGGAACAAAGTCTCTTGTTGGATTCCTGAATCTCTAACGAGTAGGAAAAACCTTAAATAAAACATGAAGGGCAGACGGTGTTGTTCTTGCGGAGGCGTGGACACTGTAAGTATGAAAAAATGTCACTAGCCTTTCTAGAGCGAGCAAGACCCTCGTGTTGCATCTCAAGCCTGAGAGGTTATAGTCATAACCAATTACCAACACCGAACCTACATGGCTTTTATTGAGAAGGTATGATGATGTTCAAGGCATAAGTCATGTTCAAGCTTTATTTAGGCAATTATCAGTAAGAAAAAATAATTTCTTCCCCTTTTATATATATTTTTTGCTTTTGTCAACTAAAAAGTTGCTAATTGGCTGCTACCGCATGACACCTGAGAAACCTTGTATGGTCTTGTATGGGATATTTTTTATATCATGAAGATATACTGGACAGTGTATAATGATGAAGCAACACTTTCTTGACCTTGGAGGTCACTTCATATGAGGAACAGTATTTTCCAGGGCTCCTTTGTTAAAACCTTGTACATTATATATAGGGTTTCAAACTCTCCGAACCGGTTTGCTAATGTCTCAGATGCCTGTCCTAGAGGCTACAACCCTAGAGAGATTTGTGTTTCTGTTCTCCAGCACACCACATTCAGCTGAGTGTTGCAATGGTAATTAGTTCTCCTGGATTGCTGGCAGCTCTTGTTCATTGTCACTCTATGATACCTTTGGCACCATTTGGTTTCGAGTAATCTCTAAAGATCAGGAGAATAGGAAATACTGTTCCATTTGGAAGCATGTTTCCTGCAAATACTTCTTTCAACTTAATTTTTCCTTCCCGCCGTCATGTAAAAGATGCGCAGAGGGATCAATTAGTTGCGGCGAACAAAGCAGAGTTTGCGTGATGTGAATTGCAGGCTTTCATCACAGATTTCACATCATGCTACGCTCCCCAGTGTTGTACCCCATCGTTTGGGAACACGTCAAGGTCCCGATATCAAAGACGGGAGTGCACGGGCCTTTTTGGATCGTTTCTTGGATGTTGATGAAGATTTTGGCAGGTCAAGTCAAGGACATTTTGTTCGTAAAGAGAATTTAAAAGCAAAAGAGGATGTCCAACCATTCTCTAATTCCTCATATTATATATAACTATAGGCGATAAGTGGAGGCAGAGGGAAAACTCGTTTTTTACTATCACTCCTGTACACTACGTATCCCTAAACATTACATTTTTACTTTTTCTTCATTGCTTATCTTAATTTTCGTCACAATCTTCGCTTTCTGGCTTCGCTTCGCCAGCTAGCAGTGGCGTTTCGAGCTCGTACCTCAAATTTTAGCTCGAGTAACAAAGCAAAAAATCGACAGAGTGGCCGCTCGTACCTCGGAAAACTCAGACATTAATGCACTCGTAGGTCAAGATACCACTGTATACATATAAACAGTGCAGTTTTAAAGGCATTTGATTTGAAGAAAAATTGTTCTACTACTTCAAAAAAAGAAATGTGTGTGGTGGAATGCAAGGGCATTATTTGCCAAAACTTAATACATGACAATACAAATGCTTGACCAGACTTGATAAATGCACATCGTTCACTTTAACTCCTAAATTCTATACAGCTGCTTTGAGACAATGTCTGTTGTGAAAAGCGCTATAGAAATAAACTTGACATGACTTGACTTGACTTGAATGAATGAACATTTGTCTATATATAGACAAACTAGTCCATAAACTGACATGGTACAGGCGAACACAGTCAGGTAACACATCATTGATGGGATGGGGGGGGTGGAGAAAAGACTGGAACAGAAACAAGAGCAGATGGAAAGTAAACAAAAGCGCATGACGTGAAGCAAGTGCAAAACAACATGAAAGCTGTGTTGGTTGACACTTTTCTGAAAAAGAGAATACAGACAATACTTGCCATAGTACAGACTGTAAAATGTAAAAAAACCTCTGTGAAGGAATAAAACGAGCATGTCCAAACATCATTCATAATAATCAATAATCAGTTTTTGTTTGCATTGCTTCTATTTCGATCGTTATATGCAAGAACAAAAAGTCAAATTTGTGAGAAAATATGGATTTTTTTACTTGGGTACTGCATGGTACAATATCTAGTTCAAAAGATTTGATCCTTCATGTGAATCTAAATAGAGACAAATGAATACTTTTAAATGAACTGGATTTTGCAAGCTGAAAATATCGCCGTGTGCCAGAACCCCACATGCTAGTCGCTATTCCCTGACTTGTTGTCTGGGGGAAAATCAGCAACCTGCTGCTTAGTGTTTATCTGACATGGTGTTTGGTGTTTGGAGGCCCTTCTTGGCTGGTTTTTTTTGTGCCTAAAGTAAAAATTGCACAACAGTGAATCTTATGATGATATTTTTGCATCATTTGCATAATATTATTTGGCTTCCTTTCCTCCTCTAACGATCGCTGGCAACGGATTAGGCACATCTACGTGCTTTCAGAGAACTAGACTCTTGTGTTGCAGGAAGATAATCGAACACATTTTAGCCTCCGCTTCATACTTTCCTCATTTTTTTTTGCATTTTGCAATCTCAAACCAGAATCAACAAAAAAAAGCAATTCATATTTAACTCTCACTCTTGCTAGATACTGCACATTCCGCTGTTGGTCTCAATGCGGTCGCGAAAATGATTCACGGCGTCCGCTAAAGAATTTTCGAGATAAATAAACGAAGAAGATTGTTTAAACTTTTAGAGTTTAATCATCGATAAAGGTCACATGCAACGTCTAGAGACAAAGTGCCCTTGGTTCGCTATTGATCCTCACAAAAGTGAGATTAAAGCTGTTGGAAGAGTTTTATTTCAAAAAAATTTGTGATTGAATACACCAGGTAAACCTATTTTTATGTTTTAATAGCGTTTGTGATTCAATCAGGACTCAATTTTATAATGAGGTTGATTTGTTCTGAACAATAATGAATAAATAAATAAATAAATAAATAAATAAATAAATAATACTGCTAATACTACTATTATTACTACTACAACTACAATTAATAATATGTGCGTATGTAAAAAAATAAATAAAAAATTACTGTTTCTTTTCTCGATTTTATTGTTTTTGCAGGACCCCCTCAAGGTTACAAATCCCCCAATTTTTTTCTTTTTTTTTTAGTTACAATTCCAATTTTACACCATATTAAATTCAATGCATTCCTTTTCTCACCACAATTGCTTGAACCCGATGCCACGTTGAGGTAAATTTAAAAAAAATTGACAATTTAAAATACATGCCATGTTTGACTCGTTTCTTGCAATTAAAATGTTTTTTTAAAGAAACTGCTAGACGTGTTGTGAAAGCGAACACGAGACCATCTTGAGTTTGACTCAGTGAATGCGAAAGATATATTTAGCGCTTTTATTTAATAGAACACAAGAGCGTCTTCTCCTATGAACATAAAAAAAAAAAAAAAAAAACTGTCTGTTACTACAAAACTGCATTATCCGAGCTGCACTTTGGATCATATACGGTCACGATCTGCGTATATCTCGACATAGATCTTCGCTGGAGTTCAATAGTTCAGTGTGCAATATATTGCTCAGGGCAACACAATAAGTTTGATGATGTACGTCTTCCTGGGACGCCAGTATATATCCGTTTATATGTCGAATAATATGTATGCTAATACGGTGCAATGAAGTAGCATGCAGGTGGCCTAGAGAGAGAAGCGATGCATAATGCCGGTATTGTATGCTATGAACATTTGAATAGAACATTATAAGAATTTAATACAAATTATAGGGAAAAAAGAGGATTCTTTCCTGGGGAGTGTTTATTAAAGTGCAAGTCGTCATTGCATTTACATCTGAAGTGACACAGCGATGCACTGTACAATCTAAACATCTTGCTGGTTCAGGAAAAGCCCAAGGGGGTAATATAGGCTGTGCTCTCAACTTCCTTTCCCTAGTTAATCACTGCGACACTAGCAAGTCTTATCCGGAGGAGTGTACAGACACGCTTTCCACTGTGTGTTATGCTTTGCTCTTTTGATTCCGCATAAGTAGTAGTATGAAAAGAAAAGGCTTTATGTGTCTCAGAGGAAGCATGTATTTGACCTCTCCAGCTGGTAGGAATTGGCAGGTGACCAAATTAAGGACAGAAAAATGGATGGCAGAAAATACATGGAATAAGTGCTGAAGAAGAACTACAAACACTAAATATTATATTCATAACTGCACAGTAATCACAATAATCACTGTGTGTATTGGGGAGGAATGTTTAGGTTAAAAAAAGACTTTTAGGCAGCACTCATATTAGTCAGATATTCTTGTTTCTATAGATGTCTTACACAGGGGTATATACAGTTTACACTGCATATGTAAATATACATATAAAAAAAAATAACCATGCAAATGTTTAAATGAAGTTGCTTCTGATTCATAAAAGCCTATGAGTTCAAATCCCTGAAGGATAAGGGTATAGAATAAGAACAATAGCACAGTGATCGAGCTGTGAAATAAGATGCAAAGGTATTGTCTATATAATAATAAATACCAGAAATAGAAACATCTTAGTGACTTCCGCAGCAGGGTTTAAAAATAGTGTTCATTGAGTGTGTGTGTGTATCAGTCAAGTACCTTTGTAGAGCCTTTATTTGTCACATATACTTTATAGCACAGCAAAATTCTGTCTTCGCATATCCCAGCTTGTTCGGAAGCTGGGGTCAGAGTTCAGGGTCAGCCATGATACAGCGCCTCTGGAGCACAGAGGGTCAAGGGCCTTGCTCAAGAGTGGGAACTTGGCAATACCAGGGCTTGAACCCCCACCCTTCCTATCAGTAACTCAGCACCTTAAACACTGAGCTTAAACTCCCACTTTATAGTGTTAAATAATCTGATGGCTTGTGGGAAAAAAACTGTTACACAGTCAAGTCATGAGGGGTGTGTGGTCATAAACAATGGCTGGTGGTTTGCATATGCAGCATGTGGTGTAAATGTCGGTGATGGATTGAAGAAGGACGAAGAGATAAAAAAAAGAGAAAAGTAAAACTTTGCTAGCATGTACAATATAGCACAATTTAGCCTTCAGTGTTCTGGAAAGTCCAAGAATTGGGTAGCTATTACAAAGCTATCAGTGCTCCACATACACTTTGCTACACACTCTAGGCAGTAATGAAAAGCTATGCTTCCCATATACTCTCTCGCTTCACAGACACTGACCAGGTGATAGACGTTTTTGAACCAAAATTAGCAGAGAAGTAGCGCTGCTGGCAGATACTGTACCCAGTGCATCAAACGTGGTCAGCTTTGATATTAATTTTAGAAAAAGAAAAAACAGAGATTATGATAGCATTTTGTCATTCCAAAACCCAGGAGAGATATTGCTTATCCAGTGGCCCGATTCTAGAGTCTGATGACTGTGTTGGAATAACGAAAAAGGAAGCAAAACATTGTCCAAAGAGAAGAAGATAATCCCCATGGAAAATAAAACATCTTTGGAAGGAAAAACTGGCTGTCACAGTCAGTGTGTTAGGTTCTTCCCTTAGTTCATATAAAAGTGGCTGTATAATGAATTCTGGATGGTGGTTTGGAGGAAGAGTGACACAAATGAGTCACATTGGACCCCTGTAAATGGATTCTGTCATAAAAGGTTCTAGACTTGGGTCTGGCACTATAAAGTGTGTCTGATGTGCCTGGAAATGCCAATATGCTTCAATTTGAATTACGTTTGAGTTTTCCTTTTGCCTTTCTATCAACTGACATCTAGACATTAACTGAACAAATCATGCTAAATATGAATTTAATTTAGTTTCCACCTTCCCCGAATACTTTTTTTTAAGGTGTAAATTCCACTTTGATATTCATATTAGTAAATGTCAGTGGAGTACCGTGCATTAGGTACCTTGGCCTTCAGTGGGGACTTACCCGACTTAATCCACCTCTTCATACCACCACTATTACATTGCTAGTATAGAAATCATCAATACTATACAAAAACACACTATAACAACACATGGCATTACTGAGAGAGGTATTTCACATATTGAGGGTGAATACCGTTTTACTAAAACAAGAAACCCAGTTAAGACTCCAAACCTCTACACTACAACCACAACTGTGCCGACTACATCATCTGGAGCAGTTCAGAATCAATATTTGTCTAATAACATGACAAAAACATAAACATTTTAATAAAATACAACCTACTCACCAGAGATGCAGACTCAATGTGCAGCGCTCCTCAGAGGCTGTAAGCCAGTGGTACCGCTCGTATTCACTGGTCTGAAAGTCGTGAACAAACCCTTTCCCGGGCTAAGACAAGCTAGCTAGCTTTGGGGTTGGCCAACCTCCTCACAATGTCTAGCTTTTCTGGAAAACTTATTTTTAAGTATGTCCGAGACCAAATCAATTTCTCTTCCTCCGTATGCTTAAAAGAAGTCTAACTCAGATGTAATAATGTGTGCAAAGTGCTACACATGTGTTTTGCCAGTCGAACTCAGCTGTAACAGTTTCACTCTGAAAAACAAATCGGAGGACGGAAAAATGCTGATGCTATTCTGGGGCCAGCTAGCTGCGCTGTGAGGAGAATATGAAATCTGATTGGTTAAAGAAACAGACCCGTTGCTAAAATTCTCTATGGTCAAAGAGCCAGCAGTACTGACTTTGAAGGCCCTGGGCGGATTAGATTGACATGGCAGCATATAGAGGCTAAAATCTGATTGGACAAAAAATCCAACATCCACATACACGTACTGGAAGCAGTACAGCCAAGAAAAACGCTATGAAATGAAGATAATAAACTGTTGGGAATAAATGAATACAATTTCATGGAACAAATAGTAGAGTTTATGTTGTAAATGTAGGTCAGTGCTTCTGACTGTGTTTAGGCCAGCAGAGAATTGCCAGGCCCTGACCGCCCACTACTGCTATGGCGTATTTTTATTATTCATGTAAGTCAGCGGATGTAATCCATTCTGACACCACAGAGGACAAGCAAAATTACAATGCTGTTTAATAGCAGGAAAAACTCCTCAGTTATCCCAAACATCAGAGATTAATGATTCACACTAAAAAAACACTCCAAAAAAGAATTTTCAGATTGACGTTTATCCAGGTGATGTCACCTTTATTAGTAATCCATCACAGAAATACACTATACAGACAAAAGTTCATAGCGCAACCAATGTATAGGACGTCTTTGAATGTGCTAGCATTATTTTTTAATTTACTAGGACACCCAAATGTGTTCCAGCATAACAATGCGTCTGTGCACAGAGCCAGCTCTATTAAGATATGGGTTACATGAGTCAGATTGGAAGATCTCGGTTGGCCTGTTATAGAGCTCTGACCTTAACCCTATTGAACACCTTTGAGATGAATTGGAATGCTGAATGCACCCCCTTCTCACGCTATATCCGTACCTGACTTTACTAACACACTTGTAAGCTGTTTGAGAAAAATTCTTCACAAGTACACTCCAAAATCTAGTGAAACATCTGCCCCTAGTAGTGGATGATATTATAACAGCAAATGGAGACTAGATGTTGAATGAGATGTTTATAAATCACATACAAATGAATGGTCAGGTGTATATAGTGTAGGCAAGTGGGTAGGTAGTGTAGTGTAGTGTAGTTTAGACAGTCAACATTGGACTCCAGAATGATAACAATTCACTCTACAAGATCACCAATTATTAAAAAAAATGTTTTCATGAGGAATCCTGATCTGAAGCTTGTCTAGGAGCCTGAACATTTTTGGTATTGTGACATACAATTCTCCTCCTGTGCTGCTTGAATTTTATGTTTTATGGTTACAAAGAGAGTTTGTTAAGCTTCATTGATGTTGAAAGGGGAAAAAAAGAAAATAAGAAAACAATGCATCATCTGTTTTTTATTGTAGCAATTATAGAACACAGAAATGTGGCAAAGTCTATCAATACGACATCAGACAGCGTTTTCGTAAAAAGTGAACACTGCACTGTCGTTTAGGAGCCATTTATTCATCCACCTCCTCATTTATATTAATACGGTAACAGAGACACCCTTCTCTTTAGAGTATATTAGGTTTGAACACAGAAAAGAGCTGCCACAACAGTTGGAAGAGGCTACCTTGGGTCGAAAGCAGCCGAATGAAAGCAGAAAGAGTAGACAATGAAAAAGAAGCCGTTTCTCCCCCTCTCTCTCTCGCTCTCTTTCTCTTCTCGTTCTTTCTCCTGTTGAACAACAACAAATGATTGTCCTGAGGCAAAGCACTCTTGGAGACAATCTGACTGATTGCGAAGACGAGCAGCGATGGCCCTGGAGATCTGGGTTGTTTTTAACCAATGCTTGTTAAAGAAAAACAACACAATGGATCATCTGCTAAAGACCGGGAGGAAAAAAACATTAGTGCTTAAATATTAGGCGGATAAGGTGCATTAAAACAAAGATTTACAGAATATTTTTTAAAGAAAATAAATTTAAAAAACGTTGGAAAAAAGAGATCATTTCACATTTAGTCCCAATTTGCTGTTACAATGACCTCCACTCTTCCGGCATGGTGTTCCACTAGATTTTGGTGTGTGTTTGTGGGGATTTGTGTTCGTTGAGCTGCAAGGGTGTTGGTAAAGTCAGTTACTTTAGGTGAGGTGAGGAGGCCTGGGGTGCAGTCAGCATTCTAATTCATCCCAAAGGTGTTCAGTAGGGTTGAGGTCAGTGCTCCATAGCAGGCCACTCAAGATCTTTTACTCCAACCCATGTAAACAATATCTTGACATGCTAGAACAGGTTTGTTTTTCCTAGTTAAAAATAAAGGGCAAATTAAATGCTTCTGCATCCAAAGATCCAATAGAATTGGCCATCATTGGAAGCAGAGATGTAAATGCCATTACATCATGTGACTATATGTGATAAAAAACTTTTGATGATTTCTACTTTAAAGTTTTGATGTTATTGAACTAAGCCATATTCTTTACTTCATACATGCAAATTTTGGGTTTTCTAGTTTATACCAAGTGAATGCAACATTAGCAAGTGTGCATTTTGGTGGCAAATTACAATAAGTCACATATATTCACAGAAAATTCGGCCAAAACTGGATATAAGTGTGCACTTGTGGTCCACCTAATGAAGCAACTGGCTTAAACAACCAAGGTGACGAAATAATGTACTATAGACAAATACCGAAGCAATGTACGGCACACACGTCATTAAACACGTGCACCGTCCTTTTCGGCCGAAGCTTTGACAGACAATTATGTTTAGTCAACCTCAGAGAAGCGCACAAATAATTTTTGGGTAATTGTTCTCTGGAGCCATGTGCAATCCAAAGGCTTAAATGAGTGATTTCGCAGCTGAGTGTCGAACGTGCTCTACCCTGTTGATTAGGTTATGCATCATCTATGTAACACCTGAGCCTTTCCATCTGCCAATCGGTATGACTTGGCAAAAACAGAGCGCTGTGAAAAAAAAAAAAATAATAAAAAATTATTAATTAATTAAAAAAAAAAAAAAAAGATATATATGTGTGTGTGTATATATATATATATATATATATATATATATTATAATTATTATTATTTTTTTTTTTTTTACAATTTATATATATATATATATATATATATATATATATATATATATATATATATATATATAAATGTGTGCACCCTGCAACATGGAAAGCGAAAAAAAAACATGTAACGTGTGCGGTGCATTTGCATGGCTGGTGCACATTTATTGACCTGCAAATGTCGATACATTTTGGAATATTTTATTTCCCCCCCTGTCCTCAACGGGGTCCAAGCACTTATTTTTCTCCAACACATTTTCTCACACAATCGTTGCTCCTTCTGTGCCTCTGTTCCACTGCTTTTGAAATAACACTTTCATAACAATTCGCTTCATCCGGCTTAGCTTTATAGAACACTTCAGTCGAGTCTTTTCGTATTCTGGAAACATCTTACAGCTAAATCCCCAGCATGTTTATTAGGATGTAGGAAACAATGCAGGGCAAATTTGCCGAAAAGGATACTTATACATTTTCTATTTGACCACGCCCCTCCTGTGACTTCAGACTTGATTGCGAATAAGCAGCTCTGAAGCCATTCATTATCGATAAGAATAGAGCGCAATTCCCTGAGAGACGATTCCTTCGCGGACCATTGATAAAATCTGACAAAGGCACCGAATTAAGAATAGAATGGCAGATATCAACATTTCAAAGGGACCTTTTTTTGTTATAAGTGCTTTAGAAAAATGAATTGGCTAAATAAGTAAATGACTTAAAAGCGAAATTACAGTGTTTTTCAAGTTGTTAAGTGTTTTGAAAAATGCGTTTAGTACAAAATTAAACTGTTGTTTGACCAAGATCAGGGCCCGAGAGGAAAACATCACATCTGGTGGCTAAAGGATGTGTCTGTGATTAATAATTGAGTCATATTGGAGCTAAACAAAAATATACAAGACAATGTCAGTCAGCATTTAAAACCAAAGCTATAGTTTTGTGCACTACTCGGGTGCTACATACTAGTACTGTATGCATGTGGGGCTGAAAACAATAGGCAAAAACTATATTGCTTAGATTTTAATAGGAATCTATTGAACATAGATTGTTATTAGTGTCTGTTTCATCTCATCAATTTATTCTTACAATGTTTCATGCATCCGTTTAATTTTTGTTTTATAGTTTACAGCAAAGATCTGTCTGTCTGTCTGTCTGTCTGTCTGTCTGTCTGTCTGTCTGTCTATCTATCTATCTATCTATCTATCTATCTATCTATCTATCTATCTATCTATCTATCTAAATTTGTGGAAACCTGCTATCAGATTCATATGTGCTTTTTAAACATCCGATTCCAATTTTATTCCCCGTTTGCCATTCAAGTGAAGGGGGAAATACAATCTACTGCATTCAAAGATTCTATTCAAGTAACATTGAAGTAACAGTTTGGTGAAGAACCACATCTGGATAGTAAAGCCAGGTATCCTTATACCTTTTGTCCATATAGTGGCGATTCGAATTTGAATTGAGCCAGGAGGAAATATTGCAATAGAATTTTTGACAAGTAAATGACAAGATGTACAAGATGGTGTAATTCAACGACCTATTTGATTGTATATGCAAAGCTTTGCATATTAAATCTACAAAACGACATGCACCTGACTGTAAAGTAAAAGTATTTCTATACGGTATAACAAAAAAAAAAAGGATATTGTCCGGATGTGTACTGATTGGATTTGCAGCTCAACCTTTTGTCTAGAATTTTTATTTTGATAGTCTGGTTTTTCATCCTTGAAGAAAGATGAGCAGGATATGAAGGATCAGACAGAGGATATATTGTCTATAAGTCTGTGAAAAGAAGCGAGGCTGCGGCTAATGATCCGCTTTAGAAGCCTGTAAGAACTTGCAGTCAATTTGTATGAAAATATGCAGATTGCTAAAGCCCAGACGAAGATGAACAACATAATGCGTGTGCTGTTTCTTTCTTTTTTTGGGGGCAGGGGGGGGATAAGATATATCTCAGGACATATGAAATGAAATGACATATGAAATTAAGCAAATTCGGTATTACCCTCTAAAACTGTCACAACTCGTGTGTGCTATCATGGTTACATTCAAAACACTATATAGATGACAGGAAAACACCTTGTACAAGACAATGGTCCATCACAGTACATCACCCATACAGGCATTATAGAAAAGGCCTAGCGATTGACCTAAAAGCATGTTTTTAGAAGTTTGGAGTTATCTAAAAGACAAACAGGAAGCCATTGTGGAAGCAGGCAGTGAGGCAATACCTACAGTTCAGGACTAAAGCCTGTAGCTGCCACTACTGTATGTGTGGATCAGGTGAAAGGGATTGTACAAGAAATATGACTGTCTAATTTGGCTTTACTCAACACCCAACTAATATTAATACATATTTTATTTATATTAAAACAAATTTCAGCAATCAGACTTATAGCATTTGGCAGATTCCCCTATCCAAAGTGACTTACTCGTACAATCATCTTATTTATAAAGCTGAGCAGTTGAGGGTTAAGGGTCTTGCTAAAGAACCCAGCAGTGACATTTTGGCAGTATTGGAATTTTGAATTTCCAACCTTATGATCAGAAATCCAACATCTTATCCACTAAACTGTCACTTCCCATATACACCACCAAAGTCAAATACTGTATTATCCAGGTGACTTTTTTGCAGGTACTTATTCTTGTTAAACATGTCTTCTGCTGCATTTATGTCATTAACAGGAGCAGCAAATGCCCACAGGATTTAGTGGGGCTACATGACATTAATAACAGCATAGCCTCAAGCTAAATTTGATTAAAGGGAACAAGATCTTGCCAAATTTAAAATCCTTTAATGAACTCTCTCGCCTTCTTTTTACTATAGGAATTCCCGAGCACTCTTTTAGCTTTCAGCCATTTTGAATTGGAGCTAAATGGAGCAGTGAGTTCACTTTGCAGAATTATGCAACATCTAGCAAATCAAAAAAACATCACATATATCTGGCAAATAGCAACATCTGGCTTGAACTTCCAGCAGCTTTGCCATTGTCAATGGAATAGCTTGGCTTGGACATAGGGGAACATTAAAGTATTGTCTCGAGGTTAAACAATTTACAATAAACAAGGAAGTATTATATTTGCTTTTTTTTTTTAAAAGGTTTACCTGTCTGGTGCTATATATTTTTCTAGTGTTTGGGCATGTACCTAGTGTATAGGACTCACTCAGGAGTACAACGTTTAAAAGTGTTGAACCCAGTTGGTTTCCTCATTGTAAAACATTCCTATTAGATCGTCTTTAGAAAGCTAAAAACCATTAACCAGCCCTTCAGAAAGACTCCCCTGAGAAGTCTATAATGGCAGAATACAGCTATATAATAAGAGTCTGTAGAAAGATCCTGATAATATAATGATACCAAACTACTATATAATATACAGCCATGTTAGCTGTAAGTGCTTCCTACTTTACTTACTTTGTAGATCTTTGTTTAAGTAATTTAGCAATATAACTTTAACTTTAAAAGGCATTAATGAATTGACACTCAGGATCCATAGCAGCCAATTACGGATCAGATTTATAACAGCAACAGCGGATGTTGCTACACAGGTAGCAAGGGGATAAAAAAAACACAACACAGTAGAGCTGTGGATAGAAACTTCCACCCTTTCTAATTAGACGCATTAATCAGCGGTAATCACTATTGCAGTCGTCGCTCCGGCTCCGGTGCGCCACAATGGATGATGTTGCAATCTGACGTAATTGGATAAGCGAACACTAATGAAGCATAATATGAAGCTCATAAAACAGACATGCCCATTGTGACCTACTTTTAAAGTGTGAAGCTGGGCAAAGTATGCAGTATAATTATATATATATTTATTTATTTATTATTATTATTTATCTTTCTGTATGTAAAGCTATTTCCAGCCTCATGACAGGCTGTAGATGCTTTATGAAGTGTCTAATATGGATTTTTTTTAAGTGAAGTGTTTGTTTGTGCTGTGCTCGAGTGTGTATATGTGTATGTGTGTTGTGTGTTCTTGTGCATAGCTCAAACCAAAGAGCTTCAGTTTCCATGGTTCCCATACGTTCCCTTGGATCACTGTGACAGCCCGGGAAGGTGCAAAAATCCTGGTCCAGTCCATCAGTGTGAGTAAACTGTATAATTGGCTTCAATCTTTTCTCTTTTTGGCTTATTTTCTTGGAAAAAAAAAAAAGTTGCACTTTCAATCAAGTCGGATGATTTACCGTGCACGATTCCAAACAGCCTGATTACTTCTTTATTACGGAATTGATTTCAAACCCTTTTTATTTTTTTGGATTTTGTTCGCTCACGTTGAATGCTGATGTTCTACATAATAACTTTGTAACCAGGTTAAAAACTCCACAGTGCTGAGTAATTATCCTAAAGCATAAAACAACCTAGAAGATAAATACAAATTAAACATTACAAATGTGTTTCATTACATTGTGATGGCAAATAAAGTGGCTATATAACAGATTTTGACATAAGAGCATTATACACTATTAACACTGAAAGAATTATTACGGGATTAATGGCTTAAGCCGAGGCACAGAAAAGCTGTCAGAAGCTCTGAGTTTGACAGAAATATGAGGATTTCAGCACTTTTACGCAGTCTTTAGGATCTTTAAATTGTCTATGGTGGATTAGGATAAGAAAACGGAACCCTACGTGAACAAGTCGATTTTTTTTTTATCCAGCAAACGTCAGCAAGCTACTTTTGGAGGTCATTTAATTTTTGCTGATGTCAGCGTTGTGGTATAACACCTTTTCAATCAAACGTGCCCTCTATTACTCCCTGTATGTACAGTTCATTGTCTCATAGCAGTATATGACAACATAATATTCTAAATTCCAATGATATTTAATGCACTATAACAATGACACTGATCAAAATTTAGCAATCTGGAAAAAAATTACCTTTTTTTGCTTTCCTTCCAAGAATGTACTCTTTCTACCATCGATTCATCAAAGCCGTCATACAGATGGAAAAACAAGTTATTATTAGACATAGCATATTAGACATATTACACTGGATTCAGAACATAATACACTATACTGACAAAAGAATTAGGACACCTGACTTTTCCAGCCATATGTGGTTCTGCCACAACTTTTTGTAGGCACACAATTGTATACAGTGTCTTTAAATTAAATTTTTCCTACACTTGAACTAGGAAATCCAAATCCTGTTCCAGCATGGCAATGCCCCTGTGCACAAAGCCAGCTCCAAAGATCTTGAGTGACCTGCTATAGAGCTCTGACCTCTTCCCCTTTTGAAGACTTTTGGAATGAATCATTATTTGCTTTACTAACACCCTTGTGGCTGAATCACAAATCTGCACAAAAACACTCCAAAATCTAATGGAACATCTTCCTAGAAGTGTGGAGGTTATTATACAGCAAATTGGGACTAAATGTGGAATGGGCTGTTCAAAAGGGGCATAGAAATCTTGTAGTTAGCGGTCAATACATAAGGAATACTGGATATAATCAGAAAGTTGTTATTGGCTAGAGTTTTTGATCCAATGTCCAAATAGTGAGGTGTTTATTAAAGGTGTTTGTTTAGAGCATGCGATCTTTATCTTCGTTTTCATTTGCATTCAAGACCTGAATGTTATTCTTGGCTCTGGATAGTTTTTTTTTTATTTAAAACTAGCTAGATCGTTTTGCGCAATAAGCTAGCAACATTATTAGAATAAAAAATGCCATGTATTGAAGTTTGTGGGTTAAAAAGAGACCACTAGATCTCACTGTATCTCCTTTCCCAGTAAAATGAATTGTTTTTATGTATTTTCTTCCTTTTTTTTTTACCCCTCGAATGACTTGATTGCAGCTTTTATTTTTCCTTAAGCATCCCTTCTGAAAAAGCCTTGATGTACTAAAAACCCATGATTGGGAAGTCTGCTTATGATGTTGCAATTTTTGTTCTTTGGAACATTACTGCAAATTGTTTTGCCCTTCTCTGTTACAAGAACCCTCCATGGTGTTCATCACATTAATATTCTTCTATGTGACTATAAAAAGTAAAGCAAGTGAAGCAAAATCCAATCCTTGAATAGACTGTTATGGTGTATAGTGTTACAAGAATTCTCTGAAGCAATAATGGGAAGCAGAAAAAAGGATATATTCAGATACATTTCACTCTTCAACACAAGTATCCCACCAACAGCTACAAATGGATTTTCTCTGTTTCAAACCGTGTATTATTGAACAATATAAAATCGAGGGAAACCGTGGGTTCATCTTTCATAGCGTGTAATAAAAAACTGTTCTTTATAGTGAATTCAGACTTTCGGACCCTGATTTATAATGAGAAAAAGGCAGACAGTGTATATATTATATATACTATATTATATAATATATATCATATTTCTATATTTTTCTATATTAAACTTAGCAGTGAATAAAAATGGTGTTATTCTTTTCACCAGTAGTTTACACAATTGGATTTTTCTTAGCCAATGGCCTCTAAACTAAAGGAGGAAATAGTTTCAAGGATAAAGATTAAATGGCTCTGTGACAAGCTCCACATGAAATCTTCTAGTTTAAGGTGAAATGAGAATATGATGATTCCCAGTTGCATATTAGGAGAACCCTAACATCACTTCTACAGCTAACAGCTCGTCGGAACAATACTTTTGACATGTGACATGATCCTCCACTGGTGTCCCTCAAGGCTCAGTGATTCACTTCTTCCTCAACAAAGATGAGCCTGGAATTTCCAGTCATTCAACGCCTTCCCTTACGTCCTCGTTTTGCAGTATATCAAGCAGTTCTTTGTATATCTAGCAGACAGATATAGTCATCTTGGATGGCAGCTCATTAAATGAAACTTTATCACTAGACATCCATCTCCATGTCCAAATTTTTGATCTCTAAGGACACTGAGATCACACCTTTAGCCTTACACTTGGGGCTACCATGGAGAACCAACTGTCCTTTATGCCTTGCATTGCTACACTGACTCAATCATGCTTGTTTCATCTCTGCATCCCATCCATCTTATTCAAGTTCTCTCGAAAGTACACTATTCCAAGATTCTTTTCATTCAATTCTTGTAGCTTTGTTTATACGATTTAAAATACAGAATTTTGCTTACCCACCTGCCTTAATACACATCAATCTTCGCATGCTTTGCATCTTGATTTCTCTTGTCCCCTAAAATTGATCAACTACACCCTCCATTCATCAGGGTTCTTATCTATCGTAGCACTTACATAGTTAAACATGGTACAT
The DNA here is from genome assembly GCF_014805685.1 of Silurus meridionalis. Taxonomy (NCBI): domain Eukaryota; kingdom Metazoa; phylum Chordata; class Actinopteri; order Siluriformes; family Siluridae; genus Silurus; species Silurus meridionalis. The sequence goes on along the minus strand of NC_060908.1, from coordinate 13,586,006 downwards.
CCTTACCATGTACTTAACTTAGCACTTTGTTACATTAAAAAAAAAAAACCTTTCTATTCCATGCCATTTCATTTCATTTTACTCCACTCCACTCTACTCCACTCCACTCCACTTCAAATCCATTTCCTTCCCTTACCCTCCACTTATTTTCATTCCATCCCATTCAATCCCATCCCATTCCACTCAATGTCATTCAACTTCAAACCATTCTATTATTTAGCTGACATCGAAGCTTTTTTACTGGTCAGGATCATCGTGAATCTGGAGCAGAACATTGAATGGGATGCCATTCCATCACAGGGCATCATGCATACACACATTGACACCAAGGCATCCATATCAAGGGGTCACTTGGCATAGTGAATGGGCATGCTATTTAAAAGAAAATGGTAAAGAAAAATTTAACAGATTTTTTATTTTTTAAATGTGTAACGCTCAGACAAGAGCTTAGAGTAAAAAGTACTAAGTTTGTTAAATGCTACTTGAATTATATATTGCAGTTCATGTATGAAATCAAATTTGTAATATCAAAATATCCTTTTACAGATATAGACACAGTCACAAAGAGTTTGTATTTAATGAGAATTGAGGTCTCTTTACTTTTTCATCTGGCACAGCAAATAAAAAGACCAAAGCGAACTTATGAAAAGCCACTGTAGCTACCCTTAATATAAACCCAGTTTTATTTACCTTCCTTTCTTCCTTGCCCATCATTTGGACTGCTGTATTTGACCTGCAGCACACTCGAATCCTTTTGCTAAGCTTTTTTATATATATGTCTTCAAGCCACAGTGCATTCAAACGTATCCCAGATGGTCCATAACTCCGAATCAACAGTGTCTCAAGGTGAAGGTTGTGCACACTGCGCATCGTTGTCTGTCTATCCCGATTATAAGCATAATGAAATTATGTCTTCCACTCTCGTGCAGTTTAGAGCGTTGTGCGCCCTCATATAAAATGTTTTGCGCGTTTAATGTATTCAGCCGAGATTGAAAATCTGTTTAGAATATAAGCCATGAGGTGTGACAGCATTTGCTAGAGCAGAATAACAATACATACATAGACAGGTTATTAGTATTCATGAAAACGGATAAGTTCTGCATCAACAAAAAAAAAAAAAAAAAAAGCATGATGGTGCTGTGATCATTATAATGTGGCTGAAGGAGAATTATTGTAACATTATGTGTCAGCTGTGATGAAGTTACAATGCATTAAGGGAATATTTAATTTCAATAGGGCAATAAAACCAGTAATGATAAGTATATAATATGTAGACTATCCCGAGTTAGGAAATACAACATTACGGGGTGTGCTGTTGTATGAATCAATGATGGGAATGATCCTGTAAGAAACTTTGGGATTTACAAGTAAAACTAGATGGTTAAGGATTTGAAAAAACAATTGCCAATCAATTGTCCAGTCTTTTTCCATTTTGCCCAGTTCTAGTGAATTTGTGCTCATAGTAGCCTCAGACTTGGTTGAAATGAGTGAACCTGATGCTGATTTCTGCTCTTGTAGCCTATCTGACTAAACGGTTGCCATGCCCTACATTCCAGTATTGCTTTTTCTGCTCACCAAGGCTTCAAAGAATGGTGATTTCTAATCTGTTAATCGTATTTATTTATTCAGAAGGTATTTATGTATTATTTATTGACCCATTGAAATTGTTCTATTGAGAAAAGGTAGTTTAGAGGCTAAGGCATTGGACTTTGGATCTGAATGTTGTGAGTTTAAAGTCAAGCCACACCAAGGTGCCACTCCTGGGTCCCTGAACAACTCAAATTTTTTCCCATTAGGGGTCCCCACAGCAGATCATCGGTATTCGTGATTCACATATTTGATTGGCACATGTTTTACGTTGTATCCCCTTCCTAACTCAACCCTCCCCATTTATCCGTGGTTGGGCTCAGCACTAAGAGTGCACTGGCTTGTGCAACCCTAATGGCTGGGTTTGGTTCACTTACCGGGAATCGAACCCGTGCCGCGACGGTGAGAGCGCCAAATCCTAACTACTAGACCACCAGGGAACCTAGCATCTCTCTCGGTAAAGATTATTCAAAACCCATGTCATTGGCCACCATGTTCTAAATCTCCCAGTGAACACTTTATAACTATTCATTTATTTGTTCAAACCGTTAGATGTTAGATCTAGAGCGAGGGAGAAGGAGCAATAGATTTGTAACTAGCAGCGAGCAAACTCAATCAGCACTAGAGGCATCGGTTCAATTACTAGTGGCCTTTATTAAATTCATTTATTCATTAATTAAGACTCCAAGACTACAAGATGGCAATAAAAAGGGCAGACACACACAGATTAAGCATAATTACCCAGAAAGACTACTCATCTCCAAATGATGCTTTGGCTGGCAGATTTACTTCACACATACCTTCATTTCCATACAGCAGCAACACCTCCAATTATCCAAAAATGTGTGAGAGAACGAACAAGCACCAGACTGACCTAGTATTGCCTACATAGAAGAAGGACAGTGCTCAAGGGTAAAAAAAACATAGCAAAAAGGACTACACTGGGATGTATCAATCAAATCAAAGCAACATCGAAGCTAACAAAGCAACATCGAAGCTAACAAAGCTAACAAGAAATACAAGGGGATTTACAATTCTAACCTATTGTGTCTAGACATAAGGAACACCCACACCTAGTTGTGCACACAACATGTTCTCAAACCAAGGGAGCTAGGATAAAGATGAAAACAAAGACACAACAAACCAACCCCGACTAGCAAATTAGAATGAGCCAAAATGATGACACAAGCGATGTTTCTTTTCCAAGTGAATTTGTATTTTTTGAATTTTGAAGTATTTTCCAACAAGCAAAGAAAAGTGGGTGGAGCTATGCTATGAAGAGCATGTAGCACTGTGGCAGTGTGGTGCACAAAGTATAATTCTGATTTATGAAGATGATTAATGATGAATTTACAGAATAAACCTGATGCTGACTAATTGTTGATTTAATTTTTTTTTTCCAACTATAGGAACATATACTTGCTCTTTTGTTGTAATTTAAGACAAAAGTAGTTATTAAACACCATGTCTGTACATTTATAAAACATCACAATCGGCGTTGGTGAATAAACCGACCCACTTGGGTGAATGAACGAGGATCTGCGGACTCACCGATGTCTGCTTGGCTGATATACATGGGATCCGTGTTTTCCATCTTTTCCTTCATAGTATAAACCTTGATGCCGTATGTGTTAAAATGACTGATTTTTTTTTTTTTACTTATTATCGAGGCATTGAAAACGTTATATGCAATTGAATTTACTCACTCGAGTCTCCCAAACTGGCTGCACTGGTGTAACTTAGTAAAAGCGCCACTGAGCGAATCATCGAACGGATCTGAACAAATCTTTGGTGAACTTGATGGAAAGAATTGAGCACACAAGGGATTCTGCTTTAAAATCAAACACGCCGTCTCTTTTGTTAGCTTCGTGCCTTCCTATTGGTCAATTCCTGTCAAACTGGTAACAATAATAGCCACAAGGTTCTACCTATAGGAGGACAGCTAAAGAAGGGTACTACAGTGAAACATTTAGCACAGAGTGAGCACACAAAGGTAAACACACTGCCATGGAACAGTCTCATCTCATTTTCTACTGGCTCTGGTTCTGTCTTGCTTCTTTGCCCTTCACTGAATTGGCTTTTCTGCTGGAGGAATTTTATTTATATTTGATCTGAGTGCTGCACTGAAAAAAGAAAAAAGAAAGAAGCATTTTCAGGAAAGGTGTCTTTTGAAAACCTTCAATGCCATAGTGGCTCATAAATATGAGCACAGCTGTATTGCTGTATACACATCAGAATTATTCAAAAATATCGATTTTTACTTTCCAAATTTTAAACTTAAAGTACATCTTATAGGAAAGGATGGCACAACTATCTTCCTCGCAGGTGTTTCTTTAGACGAACTTTAGAGCGCTTGCAGCTTTCCATACCCACTGGCATGTCTAAGACTCATCCGGAAAAGACTCGAGGGAGCCGCCTGACAGGAGCATTAGTCTTCCTGGCATCGCTGCCACGTCAGGGCCTCTCAGGTCTTCACAGATACTCAGTGGTGTTTTGATATGTGCTGAAAGTCTTGATGTGCATGAGCGGAAATTACTTACAGAAAATACCGTATAAGCGTGCTCTGATCGGACGCAGGTTTCCATTTCTTTTTCCAATCCTCGATTAAAAAAAATGAGGTTGTTTACCGTATTTTTCGGACTATAAGCCCCTACTTTTTTCCCCACGTTTTGAACCCCGCGGCTTAAACAACGAGGCGGCTAATTTATGAATTTTTCCTGGGTTTTTCCCGGTTTCACAAACTTCAAGCCAAAAAACTGAACCCCATAACATTAGACCAATGAAATTTCCGACCGTAAACGAAAAACACACCTCACCTGTGTTCTGAGCTGCACAGCATTGGGAGAAAAAACGTTTTTTTTAAACGCACGACGATGCCAAAAGATAAACTTCCGAGAGAAATAGTTGTGAAAGGAAGGAGGAAGACAGTGAACAATGACTTTCTTGGTCGGCTACTGTTTAGATACAAGCCGTTGTAACGCGTTGAGTCAGGGTGAAGGGAGAGCGCGCTAACTCCAGTTGCAACAGAAATCATATAAGCACAGACAGGTTTCCAAAACTCGTGCTTTTTTTATTTTTCTTGGCAACAGCGTTACGAGTTAGTCGAAGAAACTTAGAAATGAGCATCAGAAAATAATAAGGACATATTCCTCAGTCTTACACACACGCGCAGTAATACCGAAAAAATGCTGTGCCGGTCTTTTCCCAAAATACCGCTATGCTCCTAAAGCAAGCGCAACATATTTCACCCGTTACACCGTGTGTAACGTGTCTCTCGTTAAAGCCTGTGTAAAGTACATTAGTGTAGTGTAGCTTATAGACAGGTGCGGCTTATTTATGGTAAAAATATTTGTAAAATTCAATGGATGCGGCTTATATATGGGTGCGCTTTATAGTCCGGAAATTACAGTACATCATATTTAATCGATCGTCTCTCTGTGTATATTGTGATTTTTTTCCATTCTGAAAAGACAATATATTGATGTAAATATCGGCTTGTTGCACAAGTATGGTGTTTTGCAGGCTATTCTCAAGTCACAATGTGCGTTTAGTTTGCTGATACAAATTGGATCAATACGCTGGGATACATTTTTTGGGTGATTAAAATTTTCTAGCTCCAAAAATAACATTCTTTGTCTTGTTCACATTTTCCCAAGGTATATTAATTAATTAATGAAAAGATATATTAATGAATAAAACGAATAATATTGTATAATGTTGCACTATAAATGTATTTACACCAGTCTGATTTTTCTTTCTTTACTATTAACTGCTGAATTGGACCTTTTCTGCCAGCAGTCAATACACACTTCCACACTAATGTCTCTATAATTGGATTAATGTGATGCTGCATTAAGCTCAGTTCATGTTTTTATGAATAGATTTCGCGAAGGCGACACCGAACTATCTGTCTGCAAACGATCATTTCTTATAATGGGTAATGACTTGTAGAACGATCATTTGATTATGATTATATATGCAGTGCACAGTGGGACCTACACTGAGGGTTAGATTCAATAGATAGATTATATTTGTTTATATATATTATATAATATATTGTGTGTGTGTATATATATATATATATATATATATATATATATATATATATATATATATATATATATAGTACCAGTCAAAAGTTGGACACACCACACACTCCTTCAGTGTGTTTTCTATTTTTTTTTTATTATTTTCAACATTACAAATTAATACTGAAGACATCCACACTATGATAATAAATTGTCTTGTATTTTAGATTGTCCAAAGCCTTAATGGCAGCTTGGCACACTCATGGCATTCACTTATCACATTCACAAGGTAGTCACCTGGAAAGGCACTTTCTCAGAGTTCATGTGTGACCATTTTTGCCTTCTTAATGTGATTTAGACCAGTAGAGTAAAGAGTGAATAGAGTCAATATAAGTGCTTTTATAACTACTGTACAAATCCATTTGATGGAAAGAAACACTCAGTAAGAAAAGAGAAAAGACAGTCCATCATAACTTTAAGCAATGAAGGTCAGTCAGTCTGAAAAATCTCCAGAACTTTAAATGCATCCCCAAGTGCAGTTGCCAAAACCATCAAACGCTATGATGAAACAGGCTCCCATTAGGACTGCCCCAATAAATGAAGATCAGGAGCTACATCTGCTGCAGAGGTTAAATTAATTAGAATTACAAGCCACAGACACTTTACATAAATGCTTCTCAAATGGCAGACGAATTTCAACATTCATTGCTTAGAGGAGACTCTAAGGCTAACAAACCATTGGACCATTGGACAAACCATTGCGGCTAACAAACCATTGGACAAACAACAAGCAGAAGAGACTTGCTTGGTCAAGAAACACAATAAATGAATATTAGATAAGTAAAAAACTCTCCTTTGGTCTGAAGATTTTTGGTTTTACCCAAAAAACAATGTTTCCAAATGTGTGGTTTCCACTGTGAAACATGGAGCAGGAGGTTTGATGATGTGGGGGAGCTTTGCTGGTGACACTGTTTGTGATTTAGTCAAAGTTGAGAGCACAGTTTACCAGCATGACTACCACAATATTTTGCAGCGACATGCTATCCCATCTGGTTTGAAATAAGTTGGGCATGACTTGTTTTCCAACAACCAAATGTGTTGAATTTTCCAAGACACCATACACCAAACACACCTCCAGGTTATGTAAAAGCTATTTATTCAATAAGCAGAGTGCTATTGTGCTGCATCATATGACCTGCCTCCACAATCACCAGATCTAAAACCAAAGAATGAAGGAAAAGCAGCCAACAAGCACTCAACACCTCTACGAACTCCTTAAGATTGTTGGAAAAACCATTCCAGTTGACTACCACATGAGGCTGACTGATAGAATGCCAAGAGTGTGTGAAGCTATATTGAAAATATAAAAACGTTTTCGAACACGTTTTTGTTTACTACATAAATCCATGTTCTTTTATAGTTTGGATGTCTGAAAGTGTTTTATATTCACCTGGGAAAAGCACAAAGTTTGAGGCACACTGTATGGCATTCAAAATTTCTTTCTCCTTGAACTTGTAGACCCAATCCTGTTCCAGCATGACAATGTCCCTGTGAACAAGGTCAGCTCCATGAAGAAATTCCTTAAATAATTTGAAGTAGAAGATCTTGAATAGTCTGCTATAAAGCTCTGACCCCAAGGCTATTAAACACCTTTGAGATCAATTGGAACACTGACTGCACCCCAGGCGTCCTCACCTCATCTCCATCAGTACCTGACTTTACTAAGGTGGCTGAATGGGCACAAATCTCCACAAGCCCACTCCAGAATCTAGTGAAACATCTTCACAGAAGAGTGGAGGTTAATATACAAGCAAATGAGGACTAAATGTAGAATGGTATGTTCAAAAAGAACATACGGATCTTACGGTCAGGGGTCCACAAACCTTTGTCTGTATTGTGTATGTTCCAAGGATTACAAGTTTCTTTATTTTTTAAGGAACCTCATGGAATTGAGCTTCATGTAAGCTTTCTGAATCATACAATGCAAAATTTCCAGAGCAGTGCAAGCTTCACGTCTGTTGCTCTCTCTGACCTGTTATGTCGTTCATTTTGGCATCTGCGACTCGGAGCTGCTCGCAGAGGGGGTTGAACCTACACTTACTGTCAGCTTTAATCTCAGCACACCCGGGCTGTGATCTCGCCATTATTATCTTCAAGTAAAAGGTATTAGAGCCGTGTCATCTGTGCTCAAGAGATCAGAGCATATCATCAGTGCAACAGCAGGGGGATTCGCTCTCTCTCTCTCTCTCTCTCTCTCCTATTCACTCTGTATATATGTCTGTGTGTGTGTGTGTGTGTGTGTGTGTGTGTGTGTGTGTGTGTGTTTAAGGTTGCTTGGGATCTCGAAGTGTAGATCAGGCAGGGAAAACATGCAGTGTCCATATTTAACACGTCCTCACTTCACTGATCTAAACCAAATAAGTTGTATTCCTGAGGGCTGAAGGTTTAATTTTGACGAGGCGATTTTAAAAGGTGCATCAGAAAGCTTCGTAGGCTCAGCTCGAGGTTATTTTCCTCGCTCGTGCGGGGAAAAAAGAGGGAAATCACTGCTGTGTTGAATTTTAACTATCAGCAGAGTGAACAACACGTGTTCATTTTATTCCAGCATTTAGGCGTTCAAAACCTCCCTTACAGAAAAGGAACATTAACTTCACATTCACATTAACATTAACATTTACACACACACACACACACACACACACACACACACACACACACACACACAATATTATTCCATCATGCTCATCATTTCATCATTTCTAAAAAAATAAAACAGTCACTTTTTAGGTTTTTTTCTTTTTTTCATATTGACATTAATTCATTTCACAATAACATCTGTTTGACACTAAGACTTATTTTCTATTATTATTTTATAATGACATTTATTTTAAAATAACATTTATTTCATACAAACTGTTTCACAATCACAACATTTTATTATGACTTTGTTTTCACAATAAAAATTCATAATTTATTTTATAATATCATTTATTTTACAATGACTTATTTAATAGCATTATTTAATTAAAATGTGTATTTCACAATCACATTTTTTTTTTACAACATTTATTGTAATCATATTTCATAATGACATTTATTCATTATACCGTAATTTTCGGACTATAAGCCGCTACTTTTTTCCCACGTTTTGAACCCCGCGGCTTAAACAACGAAGCGGCTTATTTATGAATTTTTCCTGGGTTTTTCCCGGTTTCACAAACTTCAAGCCAAAAAACTGAGCGACATAACATTAGACCAATGAAATTTCCGATCGTAAATGAAAAAACGCTCCTCACCTGTGTTCTGAGCTGCACGGCATCGGGAGAAAGACAGTGAACAATGACTTTCTTGGTCGGCTACTGTTTAGATACAAGCCGTTGTAACGCGTTGAGTCTGGGTGAAGGGAGAGCTCGCTAACTCCAGTTGCAACAGAAATCATATAAGCACAGACAGGTTTCCAAAACTCGTGCTTTTTTATTTTTCTTGGCAACAGCGTTTCGGGTTAGTCAAAGAAACTGTCAAAGCATCAGAAAAGAATGAGCACATAATCCACAGTCTCACGCACGCACGCACGCACACACACGCAGTAATACCGGGAGAATGCAGTGACGTGTTGTTCCCAAAATGCCGCTCTGCTCTTAAAGGAGCCACAACATATTTCACCCGTTACACGTTACCTGCGGCTTATACACAAGGTGCGGCTTATTTATGTTCAAAATAAAAATATTTGTAAAATTCAGTGGGCTTATACAAGAGTGCGCTTTATAGTCCGTAAATTACAGTATTTATTTCATAATGATATTTCATAATGACAACTATTTAAAATGACATCACATTTTATAATATTATTAATTTCACAATGATATTTATTCTACAAGGAGATTTATTTCACAATGACCTTCATTTTACAATGAGATTATTTAAAAATGATATTTCATAATGCCATTTATTTCATTACATTTATTTTACAATGAGACTCGTTTCACAATGATGTTACAAAATGGCATTTATTTCATTACAACATTTATTTCACCATCACATTTATCACTCTTTTTATTATACAAAGAGATTTATTTTAAATTGAGATTATTTTTAAATGGTATTTCATAATGCTATTTATTTTATTACATTTATTTCACAATAACGTTTATTTAAAAATAAGATGTATGACACTTTTTTCATAAAGACATTAAATGTCATAACCAGACGTTTATTTATTTAACATAAAAAAATTTAACGATTACATAATACTTATCATCCTGTAACATTGGTATTTATTTATTTATTTATTTATTTATTTGTTTGTTTATTTATTTATTTATTTATTTATTTATTTATTTATTCTTATTGGAATAGATGTTTGTCAAAAGAGATGTATATTCTGAGGATCAATTTTCAAGTTTTCCTGTGAAAATACAAGTAAGGTTGTTTGTTTGGTTTTTGTCACGGACATACAAAATCAACACGTATGCTTTAGCATGACAAACCTGATTACACAAATTCCTCTTTTAGTCTGAAAAGTGCACTATAGCATTCAAACCTAAATGAACTTTTTTAGTGATGATTTTAATAAATATGTAAATGCACACTGCAGAACCCAGGGAGTGGAAGTGTATCTCAGGGAGAGGGATAGCTCTCAGAATGTGTCAGGCCTTCACAGGCTGGCATTAAAATATATTAAATGAATGGTTCTCTGCAAATGCCAAGTCCATTAGCAGTCACTGGTGGCGAGACAGAGGTATGAGCTATGAAAGCTTGTAAGAAAGGTGGCTAATGTTTGCTGTAGCTAATGGTCGGCTGGTCGTTATGGGTGGGGCTAATGATTAGGCCCTTACCTGTACTGTATGTGTGTAGTCTCACAGCAGGCATGAAGAGAATAGAACAATGTTGTAGTGACTAATTTTTCGTGTCGCCGAAAAGGTGAAAATTAGGACTGGTAAATAAATGACAATAAGAGGCATTATAACGGACAGCAATGGAAATACTTGTTGAATGCTGAGAAAGCGGGCAGCTCACAATTGACAATTACAGATAATGAATTTTAACTGACAATTTGTGATAATTACATTGAAAGGCTAATTGTTCATTTGCAATGTGGTTTAAAAAAAAAATTCCTTAAAAAAAAAAAGAAAGAAAATAAATCCATCATCAGGTGTTGTTTGCAAGTGAATGCTGCCACAAATGCCATGGCTCACTTTGTAGCACAGAGTGTTTCTAATTAAATCTATTGAAAAATACACTATATAGACAAAAATATTGGCACATGAGACTTTTCCAGCCTTATGTGGTTCATACCACCATACAAAGTTGCTTGCTTTTCTGCTCACTATGGCTTTAGAGTAGGTAACTTAGTGGTTAAAAGCATCCTAAGATGCCATTCCTGGGCCCCTG